>NC_048222.1:53875560-54128428 GCF_002007445.2 Ailuropoda melanoleuca | reverse complement strand
CCGCGCCCCCTCCGCGCCCTCCGCCCTGGCACCTGCCGCGCGCGCCTGGCGCGGTGCCCAGGGCGATGCCCTCGGTGGCGCTGCTGCGCACACCAACCCGGAGAAGCAGGCAGTGTCGTGCCCATTCTACCCGTGGGAAAACCGAGGCTCAGAGAGGATAACGTGACCTTCCGGAGGCCGCGCACGTAGTGAAGAACCAAACTGGGATTCCAACCCAGGGCTGCCCGGCTCCTGGGAGCTGGTGAAGTCCCACGGACACGGCCTTCCTACGTGCCCCCTTCCCCGGCACCGATCTCCCCTCGGTGGGACTTGGTAGGCTGCCCAGTGGCTGCTACCTGCGGAGTAGATGAGCGAGGAGTGGGCAACGAGGCCCATCCCTCACCACTGATACACGGATACCGGCCTCGTCCTGGGTGGCTCTGGTGCTCCCCCCACAACGAACCAGAAACTCTCCTCCTTTGTTGACTTAAATAGACAAAAATAAAACGAGCAGCTGTAGAGACTTTGCGGCATTAGGAAGCGCACTCGTGGTTTTGCTTTTCCTCTCTTCATACAGGGAATTAAGTCGCTGGGTTGGGATCAGCAAAAGGAGGTGCTGGCAGAGTTGGGGTCAGTATACAGCGGCCCAGACCCGGGTGTTTGAGCCCACACACTCAGTGATCTCAGATGTGTCGCTTCTGAGGAGCTTCCTCCACCTCAGAATGCAAGGCTGCCAGGGTGCTCTCGAGGAGGCAACTTCAGTGACTTCGCGGGGGGCTCAAGCAACTCTTTCCCAGTCCCTGCAGTGCCAGGCACTGTTCCAAGCACTTTACGTTAATAAATCGCAACACTCACCCTGAATGGATGCTGTTGTCCCCATTTTACAAACGAGAACACTGAGGCACAGGTTAAATGCTTTGCTTGAGTCACGCTCCCAGAAAGAGGCGAAGGCAGGACTTGGACCTAGGCAGTGTGGCTTCATTCTGCTAAGATGCCTCTGGACTTCAGCGTGGAGGACCCAACCCACTGCTTCTCCCTTTTCCCCCTCCCTGACCTGGTGTGTATGTGTATGTGTGCAAAATGGAAGGCAGATTAAGGTTACAAATTCCAGAGCAAACGTTCCCAAGCAGGATTTGGGGGGCCATCCTCACTCCTTACTCCCTGAGGAATCCAGCCTCAGCTTGCCGTCCTGGCAGGCTCTTTATGGAAGTAATCTGTATTCATCTATACATGGTGGTCTAGGGGGTTAGATTCTGGGTTCCTCAGTTTCCTTACCTGGAAAATCTACTTCGTAGGGCTGTTACGTGAATTAAATAAGAGAATGTGAGTGAACCTCTTAGCAGTCTTCTCCATCACAGCAGACGTGTATTAACTACGAGCTAGCTCCCTTTAAAGTCCCTTTCCATCAATATAGTTTATTCATCATTTATCCTCAGTATTTAGCATAATAACTGGTATATGGTAGGTACTCAGTTTATGTTAGTTTATGAACTGGATGTATAAAACAGAATATATAAAATATATAATTAAATATATAAAATATCAATATATAAATATAAATGCTTTAGATACATGCAACTATTTATAAAAGTGAAAATATGACATCTGCTTCAGAGTTTGTAGAGCAAAAGTTTAAGAGCACAGATTCCATCTACGTCATATTGCCTGGGGATAAATCTTGGCTGTGCTGTGTGGCCTTGGGTAATTTACTTAACTTCTCTGTGTCTCAGGCTCCTTATCTGTAAATGGATAACCCCTCCTCAGAAAGGCCTCATCAGGGGTGACCATGCAGAACATTCAGAGCTGTGCCTGACACAAAGTATTTGCTCATTATTATTAAGTTTCCCCGATATGCTTGAGCGATTCACATGAAGTAATTCAAATGAGACACTAGGTCATGGGAGACACTTCTCACCAGGGTCACCTCAGAAGTCCTGGCCAAACAGCATCCGCTCATCACTTCCTCAGTGATGCCTTGTGGCCCATCATGGGATGTGTGCCCACTCCAGGTCTGCCTGTGTGTGACCTCGGGTGAGCAGGGCTTCACACTGGCGTGCCCTTCTCTGGAGGTTCTCTCTGTAAAACAAATCCCAAACCTCCTCCATTCTAGAGGGTCTACCATCTAGAGATAAAGCCATGTGACTTCTTAATACGTGGGAAAGTTTGCAAAGTGCCTTTCCATACTTTGGTTTTAACTCCTTTTTCTGAGTAAGGAAGCGGGGCTGGGAAAAGTTGAGGTCTGCTACATTTCAGCAGGGGCAGAGTTACAGCGCTGCTCCTATTCATGGAAAGGGTCCACTGGGTCCACACAATCGCAAACACCCAGGTGAAAATTAGCTGTCAGTCATTTGGATGTCTCCTCAGCCACAGGAGGCTGTCTGAATGTTTGGGAACCCCCAAGTGCTTGTGGAGATAGCCTGTGACTGTTTCCTGAAAAAGGTCTCCAGGCAGAGCCTCTGCCCTGGGGAGAATCTATGATACTGCAGGATGTGACGACAGGGACACTGGGCTCCCAGCATCCACAAGAAGAAGTTGTTTAAAAACAGAAGAACTAAGATTAATAAATAGCACTGCTCCGGGATGGTAGGGCCACTGGAAAGCAGGCTTATTTTAAGAACTGAGTGTCGTCAGTTTGATGATGCGCACAGCCATGTTTAGAACGCCGTGTGCTGTGGGTAGAAGCCCACTGCACTAAGCCTGAATCTTGTGACATCAGGATTATCACGCTGTATCAGATCCTGTGGGTCTCTCTGGGCTGTTTACTTGCCGTTTGCTTTACGAGAATAATTTTTTAAATATAATTACTGTCAGGGACTAAAGTGGGACCAAGAGGATGAATACTGCCTTTTCCTCTTCAGTTGGGTAAAATGTAAAAATCACCTTTCCTCTCTTTGATATATGGTTTTTAAAATGTGTTGATAATTGGGGGTTTCCAATTGGGCTTTTGGAGAAGAGTGCTTTATCACTTTTGACCAGGTGGGGGCTCTGCTGAGCCGTATTACTGGAGCTTGGCTTTGCAAATTCTCTGAGACAGGACTAATTTCTAGGGCTTCGGCCATGCTATGGGCATTTTGCTACAAGATCTGCAAAGCCTGTGCATTGCCACCTCTAGTGAGGACTGATTTGTGTTATTTGAAAAATGTAAGGATTTATATTCAGTCCCTAGCCCTCACTGAAATCTTAGGCTTAAGGAGCACTTTTCCTTGAACTTAATTTTGCTTACTACTGAGGCCCTGTAGGGTCCAGTATTCAATAGAGCTGTTCCTAGGGAAAGCTGGACCACGGCCTTCGGAGAAGCACTTCCAGGCTGTTAGTTTGCCAGAGTCCCTTTTAGCGTGGTTGTTTGCCAAGCAGACAGAAAGCAGAAGCAAAAAGCATAAGCCCTAAAAAAGTAGTAATAGCTAAAACATGCATTGAGCACAGCCTGTGCTGGGTACTGTTTTAAACGCTTTGTCAAATGAACTCGTTGAATTCTCACAAAATCCTATGAGATAGATGCCATTATTCCTATTTTACATATGGGAAAATTGACCTCCCAAGTCAGTTGAGATCTGTTGGCACCACCACGGCCAAGGGACAGAACGAGGATTTGAACCCAGGAGGTCAGAGAGTCCATACCATGAACCCTCACTCAGCCCAAGTGTGCTGAAAATGTCTGTGTGTATAAACTGATTCTATGGTAACTGATCTGTCACAGGACCCTGATATTAGACATCATTTTAAAACAAGATAACCACTTCAATTTTTGAAGAGTGGTACTTACAATTTCTGCACACATTGAACAGTAGCTGAGCTGTTGAGATTTCTTGAAAACTGGTCTCAGAGCCCGTTGTTTGAAACATTTGTCACAGGAGCCAAATACATTAACGAGAAAGGTCTGATCACACATTTTTTTATCCAAAATGAAGCTGAAAAAGAGAGAGAAAGATAAGTCAAGCAGAGAAAGACAATTATCATATGATTTCTCTCATCTATGGAATGTAATAACTAGGAAGATCGGTAGGGGAAGAAAGGGATAAAGAAAGGGGGGGTAATCAGAAGGGGGAATGAAGCATGAGAGACTATGGACTCTGAGAAACAAACTGAGGACTTCAGAGGGGAGGGGGGTGGGGGAATGGGATACACTGGTGATGGGTGGTAAGGAGGGCATGTATTGCATGTTGCACTGGGTGTTATATGCAACTAATGAATCATCGAACTTTACATCGGAAACCGGGGATGTACTGTATGGTGACTAACATAATATAATAAAAAAACATTAAAAAAAAAAAGAAAGGGACGTTTGTGCGCGAGAAAAGCCAACAGAAACAGCTTTTTAAAACCTCATCTTCCTTTGATCATGATGGTTGCTCAGACTTCTACATGTGGGATAAAGTATATGCAGTTAATTTATAACCTTTGATTTATTACAACACACTGGGTCAACACCAGCTCATTTATTTAATCAGTAAGAAAGCATCGGACAATAGGTTTTCTGGGGTTACCATTTAACTGGCTGTTTTGGCAGCTTGCAGACATGGACACGATTGATCTTTGCAGCACAGTATTAATCCTGTGGGGCTCCACCGTGGAAAGCATCATTGTAATGGATACTATAATTTAAAACTTAAAACAAATTCCTCCTCTAGGGGTAAACTTTTGGAGTAAAGACGAGAGTCAGAAAATGGTAGAGCCTGATCTCACCCAATACCTTAAGGCCGAGTAAACATGGTATCAATTCTCTGCAACGGACACATCCCATTTATTAAACATTTGGCAGCCACAGACCCAGGGTCCCTGTCTGTCCAACCAGAAGTCAACAGACAGGCCCAGGTCACAGAAGGGAGTTCAGACTTACAGAAGCAAAACCATCTGGTGGCTAAGGGTGCTGGCTTACTGACCAGATCCTGGCCCCACTACTTAAGCAAGTTACTTGAGCTCTCTGGATCTTTGCTAATCAATCAAATAGGGATTTTAACATCTACTGTCCCGGGGTCGTCAGGGGAATTATAAAAGACAGTGCATAAGCCGAGTGCGAGGCTGGAATCCAGTGAGCGCTCCGTAGAGATGCGGCTGCCCTGGGAGCGGCTACAGGCTACAGGCTGGAGGCAGCAGCCGCAGTGGGAGGAGGGGAGGAGGAGGAGGAGGCTGGAGATGCAGAGAAAGCGGAAGGGAGCCGAATGCGTGAAGGCCTTATGTAAAGCAATGGTGTAGGATGGATTTGGACCATGCTTATGAAGAAGAGCTAGACTTGGTGACATGTGGGGACAAGGAGGGGGAGAGGTGTATGAAGCCTCCTGGGTTTCTGTTTGGGAGGCTAGGTGTGGTGGTGTCACTGTTGGGGATGAGGACAAGGAGAGTAACGGGGGGCAGGGGGCAGCCATCATAGCCGAGCCAATTTAACAGGTGTTTCAAAGAATGGGCCACATCAAGGTTCAGAGAAATGACCCCCTGAGTATAAAGAGATTTGGGGGCACTGGTCGGAACATTTCAACAGAGTCAAATTTGAGAGGAATGTATTTGTAGGGCAGGTGGCAGTGGGGCCACCTCAAAGGGAGAATGTCTACCACGCAGAGGTGACCATGGGACTGCAGAAAGAATGGGGAGAATGAATTGGGTTGAACTCCTGCAACAAAGGGGCAGCTGACAGTAGCTCCTGAGATCTCTAAGTGATAGAGAAGTAGAGGACAGTCCCTTAAGGATGAGAGATCAGAAGGGAACCAGCTACTGACCGCCACGGAGTGCCTGGCCCTGACTGCTCACAACCACCCCAAGAAGGAAGCAGACATGGGTGTTATAGCTGCAGAAATGCCTTGCGATTAAGTAAGTTCAAGGTCAGCAGTGGAGCCCGAATCTGTAGGTAGCGGGACCCCCAAAACTCTTCTCGTGAAGCTGGCACAATCAGGCTGCTCTGCCTTTTCATAAAACAGGAGTTAAAGGAAGCAAGAGGGCCTGCCCCCTGGAGCCTTAGGCTTTGGCGAAGACCCGGTAATGCTGTCCCCCACTGCCCAGGCCTGCCAGTCACAAGGTCATGCTGAGGACTCCAAGTAATAGCATTAGGAAGGGGAGCCATGGGTTTTTCAGCAAGGGAGCAACGTCATTCAAGTGGATTATTCTAGCATCTGTGCTTCCAGAAGTAGGTCAGAGAGAGAATGTACAGCAGGAAAATTAACTAGGTTAGGAGATTGTTATCATGCTCTGGAGAAGAGGAAATGAGCTCTAGACAGAGGGGCAGCTGTGGGAACGGAAGGTGAGAGAAACCGCGGGGACTGAGTGGAGAAGGAATACCGGCATGGCTAGGAGTTGTGGGAGAGAAGGAAAAAGGGAAGGAGAGAAAATGCCCATATTCCAAATCTGGAGAGAGACACTGTTCTCCTTCCCAGACTGAATTTTAAACGTTTTCAAATGATAAGAGCTGTACATGCTTATTATAACTGGAAGCAGGACACGAAGAAGGAAAATTAATCACCTACATGCCCTATACTAACAAAGTGGTTGCTCTTAATATTTTATGTTTTCTTCTAGTGTTTTCATAAGCATATGTTTATACTTTTTTAAAAGTTGGAATTGTATGCAATATATAATTTTGAACTTTAGTTTTTTGCTTCCTAGTGTTTTTGTCTACACGTGCCATTGCATATTCTTAGAAAACATCATTTCCTAATGGAGACCATAAGTTTTGAGACATATCAACCTTAAATCACTTCACACACACGGCTAGCATTTTAGATCTGGTTGAATAAGCATGGGCAAGCTGCAGACTAAATTTGAAATATTACAGTATTTAAAACTATAAATATTATACATGGGCCTTGTAGTCTGGAAAAATCTTCCTTATGGGAAGAAAATAATCACCTATAATCCCACTGCCCAGAGAAACTCCTGGTCCACATTTAGGCATATGCAAGAGTAGATTTTATGTTTTTTACATACTAATGTTTGTCACTCAGCATTTATATCATGACCAAATTTAATTATAGTGCATTCTACCATCCTTACTGTCAATAATCCTTTTTATGGTGAGGGAACTTTTAACAGCTAGAACAAAAGCTTCAATGAGCATTTTGACAAGATAAAAATGTCCCATTTTAACAAGCCTTGACATGAAGGTGCTCTGCAGTAGTCCATAGAACTTCTCAGACCTTCCGCTCACCCCAAGCCAAACACAAACCTTCCTTGCAATGTTTCACCTAAACATATAGTTTAAAAATTACCAGAAAACCACCACCCCATATTTATTTTCAAAAGAGTACAGATCAAAGATAAAAAGTTAGAAGTGAAAGTCCCCACTATTTGCTCTGCGTTCTCTCCTCACATTTACATTTGGTGCATATTCTTCCAGACTTTTCTGATACTATAGATAGAGCTGTGAGTTACACAGATAAGCCTGTTAGCTATTTGCTTTTTTTCACCTAATTTATTCTGTTAGTACTTACAGATCTGTTTTTTGGTGATAGCTTTTATATTACTCCATACATGTAGTATCATGATTTATTAAACCAACCTCTCATTATTGGATATATAGGGTATCTCCAGTTTTTACTTGTAGAATAATGCTTCAAGGACCCAACTGAAAATGGGCAAGCAACCCCGCATGCTTTCTTCTGGGAATGTAAAATGGTGCAGCTGCTGTGGAAAACCGCTTGGCAGTTCCTTAGAAAGTTGAACAGAGCTGTCACCATGTGACCCAGCAAATCCACTCCTAGGTATATATGCCCATGGTAACTGAAAATACTCCCATGAAAACGTGTACATGAATTTTTGTAGCAGCATTTAAACTCGAAGTGGAAACAACTCAAATCCATCAACTGATAAATGGATAAACGAAATGTGGTATATCCCTATAGTAGGATGTTACTTGGCAATAAAAAAGAATGAAATTCTGATCCATGCTTCCACACGGATGAACCTTGAACACATTATGCTAAGTGAAATAAGCTAGACACAAAAGGCCACTAATTGTGACTACGTTTATACAAAATGCCCAGGATAGACAAATCCATACAGATGGAAGGTAGATTAGAGGTTGCTTCTCAGCAGGGGGAGGGGTGAATGGGGAGTGATCGCTTAACGGGTATGGGGTTTCTTATCTGGGGTGATGGAAATGCTAAGAATTAAATAATGCACATCGTTGTGTATATGCTAAAAACCACGGAAATGTATGCTTTAAAATGCTGAGTTTTGGTGGCACTTGGGTGGCTCATTTGGTTAAGCATCTGACTCTTGATTTCAGCTCAGGTCATGATCTCAGGGTTGTGGGATTGAGCCCCACATCAGGCTCCGTGCTCACTGGGGAGTCTGCCTGAGATTCTCTCTGTCCCTCTCCTTCTGACCTTCCCCATTGCATGCTTTCTCTCTCAATCTCTCTAAAATAAATAAATCTTTAAAATGAATAAATAAACAAAATGCTGAGTTTTATGTTATGTGCATTATTGCATCGAAAATTATTTTTTAAATACAAGGCTTTGAAGAGACACGTCACCAATGCAGACATTCATATGCTCAATAAACATATAACGAGCAATATCATTAGTCATCAAAGAAATGCAAATGAGAACCACACTGCTATACCATTACTTACCCTGTGGAATACCTGAAACTTAAAAGAATGACAATTTGATGTGTGGGCAAGGTGTGGAGAACTGGACCCCTTTCCTTGCTGATGGGAATGTAAATTGGTATGACCACTTTGGAAAATTGGTTGATAGGACCTACTAAAGCCACACACATATATAATCTGTGAGCCGACAGTTCTACTCTCGGATATATACTCATCAGAAGTAAATACTTACATCCTCAAAAAAAAAAAGGAATTTCATAGCAGCTTTATTCACAAGAGCCCCAAGCTAGAAAAACCCAAGTGTTCATCAACAGACTAGATAACTTGTGATGTGCAATGGACTTTTGATACACATGATAATGTGGATATATCTCACAGACTTGTGACTATATGTTTGTATCAAAACCTCTTTCTATTCCAGGAGCACCTGTGTGGCTCAGTCAGTTAGGTGACCAACTCTTGATTGTGGCTCAGGTCAGGTCTCAGGGTCCTGGGATCAAGCCCCACGAAGGGCTCCAAGCTCAGCAGTGGGGAGAAGTGGTGGGGGGAGAGGGGGGTCTGCTTGGGAATCTCTCTCTCTCCCTCTGCCCCTCCCCCCCGCTCATGTGCACATGCACATTCTCTCTCTCTAAAATGAATACATCTTTTTTAAAAACAGATTTTATTTATTTATTTTACAGAGAGAGAGAGCACAAGTAGGCAGAGCAGCAGGCAGAGGGAGAAGGAGAAGCAGACTCCCTGCGGAGCAAGGAGCCGGATGCGGGGCTTGATTCCAGAACACTGGGATTGTGAACTGAGCCAAAGGCAGACGCTTAACTGACTGAGTAACCCAGGCGCCCTAAAGTGAATAAATGTTGAAAAAAAAAACCCCCAAAACCCCAATCCTCTTCCTATTCCATAAGCTGCATTCTGAGGCTTATGTTGACATGTAAAGTGTTCCCTGGATCAATTTTTAAAACATTATGACTTTACAGATGCTTAATATTTCCCCCCTGATGCCAACACTAACTACATTTTTAAAACAAAACACATTCCTATTATTTCAGAAGAAGCACATGTGGGTTGTAGAACAATTAGAACGTGTGGATTAACCACCGTGCCCCTCCCCTGTGCTCCCGCCTCCCAGAATGCCCAGTCACACCTTGGTGTGCACGTGGAGCACTCAGCCGAGCATGCAGGGAAACCCGAGTATGCTCGTATACTGTTAGCACACACATACCTTCCACAGAGGCAACGCTCGGAGCGACCGCCGAGAAGTCAGAGCTGCAGCTCCCAGGTGGAGGTGCGAAAGCAGAAGCTGCATCTGTAATCTCCTTATCCGGGCGTCGCGGCTCAGACGCTTTGTCCCTTCCCACGGGCACTCACTGCTGATGGCAACCTTCTGTCCTTCCACAGCAGAAGCCCTCGGAACCTCTGTTGGCCTGTTGCATGGGCTCCGTTCTGTCCTCTGCAGAAGGCAGCCTTAGCAGGCTGGACCCTCATGAATCCATGCTCCACTCCACTGAGCAACCCTGACATTCACCCGGGACTGCTATCAGCACCTTCCGCCTGCTCAGTCCTTGTCCCACCAACACCTCTTCATTTTGGCTGTTCTTCCCACCTTCAGCTTTGTGGGACGGACTGAGATGTGGGAGGCATGCCCCTCCCTCCTTCTCCATGCATCAATTTCTCAGCCTCTGCAGGCCCCTTGTCTTGTTCCAGACAAGATCTGCTCCTTCCCAAGGCTGACCAACCCCGGTGCCCCCAATCCTGCTGCCTCTAACAGGACCTTGCTCCTGCAGCTCTGTCCCATCTCGCCAGCATTAAGATGAGCACGGGGATGAGTGAGACGTGGACCTGCTCTCCAGGAGCTCACAGGGTAGCAGGGGAGAAGGGTAATAGCACCGGCTGATAGCCCAGGGTGAGTGTTGTAGAACAGGCATGAACCCTGACATATGGGAACCGGAAAGGAAGGGTGATGGGGAGCAGAGAAAGGGCACAGACGAGGCCACAGGTCAGAAACCCAGCCAAGTGCCTGAAGAATGGCCTCTCATTCTCTCACCATCTGGGAGTCCATGGAGACACGGCCTGAGCCAGGACTTAGGGCAGATTTACTTCTCCTCTAAAAATGTTTATATATATATATATATATCTTTAAGTATACAATCTTTAAAGAAAGGCATAAACCTTGTGCACCTAAGAAAAATTCAGTCTCCTAGCAATTAAAAGAACCTGACTCAGGGCACCTGGGTGACTCAGTCGGTTAAGCATCCAACTTTTAAAGATTTTATTTATTTTATTTACTTGACAGAGAGAGCCAGCCAGTGAGAGAGGGAACACGAGCAGGGGGAGTGGGAGAGGAAGAAGCAGACTCCCAAGGGAGGAGCCTGACTCAGGACTTGATCCCAGAACCGCTGGGATCACTCCCTGAGCCGAAGGCAGACACTTAACAACTGAGCTACCCAGGCGCCCCAGCATCCAACTTTTGATCTCAGCTCAAGTCTTGATCTCAGGGTTGTGAGTTTGGGCCCCACACTGGGTGTGGAGCTACTTAAAAAAAAAAAAAAAGAAAAAATAAAGAACCTGACCCAATTCATTTGGTAATTTATTTTATTGATTAAAATATTTAAAAGTTTTACTTTTCATTTCTTCCTATACAGTGTATCTAACTGAACTAAATCATTAATAATATGAAAAGGCATCATTACATATTAGGGTGTTGTGGCTTCATAATCATGTTTTATTTCCATTCCTAAGATATATGTCGGTGTTATAGTCACAGCTACTGCCTGTGACTCTGTCTGAAGCAGAGGGCTGTTGGGATTCTCAAAATGGTGCAGAGGAGCCCTGGGACCACTGGCCACAGGCTAGCAGGGCTGGTCAAATGACATCGTATGCTCTGAAAGGAAGGAACGAGAAGGTTTGGGCAAGGAGGGGGGTGTACATGGGATAGTCTGTTTCCATAAAACTTGGGAAACACTGGTTTCTCAAAAGGAGGAACTGACATATTCTTCATTTATTTTTATGGGAAAATTTAAGAATGTATTTGAATGCTGAAAAGATAGAGAAAATCATTTAAGTTGCCTTTTAAACTTAGTTTTTAAAGATGATGTTGTATGAACAATGAAAAAGTATGGCAAATGTGCTGGCAGTTAATTTTAATAATATAATGGTTTTAGAATATATATACATAAAGTACTTCATATGATTCATTTCAGATTGAATATTCTCTTAAAAACTAGAGGGGTCTGAAGTTATAAATATTTTTTCATGCAGGAACATTTTTAGTAAAAAGTCAGTGAACCCCACCCCACCCACCCTGGGCAGGAGGCATGGGGTCAGAGGACCTTTGACAGGACCTTGTGGCCAAATGGGATTATTTCCTGGACTCAACCCTGGAACCCACTGGTGGCTTCATAAGTGTACTTGGGCTTCACACAAATATTAGAAAACTTAGGAGACACTGTCCCCGGATCCTACTCCCTCTGCGGGGAGCCCTGTCATAAGACAGATCTAGACAAGAGGCACCTGGAAGAAAGCACAGGCCTTCCAGGAATCCCAGTAAAAGCTGGCTGTGATTCTGAAGGTAGACGTGGCCTTTCCAACCCCAGCTAGTGTGTGTTAACTCTTACAAAATGACAGTGGCGGCACCATCACCGGAAGCAGGAGAAGATGTGGCCTATCTTGGAGAATTCTTACGTTCTTCCTTACATCACATTCCAAAGCATTTCCAGTTCCAATGAATAAACCATATCCCTCATATTTGATCTTCATTTAGCTTCTGAGGGAAAAGTACACTTCCTCTCTTTTCTCCTGCTATAATCTATTGAGAAAGCCTAGCTTAAAACTGCTGGGGATCTGGATCATTTCCAGAGCATGTGGAGAGGGGGTAAAAGGAAATGTAACTTGAAAGAGATATTTTGTATCCAGCATCAGTTGTGATGAATCCTCCCGGCTATTTAGGAGAGCCTGAAAGTAAAACCAGAGGAAAAATGAATAAGGAAACCAGTGCATTCTGCTTTATAACTATCTAGAAGTCTAGAGTAAGGAAAACACAACTCCACCTTCACTGAAAATCTCCTTTCAAAATCATGTGAGAGAATGCACAAAAGAGCCTTTTAACAACATAATACCGCGGTGAGATGGTCTGTGCAGGATTTCCAATCAGCTGTCGTGAATATTGACTTACCTGTTCTGTTTCACCTCAGAAGTTGATTCCCTGCAGGATGGACTGACTGTAACTGGATACGTTTACCATTCTTATCCATTCTTGTGGCATAATTCTAAGCCCAAACATGAGTAGATCTGAAGTATTAAACCTTTCTAGCAGTTATCCTTCTTTGTAGTTCAGTCGTTTGTAAAATTTTTTGTTTCAAGACCCCTTTATATCCTTTAAAGATTATTGAGGACCCCAAAGAGCTTTTGTGTATGTGGGTTTAACTATTGATATTTACCATATTAGTAATTAAAACAATAATTTAAAATATTAATTAAAATAACAAGAACAAACCCAAAGCATGTAAACATTTGTTGAAAAATAACTATTTTTGAAAACAAAAAAAAATTAGTAGGAAGTGGTATTGTTTCATATTTTTGTAAATCTTTTTAATGTCTGACTTAATATGACCGGTGAAATCTCTCATATCCACTTCTGCATTCAACCTATGGTGATATGTTATTTTGGTTGAAGTATAGGGAAAAAAAGTCTGCTTCATACATATGTATTTGGAAAAAGGAAGACTTTGCAGACCCCCTGAAAGGGTCTCAAGGACCCGCAGGATCCTTGAACCAAACTTTGAGAATTGATGCTTTAGTTGATTGGGGAAGAAACTTTACGGATTAAAATGAGAAAAATGGGTACGCATTTTTCCATTCAGCCTCTGCTCCCTTGCACAGTATTGATAAGAAGACTAATAATAAACAATAGACACTGAAGAAACATAGCAGGTAAATCACGGTTTTGGTGTTTTCATTCCCTTCTCACTGAGGCTAAAATGGGCTCTGAGGGCGCCTGGGTGGCTCAGTGGGTTAAGTGTCTGCCTTTGGCTCAGGTCATGATCCCAGAGTCCTGGGATTGAGCACCACGTTGGGCTCCCTGCTCAGCGGGGAGCCTGCTTCTCCCTCTCCCTCTGCTTCTCCCCTCGCTTGTGCTCTCTCTCTTTCTCAAATAAATAAATAAAATCTTTTAAAATAAAATTACAAAATTAAATAAAATGCATATTTGACAGGAAAACTCCTGCTGCTTTTGCTAAGTGCCTTTCATTTGCATGTTTGGTAAATGTGCTTTAATCTTAGATTGCTATACCATTAATTCAATATTCAATTATTCATTCATTCAAAGTAGTCTCCACACCCAGTATGGAGCCCAGTATGGGGCCTGAACTGATAATCCTGAGATCAAGACCCAAGCTGAGATCAAGAGTTGGACGCTTAACTGACTGAGCCACCCAGGTGTCCCCCAAATTTCTTATACTAAAAATTGAAAGGTACATCCTTAAGGATCCTACCTGTACTTTGCGAACGAAGGATGGAGTCACTCTTTTCTCAAAGTCATCGATAGGTGTGTATGAATTAAGGATCTTTATGATCTGCAAACAGCACATAAGAAGGTACCAGACCGTGAAAAATGACAAGTCTGTCCATGAAATATGATTCTGATGGTTTGGGAACTGTTGGGAATCACATGTAGTTCTTTGATACTATAATGTGGCTCTAGGAGCCATGTGCTCTGGCCTCCTTCCTCACCCCTCCCACTCCCCCCATACATACACATCTATGAGTTCAGTGGGCAGGGAATGTATCATATACACTTTTGTGTTAAGTCCTAAGTTAGTATTAAATAAGTGCTTATTAGATAAGAGGGTGGTCCTTGGGAGATATGTGTGTACCCCAAACAGCACACAGAGACCAGACACACCCTATGGCTGGCTAAGCCAGAAAGGGCGACCCCAACCATATGATCTGTTGGTGAAGGTCAGGGACACACTCAGCAAGCCCGGTCACCTGCACAGCAGACAGTGAGGTACAGCATTCATAGATCTCCTTGGCATCGCTGTCTGTGGTCTTCTTGACCTGAAGCAACCAGGCTGCCTGAGATAGAGGTTCCAAAGTTTCCTTGGCCAAGCTATTCTGCAAATTCTTATCTTTAAGCCATTCTTCTAAGTAGCTGATGTTGCACCTGGAGTAAAATCCAGAGAAACAGAACAGCGGGTGATCCACTGAGAACACTTCAGGGGAGGGTGCCGAATCCCCCAGTGTGTCCTGAGTCCACTGAGAGCCTTAGGACCATGGTCCAGCAGTTTCTTCATTTGTGACACTAGGGGCTTGGACCAAATGATCAGCTCTCATGATCCATGGTTCTAAGGGTCTTGATGGTCTAGGGTGAGGGGCTATACCAGCTATAAACTTTGGGGAACATCTGAGCAAAAAAACAGTGACTTCAATAACTTATAAAGTGATCTATTAAAATACCCCTAATAACGGATTTGAAAATCTACTCAAGGAAAAAATGCTAGTGATATTTGAAGACCTTACATTGGTATAAAAAACTGATTTCTTTTCCTAAATTGGCAGAAAATTTTCAGTTGGTAGAAGGCTTTCATTCAGTCCACTGGGGTTTTTATTCTTGTTTCTGTCACTATCACAAGTTTATAAGGTGAGGGGCATGGGTTTTAGTCCCACCGATCTACTGTGTGAGCTTGGAAAGTTACTCACCCTCTCTGGGTAAATGAGAGTGTTAAGAACCCTCATATATTGCTAGTGGGAATGTAAAATGGTAGAGCTGCTAAGGAAAACAGGTTGGCAGTTCCTCAAAGTGTTAAACACAGAACTGCCATATGACCCAGCAATTCCACTTTTAGATATATACTCAAGAGAACTGAAAGCATATCCACATAAAAGAATTGTGCGCAAATGTTCACTGCAGCGTTACTCATAATAGCCAAAAAATGAAAACAACCCAAAATGTCCACCAACTGATGGATACACAAATTGTGGTATGTCCATACAGGGGGATATTATTCAGCAATAAAAAGCAATGAGGAACTGATACATGCTACCACATGGATGAACTTGGAAAACTACGCAAACTGAAAGAAGCCAGTCACAAAAGACAACACATTTTATGCTTCCATTTATAAAAGTGTCCAGAACAAGCAAACCTACAGAGAAAGAAAATATATTTGTGGTTGCCTAGCCTGAGGGAGAGGGGACTGTGGAGGTGGGATATGGTAGCAGATAAGAATGCTGCTGCTAGTGGGAATAAGGCTTCTTTCTGGAGTGATGGAAATGTTTTAAATTATATTATGGTGATGTTTGCACAACTCTGTAAATATACCAAAACCCATTGAACGATACAGATACAGTTTACAGAATGGACAAACAGATGGATAATTTACAGCATGTAAATTATCTATCAGGAAGCTGTTTTTAAAAATTGAGGTTGGGAGCACCTGGCTGGCTCAGGTGGGGGAGCAGCAAATCTTGATCTCGGGGTCATAGGTTCAAGCTCCACGTTGGGTATAGAGATTACTTAAATAAATCAACTTAAAAAAAATGAGCGTTAAACCAGGTGATCTCTAAGGTCATTTCTAGCTCGGACCTTCTAAATTAGCATCTCCCTATGTGGGTCATTATAACACTGGGACAATAATGCTGAATTGGTATATTCCATAGGGATGTAATGAGTGTGAGATACCATTTCTTATACTGGTTTCCCTCCCTTTTTGCACTGTAATTTTGTCCCACTAGTTTGACTTCCTATTACAATGGATTCCTATTGGGCTTCCCATCTTATCCCTTTCAATAATCCTGCCACAGTCCTTCCTTAATCTGGATGTTGAGAATGTTAATTCTCTCACTCAAAACTCAGCGGTGGAATATAATCCAGTAATTCCACTACTGGGTATTTACCCAAAGACAATGAAAACACTAATTCAAAAAGATATATGGACCCTTATGCTTACTGTAGCATTATTTACAATAGTCAACATACGGAAGCAACCCGGGTGTACCTTGAGATTGTTTTTTTATTATGATAAAAGACACCTAAAATTTACCATCTTAACTACGGCACAGGTGTTAACCGTACGCACCATGTTACCTAACAGAGCCCTAGAACTCTTTTATCTCGCAGACTTGAAACTCTAACCCCTCTCTCCTCAGCCCTGGGCAACGACCATCCTATCTTCTGTTTCCAAGAGTGTGAGGGAAAGAATACGTTCTTTGGTCATATGGAATTAAACCAGAAGTCAGTAACGGAAAGGTAGCAAGAAAGTCTCTGGATACTTGGAAATGAAATAACATACTTTTTTTTTTTTTTTAGATTTTATTTATTTACTTGAGAGAGAGAGAGAGAGACAGAGAGCATGAATGGTGGGGAGGGGCAGAGGGAGAGAGACAAGCAGCCTCCCCGCTGAGCAGGGAGCCCAATGTGGGGCCCCAACCCAGGACCCTGGTATCACGACCTGAGCCAAAGGCAGACGCTTAACTCACTGAGCTGCCCAGATGCCGACTGAGCCAACCAGACGCCCCCAAAATAACATAATTCTAAATAACCCACGAGTCAAAGAGTAAGACTCCAAGGAAATTAGATACTATTTTCAATTCAACAAAAATGAAAAAGAACATCTCGGAATTTATGGGATAAAGTCAGTGCTTGGAGAGAAGTTTTAGCATTAAATGCTTTAGAAAAGGGAGGTCTCAAAGTCCATAACCAATGCTTCTACCTTAAGAAACGAGAAAAAGAAGAGCAAAATAAATCCAAAGCAAGCAGAAGACATGACATAATAAAGACAGAAACAGAAATCAATTAAATTTTTTAAAATAGAGAAAAATCAATGAAAGCCAAAACCGGTTATTTGAAAGGATCAGTAAAACTGATAGACAACCTCTAGCAAGACAGATCAAGATAAAAAGAGAAGACACACATCACCAATACAGGAATGGAAGTGGGGGGTATCACTACAAACCCTGCAGAAAGTAGAATAATAAGAAAACACTATTCACAGCTCTATGCACATAAACTCAACAACTTAGATGAAGTGCACCAATTCCCTAAGAAACTCACTTGAGATGAGATGTAACCTGAACAGTTCTACGACTACTGAAGAACTTGCATTCAGAGTTTAAAGCCTTCTGGGAAAAACGTCCGTGGTGGCTGCTCCTGCCGAGGGACTGAAGATGGCATGCCACTTTCTGCAGGTGACCAGCCTGGCCCTCCATTCAAAGGGAGCTATTAATACCCTCCCAGCAGTTTTCCTTCATGAGGCTTGCGCTCATTCCTCTAAGCCTGGGTCTGCTTAAATTCTGCCTGTCCTTTCAGACCCAAATCAATGCCTTTCATGTTCTTCCCCACTTCCCTTAGTCCAGCAAGCCGTGTACGTCCTTAGGCCACATTATTCTGGCTCCTGACAGAACCGTCTCCACATGCCCTACGGAGGCTTTTATCAAAGATCACCGGCCAAAGCAGCCCCAGTGAAACTTGCTGCAAAAATGCTACTGCGGAGACTGTGGGATTAAGTTCCACATGGAATCTTATTTTTATAATTCATGACTAGGAACAAAAAAAGAATTAGGAAAATCTTTATCTCTTCCCTGGGTAAGGATAAAACTCACCATACTCAATGAGACCAGAGAGCCGACGATGTTTGGCTTTTTGTCCTGTCAGCCAGGAAACCCAGAAACAGTTTTCAAGCTCCTCTGTCCCGTGTTTCTGATTTTTGTCTGTTTGGTCTTGATGTTCTACTTGTATTCATGTTTCGGTATCTTGTGGCTCGTGTTTTCATTGCAAAGCCACCTCAAATCCTCATGGGCCTTGCTTATGGCAGGAGCTTAATAAATATCTGACTGAATGAATCCCTGTGAGATGCACGTGCCGTTCAGAGCACCGCACCGTAAGGGGGTTACCTCTCGGATGGCCACTTGCAAATGATGAAAGAGAAAAGCACTGAGCACCTATGGGGACAGACGTGGCCTACCCTCTGAGCAGCTGTCACAGCACCTAGAGGCACGCGTCCTGCTCTCGACCGTCCTCACTCGTAGAGAACCCACAGAAGGAATGAGACTTGCTTAGCCAGGGCTCTAATGACACATTTATGTTTATGGGTTTACTTTAAATAGCGTTGACTCCTACCTCAGAGATGCACAGGGCTTCTGCCTGGAGCTTGTGAAATAAACAGAACCCTTGCCTTTCTCAAGGAAGAGAAGATACAGAAAGGCCAGCCCTTCGGAATACTCCTTCTTCTTCTTTTTTTTTTTTTTAAGATTTTTTTTTTTTAATTTATTCGACAGAGAGACAGCCAGCGAGAGAGGGAACACAAGCAGGGGGAGTGGGAGAGGAAGAAGCAGGCTCATAGCGGAGGAGCCTGATGTGGGGCTCGATCCCATAATGCCGGGATCACGCCCTGAGCCGAAGGCAGACGCTTAACTGCTGTGCCACCCAGGCGCCCCTCGGAATACTCCTTCTTGTCCGAAAACCACCACCTGCTGTCATGGGAACCTGCCAGCCTGGTTGGTGGGGATGTCCAAGTCCAAGCTTCATTAACACGAACACGGTTTAATGGATGCCTTGTTCATTTCTTGGCTTAAGAAACCTCCTTTGCCGCCTTCCCTGCCATCACTGTCATCAACATGACCTCAGCTTCTCATGTCTCACACAGGTATCAAATCCCTGTACGAATCATAGAAATTTTAACTACCTACCCTACTTCTAGTCCTGAGACAGCACTAACTCTAGCAAGAGCTCAGGGTTTGTGTTTCCTCAACTAAAAGATCAGGAAAAGTTGGCACACCTCAAAACTGTGGCTCACCATGTCCTCCAGACGCTGGTCCCGCTGCTCCCCAAACAAACCTCTGCTCAATCTACACAGAGCTTCCTACCTTAGCCTGAGAGGGGCCCCTCCCTCAGCCCCCCAAGTCTTTGCCCACCTCATCTCCCCTGCCTGGAATGTTCTTCTCCCTGTTACATCACTCAGGGCACAGCTCTCGGGCCTCACTTCTCTGTCCACACGATTTCTCTTCTCTGTAGCGCTTGTGACTTAACTGTAATTGCCTTAAATTGTTATTTGGCTGTTCTAAGATTCTAGAGGAAGGGCTCAAGCTATTCTTTCCTTCATTTCCTGTGAGTCACAGAGGTGACAGTCAGTAAATACCAGCTGAGTATACGATAAGCACCCAGGGCCAGGATTTAAAATATGCAGTTACTAGTTACTAGTCTTGAACCACTGAAGGAAGGCCCTGGGCCTGAGCGCTAAGCTAGCCTGGTGCAGAGTGATGGTGGGGGGCAAGTGGGGGGGCGGGGCACCACCCAACCGCAGCCATCCCCGTTTCCAAGAGTCCTCCTGCACACCCCTACCCCAGCAGTGCAGCTCACGTGGAGGGGGCAGCCTCGTGTGGCCCCGGACGTTTCCCAGCTGCCTCTGGGTGTGAGCGGAGGCTTCTGGGTTTTACCTGATCTGCATCCCTTTTCTGCAGGAGCACATGTCTTTCCGTAGGAAGAGGCTGTTCAGGGTGACGGCCCCGATCAAGAAGAAGAGCTGCTTCACGGCCTGCCTCACCAGCTCAGGGTCCAGGCCGTTCTGGCACATGGTGCTGTAGAAGTAACTCAGCTGCTGCAGGACGGAGGTCATTGTGTAGGCGTCCGTGTCATCTATGCTAGATGACCGCTTCCGGAAGCCTGTGGGCTTCAGGCCAGAAATGCCTTGCAGGCTCTCGTACTCCAGCATGCCTGGCACTGGACAGGGAAACACAAGCATTTCTCGCACACACGGTGGGGACAACCAGAGAACATGTTCCAGCGCTCTCCTGGGTCTGTTCCAGGAGGTGGGACGTTTTCCGCAGGAGTTAGCAGTGGACGCAGCCGTGACAGGGGAAGCAAGAGGATCAAGGGTTGAGGAGCCCTGGGGTGTGGGGGGGAAGTGGACGGAGTGCATGGCTGTGTACAACAGGGCAGCAGCTCCTCGTGGAGGCTTGGAGTCCCTCTTCTTTCAACTTCACAGGAGAGGGAGCACGTTAATGTGGTAACTCATGGTCTGGAACCATTTAAAGCCTGAAGTATTTAAATTTCAGAAATCTGAAGAAAGTATACAAGAATTTTAGGGGGACCCTAAGATTTCAAAAATGCTTAGTTACAACCTAGAATTAGCTACATAAGTAGTAGCGGGTGTCCCTAGTCTTCCCTTCAGGTGAATCACCCTTTCATTCAGGCAGGAAACTATGAACCATGTACTTCGATACAGGTCATCATTTCAAGCAATTAAAAAGAATTAAAAAGTAGACATTGACACAATTAAACTTTTCTGGTTTTAAAATTACATTCTTTGTAATCACATTCCTTATACCAGGTTTATTTTCTTAAGGTCTCAGGGCGAACATAAATATTTTTTGGTCATCAATTCTTTTCTTACCTATGATTGGTTGAATGTTATTTTCCATCACAACAATGAACCGATGATATATTCGTATGGCCACATCACTCAGAATCTGTCTGTATTCTGAAAGGTCAAAATTGTTCAAGCAATTCTTATTCTGATGTGGACCATTGAGCTTCATGAACTCCTGAAAGTAATGTGAGCATGTAAATATTAGAATGATAGACATGTAGGAAATTAAAATACTACCTCTGTTACAGACATTCTGATGAGCTCCTGTACTTTAAAACCTAGTGTCTGATTTGTGTGAAACGAGCGCTGCACGTTTGTGGTACTGCTTATTCTCTATCACTAACTGTCACCATACTGCCTCCTCACCCCACAAATACATGCCCCCGGCACCTACAGAATACACTGCAAAACAACTCCCACAGAAGCTCATCAAAAAAGCCTACGAAGCACCAAAAGAAACAAACAGCTGTAAGAGGTCAGTAGATGCAATACATGAGATTCATGACTTAATGATTATAGAGCATAGATCAATCTGAAACATTTTAAAATGTGTGCTATGGACTCAATGTTTGTGATGCCCCCAAATTCATATGTTGGAGCCCCCTCCTCCAGTGTGGCTGTATTTGGAGATGGGGCCTGTGATCAGGCAATTCAGATCGAATGCGGTCCTAAGTGTGAGGTCCTAATCTGATAGGATTAGTGTCCCTTTAATAAGAGACACTAGGAAGCTCGGTCTGTCTCCTTCCACACCCGTGCAGCAAGGAAAGGCTGTGGGAAGGCAGCCGTCCACAAGCAGGGAAGACAGCTCCCAGCAGGAACCAGCCATGCTGGCCCCCTGGCGTCAGACTGCGGGCCCCTCGAACTGTGAGAAAATACATTTCTGTGGTTTAAAAGCCTTTTAGTCTGGGGTATTTTGTGATCACAGCACAACCAGACTAATACAATATATTCAACATGTTCAAAGAGATAAAAGAAAAAAACATTAAGAAGAGGATATAATGATAAGAGGCAGAGGTGAAAAAGAACCATTGAAATAGAAATGAAAATATAGCAATGGAAAAAAACATGCCGACCGGGAAAAGAACACTGTATACATGGTGAGGGGACAAAGAAAGGGCGAAAAGATAAATGGTGTTGAATAATATCCTCTTCCATTAATGTCTCACACATGCCAGTTTGTTTTAAGTGGACTGGGCTGTGCCCCCTGCTCCTTTGGTATTCCTTTCAGTCAGCGGTCAGATTTTCTTTACTTATTTTTCTTTTTGCTCTATAATACTAGTAGAGTTACTCTTATATTTTATTTTACTTTTCCTTCATTGGGACAATTGGCTATCCACATGGAAGAAGATATGAGACCATTATTTCACACACTGTGGGATAAATAATCACACCAATTCTGGATAGATAAAAGCACAATTGTGAGCTGTAAATTTGAATTATAGAAGTTCAGAAGAAAGTAAGAGAATAAGTTCATGATCTCAGGGAAGGGAAGAATTTCCTGAAGACACTAAAACACATGTCATAAAAGAATAGGAGAACAGATGTCAGGAGGCAATTTGAACAGAAGCCAAATGACCAGTGAGCATGTGGAGTGACTTTTTTTTTTTTTTAAGATTTATTTTATTTAAGGTGGGGGGAGTGTGTGCAAGCAGAGGGAAGGGCAGAGGGAGAGGGGGAGAGAGAGAATCTTCAACAGACTCCCCACTGAGCACACAGCCCTACTCGGGCTCGATCTCTTGACCCTGAGATCATGACCTGAGTGGAAACCAGGAGTCTGATGCTCAACACGCTGAGCACCCAGGTGCCCCCACACGGAATGATTCCTCATCCCACTAGTGATCACGTAATTGCAATTTAAGTCAGCAAGGTGTCATTTTATATCAATGAGATTGGTAAATAATTAAAATGTATCAATATCAAGTGTTGGTGAAGATATGTACTGGAAGCTTCATACACTGCTGGTGGGACCACTAACGGTTCAAACATTTGGGAGAGCAGTAAAAACCCTAAAAGCTACTTTGTTATTTTAGGTCAATGACACTTTGCTCTGTGAGCACTTGAAGGTGGAGAATTCCTTTCTGATGTTAGCCTCTTGGGAGCAGAGCTGGAATGGCAAAGGACGTACAGATTGTGGAGGAATGACCAGAACCCTGCAAAGAGAAGAGCTCTGAACAGTCACTTTGATCTAAAGGTTGGGTTTTATTTTTTATTTTAAAGATTTTATTTATTTATTTGACAGAGATAGAGACAGCCAGCGAGAGAGAGAACACAAGCAGGGGGAGTGGGAGAGGAAGAAGCAGGCTCATAGCAGAGGAGCCTGATGTGGGGCTTGATCCCAGAACGCTGGGATCATGCCCTGAGCCGAAGGCAGACGCTTAACCGCTGTGCCACCCAGGCGCCCCTAAAGGTTGTGTTTTAGAGTCATAATACTAAAAACTTCAGAATTTCACAACCAGAAACAAACTTAAAAATCATCTAATCTACCTCATTGAGGTAGATTATTTTAAAATTATTTTTATTATTTTATGTTTTTATTATTATTATTTTTAAGATTTTATTTATTTGAGAGAGAAAGGGTGGAAGGGCAGAGGGAGAGGGAGAAGCAGACTCCCCGCTGAGCAGGGCTCATTCCCAGGACCATGGGATGATGACCCGAGCTGAAGGCAGACGCCTAACCCACTGAGCTACCCTGGCACCCCAACCTCATTGATTTAAAACTCAAGGAAAAGTGAGGCTTAATATCATGCCCAAGGTCCAGGCCTCTTTCTAAGTCTTCTATGACTTTTGTCCAACCAGTAATGTGAAGTTGGCCTCCTGGCTGAGATGGAAACCAGAAGCTGTTTGGAGCAGAGGCTACCCCTGGAGCTGGTGAAGTCCCCAAGCCCTGTGGTGAGCTCTGGCTTCACGAGGAAGTTATAGACCAGCAGTCTGCACAGAACACAGAACGGGCAAGTGTCCCTACCTCTTCTCCACTGTACTGCTTCAGGCAGTTGAGGAAATGACACGTATTGGAAAGCCAAAAAGACAGCATTTCAAAGTCGTCTACATGTTCCTTGAAAACAAACAAACAAACAAACAAACAATAACAACAAAAAAGCCCCAAGAAAGACAAAGTTGGATTTGGTGACTACTGGTGCCTTTGAACCAAGAACAGATGTATCTTACCAGTTTGGTCAGCTGCTGGCTTTTGATCAGAATGAATTCTTTTTTTTTTTCACCAAAGACTTTATTAAATTTATACTGTAATGATAAGCTCTTACGTTTACTTAGCAGGTTCTGGTTTGCAAAGTATTTCTGTCTGGCTTATGTCACTTACTACGAAATGCGAAGCAGGCACTGCAGGAATGCCCGGTAAGGGTGAGTCTGGGTCCTTCTTTCTCAGAGTTCACATTCTGATGGGGAAGAATGTCATTCATAACGTAACATACACAGGACACAATTAAATGGGTGGCTGAGCTCCTGCACAATGGACCGAGACTGGGCTACAAGCTCTCAGAGGATGGAAAGATGCTGGTGCAACAGGACAGCTGTGAAAGTCTCCTGAGACGGGAGAGAATGCTGTCCTTGAAGGAAAGGGCTGGAGGGACAAGAGCTGGGAATCAAGGACTCTGCTGGGGAGAACAGCCCCGCTTGTGGGGCAGCGGGAAGAGGCACGGAGAAGGTAAGGAGGTACCACGGACAGAGGTAAGAGGAAAACTGGGAAAGTCCTGGAATTTGAGGGACAAAGTAGGAGTGTTTCAGAGGGTGGACCTAATGCTTCTGTCCACTAGAAGAGGATAAGGACTAAGGGAAACCCATTGGATTTAGCAAGAGGAATTACTAGTGATCTTTCTGGAGCAAGGGCTGGATTGCAGGAACCGGGGAGCCTGCCAGTGTGAGCACCTTGGCAGTTGGGGCTGGATGGAAAGGCACAGAGACTACTGGGTATGTGGGCCAAGTGAGGGCTGCTTTAACGTGCTGTGCACTGGAGTGGCGAGGGGCAGGCCCTGGCCACCCACAAAGGCAGAGGCCAGGGAGTCACTGGGGAAGCTGAGATGGGAGATGCTGGTGGGAAAGGATTTATAGACCTCATGCCGTGCATCTTTTAGTTCCCAAATATTTAAACATTCCAGAGCAGCAAGATGAGGCAATACTGTGTGCCTATGGCCTGGGACACAATGCACGTGGGGCCTAAGGAAACTCATCTTATGGAATTATGGATCGGGAGAACATCAATTTCTGGGGGCGCCTTCCAAGAGCACTCTGGTGGCTCTCGTGTATATAGCAACCAGAAAGCACTCAACAGCAGACAAATGTTAATTCTCTATTCCTAACTCCTGACGAATAACGAATCCTCGCAGCTGGGCATCTCGCCCACTGACAGGGTAGAAGTGGTGGGGGTGGTGGCTACCAGATTGTAGTCTTGGAGGTAACGCTTTGAGGTCTTTTTGCAGATCTTTAGCCTTGGGGAACCCTGACCCAAATTGTCTTTTCCAAGAAGCTTGGCTTCTTTCCCTGAGTGGGTCTCAGACTAGTCTGAGGAATCCCGTGGTTCACCAAGGACTCGAGGTGAAGGATGGGCCAAGGATGAATCCTTAAGGTGTTCTTAAAGTAACCACAATAGCAAGGGCCAATGTCAAAGTCAGGTCCTACCTTAACCACCTGCTTGATGCCATTGATGGTGCTGTTCATGAGGGACTTGACCATGCTGGCGTCATTTAGAGAGTCTGCATAGCGTACGCACATGAACAGGAGGTGAGCCGGCAGCCCCGGGATCATGTTCACCACCACGCCACGAGGCTTCAAGTCTGGAGCAGAAAGAGCTGGTGAGCACTACAGCCGAGAGTCAGCCCTCCCCATAAGGAGCCTCTGACTACGGGGCAGGGCTTATTTGCTTTTCTGTACTTGACACCGTGCCTGAAGGCATAGTAGGGATAGCTTTTCTCTTTGAGGAGTTCAGTCTGGCTCTTCCTGGCAAAAATATACAGGTGCCACTGGTTCCTCTTACTTCTCATCCACAAAGTACTTTCTCTTTCTTAAAAGGCTGAATTTTAGACAGAATTTGTACTTCTCCCTGGCATGGATCCCTGGATTTCAGGCCTCCCATATAAGGGAGGAACCGCAAGTCCCTGCACCCGACTCCAGCCTCTAATGATGAGGATGGGATATGATCCCAGTGATCACATGCACCTGCCTTGCATTAGGAAAACAGACACACAATAGCTCTTCAGAGGAGGCCTCGCCAGCCTTGAGGACAAGAGAACGGCAGGGGTGGGGGGTAAAGGGAAGAGAGAAACTTTATAGAACTAAGGTAAGCAAACAAAGACCTCCCCATGGCTGCATTAAGACAGGGAAACGAAGAGGAGCTGTGCACCTGTGAGGGTAGAAAGGGAAGGGTACAGGTGCTCATGTGCTCTGTGCGGGGGTGGGGAGGTCACTTAGAAGAAGAGGAAGTTAGGCTACACATCAGTTCTACTTTAAGATCTTGAGACCAGCTGATAGAAAGGCAGCTTTTCTCCTTCCCACTGGAAAACCATGTGATTTTCAAGGTGAAGACAGTCTTGTAAGATTGGTTCTAAGACCACCAACCCTTCAGTGTGTACACTGGAACATTCCTGTAACTGAGGTGTGGCTGGGACGCCTCCATCACATTGCCTGCAAATAAAATTCTCAGCCAAAGTCAAATAGAGCAAGGAGCCACAGTTACTTCCACCATAGCACCTGCGCTAAGACCAAAAGTGAGAGGCTGTGTCTTCTATCTGGATCCTATGATTAGACTTAGGAAGGGGTTAGGCCAGCACTTCTTAACTGAGGGCAATTCTGCTCCCTTGGGATGTTTGGCAATGTCTGTTTTTATTCTCATGACTAGGGGCTGATCCTGGCTTCCAGAGGTAGAAGTCAAGGATGCTACTTAATATCCTACAATGCACAGCCCCCACAACAACCAATTATCTGGTCACCAGTGTGGAGGCTGAGAAACGCTGGGCTGGAGAAGCAGCAGTGACGGAAGAGAAGTGACGGCCCCCACCCAGGACGGTAGCAATGAGTGACAGAGCAAACACCCAGAGCTCCAGATCTCACTACCAAGAATGAGGTTTTGGATGAGCTTGTCCTCATCTTCCGTCTTGTATTCCAGCATTCCAAGGTACTCCTTGGGTCCTGAGGACAAGTGCACATCATCGCCTGCAGGCAGAGGCAAACAATCAGCTAAATTCACAGAAACAACTTCTAGAGGCTTTATAACGAGACTACTCTGTCTCTCTCCACCTCAATTTGGCTGGCTGGCACATCGACGCTGTGGCTTTCAGATAAATGGAAACTTGATTAATCTCGAAGAATTCCTCTGGCGGTGATTCCTATCTACGAGTCTATAAATGAATAGCGCTGCTTCTGAAAAGGTGGAGTTATGCTTGAAGGATCCTCAGGAGAGCCAGCATGAATCCAGCACCGTGTGGATAAGAAAGCAAGCCAAGATATTGCTTCTGTCTTCAAGATGTTGATGCCACAGTCAAGGAAACAAGATCCACGGGACAGCTGGTGAGCAAAGTACAAAACTGCATGGTCCTAAGGGGGCTGTATTAGTTTCCTATGTGCTGTAACAAGTTACCACAAATTTAGTGGCTTAACACACCACAGATTTTCCCATCTCACAGTGCTTGGAGCTCTGAACTGAAAAGGACCTCACATGTAGGACTTAAAGTGTCAGCAGAGCTGAGTTCTGGAAGCTCTAGGGGAGGATCCGTTTCTCGCCTTTTTCAGCTTCCAGAGGCTCCCCACACCCCCTGGCTCGTGGCCACATCACTCTGACCTCCACTTCTGTCACCACGTCCCTCTCTCTCTCTGCTTCCATTGTCACATCACCTTCTTTCACTCTGGCTTTCCTGTCGCTCTCTTATAAGGTCTCTTGTGATTGTGCTGGGTTCACCTAAATAACCCAGGGTAATCTCCCCATCGCAAGATCCTTAATTTAATCACATTGGCAAAATCCCCTTTGCTGTGTAAGTAACATGACTACTCACGAGTTCTGGGGATTGGAATATGGACACCTTTGAGTGAGCCAGAGTCAGCCTTCTGGTCGCCAAAGATTCATGTCCATTCTGAGAGATGTGATGACAGAAACAGAGGTTAGAGAGTGAGAAAGATTTAGAAGATGCTATGCTGTTGAATTTGAAAATGGAGGAAGGGATCCATAAGCCAAGAAATGTGGGTGACCTCTAGAAGCTGGAAAGGCAAGGGAAAAGATTGTCCCCTAAAGCCTCCAGAAGGAACACAGCTCTGCTGACATATTGGTTTTAACTCTGTGAAAACCATTTTGGACTTCTGACCTCCAGAACTGTAAGATAAGAAACCTGTGTTGTGTTAAGCCACTAATTTTATGCTGATTTGTTACAGCAGTCATAGGAAATTAATACAGGGGGCATAAGAATTCACATAGAAGTGGCTGGAACTCTTAGCAGATGAAGGAGGCAGCACAGCAGTTGGGCCAAGAAGGCTGAGGAGGGTCTGGCGGGTGAAAAAGAAGGTGGTGCAGGTAGCGAGTTAACAGAACTTTCTTATTACTGTATGAGAATCTGTCCTGCTAATAGACTAGCCCTGTTCCCTTGGAGACTAATAAAGGTAGAATGTCAACTGCTTTACTAAGCAATACTGTTTATGGTAAGAATGACGTCTGATTGGTACCCTGCATCTGGACCTGGAAGAACAAGAAAGGAAGCAGAAATATCTGATAAGGGTATCATACTTAGGGTATTCTTGAGTGTGGTGACTTGTATCTGGGCATGTTCCTTGCAGGGACTCTGGAAGCAAAATGGCACCTATGGAGTGTTCAAAAGATGTTGGCTTCCTACCAAGAGTCATGTGGCCGAGCCTGGAAGCTGATGCTGCAGCCCATTAAGCCCTCAGGTGACTGCATCCCTGCTGACGACTTGATGGCACTCAGAGCCAGAGCCCCACAGCTAAGTTGCTCCTGCATTCTCGACTCTCAGAAACTCTGTGTTGCTACGTGTGTGTTGCTTTAAGTTGCTAAACTTGGGGATAGTTGTTATATGACAATAGATAACTAATATAGGAAGGGAAGCTGATGTATTCTACTTTAGACGCATGGAGTTGAAGGCCGTAGTCTTGGAGGCAAAGAGGGGCCAGGACTCAGGAAAAGAAGTGAGAAGTGGGAGGTGGATTTTGGAAATCCTTGTGTTGAGATGGTAGTTCATTCATTCTTTCCAACAACAGGGACACAGTGGGGCTTTGGGAAGGGCAGACGTGGTCCCTGCCCTCATGGGGCAGACTGACATTTATCATTAATGATTGAAGGAGAAAGATCCTCATGTTGTGATGGGTATTTTGAGATTGAGGTGAGAGTGCAATAAAGAACAGTAAAGGATCTCTTCAAAGAAATGAATACAGAAAAAGGAACAGACGGTTGGAGATATAGCCTTAGTGATCCAGGTTGGGAGGAAGAGGAATACGGAACAAGAATCAAGAGCGCAGAAGAGAGAAGTCAAAAAAGTTCAGGGACTCAGAAGCAGATGAGGGAAAGAAAGGCACAGAGTCCTTTCCACAGGAGCTCACGAGGGCATTCAAAGTGTGAAGTTCAGTCTATGTTCAGGACTAACGTCTAGCTTCTTAGTTCTCTACTTCTTTCTTCTAACAGAAATGGAGATGTTGTTCCTATGTAACTGGGAGAGGAAGAGAATTTCAAAGCAGTTGTATTTGAAACTTGTTCACAGTTTCATTTTCACAAGAGGAGAGGTAATAGCTGATGAGGTTAAAAGTATTCATTACAGGGTGTCCCTTACAATTACATGAGTGTATCTGGAATTTTCTGAGGGCTGGTGAGCTATCCTCTGGTCCAAAGGATCTTTCCATAAGCCTATCACTGAGCCCCAACACTCTCTCCAACCCCCACGCCAGGTGAGAATCATTCCTTTGAGTTTCAATGACTCTGGATCACATCAGAAACAAACAATGCCTGTTGACCTTAGCTGACAGTTCAAAAGGTAGGAAAGGGAATGTTATTTTTCCTACCCTTTTTAATTGTCTTGGTTAGAGTCTTGACTTGATCTTGTAGCTTTTTAATCACTCTGTCTTTCATGTCTAACTCTTCTTCAAGATCCTACAGAAATCAAAAGAAACAAAGAGATTAGCTTAGAAGCATCTTAATCTATGTTTTGGTAACAGCTTTATTAAGCTATAATTCACATACCATGCAATGCACTTGGAAGTGCATACCCCATGGGCTTCTAAAGTCAGCTATACAACCATCGCCATCATCTAATTCTGGAACATTTTTGTCACACCAGAAAAAAACCTATAACATGTTCCCCTAGTTCCTTCCAGTCCTTGTTAATCCACAATCTACTTTCTATTATTTGCCTCTTCTGGATGCTTAACTAAGTGGAATCATACAATATGTGGCCTTTTGTGTCTGGCTTCTTTCCCTTAGCATCACGTGTTTGAAGTTCATCAGTTTCAAGTATGTATCAGTGTTCATTCCTTTTCGTGGCTGAATAATATCCTATTGTACAGATATGCCCTATTTATCTTGATCTATTTTTCCCTTAATGAAATAACGCCCATTATAGAGAATTGAAAAACACAAAGGTGTGAAAACTTCTTCTATGGATATCAGAAGCTGGAGGCAGAGAAACTTCAGAGATTTGGGTCCTGGCTTTGCGTTTCCTTCCTGATAAGGGGGTGGCCTTGTCCATGCAAAATTTGGCTCAAGAACCAGCAGAGTCCTGGATGCCTGTACATATTTCTTAGAAAGGGCAGAGTGTTTAGTTTCTTCTTGAATTCTGAGGGCTTTGACTCAGAAAGGATTCAGGCTTCTCAGACCCAGCAGTGCCCACCATGCAGTCACTATAGCCGTGGGCCCTCCGGGGGGCTCTCGGCACCAAGGGAAACTGTGCTGTTTCTACACTGTGGCCACCTGTCCCCTGCTACGGTTCTGGGTCTCCGGCTAAACGTGTTAGGAACTTTGGCCTTACAAGCAGGCGTGTGGGTACAGTGTCCACCCTCCTGTCTCAGTCCAGCCTAGGATACATCTAATAATAACAGTTACCAGCCAATGAGAACTGGGAGGAAACCACTGTTCACATTTTGATTTCTTTCATTCCTTTCTTTTTTTCTAATATGGCACACACATATTTTATAAAATTTGGGTCATATAAAGTATTAAATTCTATATTTTTCTCTCATTATACTGAAGATATTTTCCCATGTCATTCATACATGCAAACTGTCATTTTTATACCTAAGTCATATGATACAGAACAATTTATCCACTATTGTTGGATTTTTTTTGCTACAATTAATAACAATGTGACGAACACTCTGAACAAAAATCTTTGTTCACATATCTAATTACTCAGGATACTTAAGTACACTTAAGGGTACTTAGAATACTTAATTACTTAAGATATTAGAAGTTGCGTGACTGAGTCAAAAAGAATGTGATTCCAAAGGTTCATGATATTTGCCTTCGAATCACCCCTGGGAAAGTTGACGCCAATTTCTGTTCCTGGAAACCATGCGTGACAGGTGCCCACTGCAGTGTTTTCACTAGCACCATCAGATCTCTATTACTTAAGGGGCAACAGTAACATCTAGTTTTAATTTTGAATTTCTTTGATAAATAGTGACATGATCACTAAAGGTTTTTTTCGCTTTTTTAATAAGGATTTTTCTTTGACTCAAAAATCACGTAGTGGGTCAAATAGTGTCTCCTCAGAAATTCATGTCTACTTAGAACTCCAGAACATGACCTTATTTAGAAATGAGGTCTTTACAGTTGCAATTAAACTAAGGATCAATATGAGATCATACTGGATTAGGGTGGGTCCTAAGTCCAGTGAGTTGCTCCTTCTAATAGACAGAAAAGGACACAGAGAGATCAGCCATGTGAAGACATAGGCAGAGGTTGGAGTTACGCTGCCACAAACCAAGGTATGCTGGGAGCCCAGCAGCAGGAAGAAGGCAGGATTCTCCCCTAGAGATTTTGGAGGAGCATGGCCCTGCTGTCACCTTGAATTTGGACTTCTGACTTCACAACTGCGAGAGAACAAATTTTTGGTGTTTTAAGCCACCCAGTTAGTGGTAATCTATTTAGGAAGTTCTAGGAAACTAATACAGTCAAGTCTCATTTGTGGGCAAAATCCACCCCCTAATATACAGAAGTTATATTCTTTTGTTGTGTATTAATCTGCTCATTTACAACACCGAGGTTACTCACTGGCTCGGGAATACACTGTTGGCATGAACACATAGCTATGAGCATTCCCCGGCTCCGCGCACTGTGGAAGGAGCAGCGTGGCCTGGCCCTACCTGGGAACAGAGCCCCCCCCCACACAGGGGGCTCCTGAGGAGGGGCACTGAGTGGGACTTCACCACACCCTCCTCTGAGGCTGGAGCATCAGAAACGTACTCAAATCCCACACGACTCAGGGACTGACGAAACCTAGAGCCGCACGCTCACAGCGAGGCAGTGAACGTTCAATGTGGGGCAAGCTGCGCAACACACGCGACCCACCTACCGGTCCTCTCCCTTACCACCAGCTCCAGCTGAGGCCCCAGGGACGCACACACAGGCCCTGGTGCCGAAGGCAGGACCACCTCTCACAGCAGCGGGCAGTTGCTTCTCTGATGTGACCTGAGGAGCTATTCTCTGAGAAAGTTGTATCCCCCTCAGAAAAAGACGGTCATCATCTAGGTGCCCCTGACTGGAATTTGTTACGTTCTATTAAATGGTGAGCTCTTTGGATTCCTTTGGATATAATTACTCACCAAAGTTAAATCCTGATCCTGCAAAACCCTATTGTGGTTTTCCTGTGAGATAAGAAATGGGGGGCCCTGACAACAGGGTGCAGGGCCTGTGGGCCTGTCCAGGCTGCCGACCACTGCCCTGGTGAGCCCTTCCCCGGTCATAGTCCTGGAGGGTGCCAGGCTAGGAAGGGGCCTGAGCCTGTCCGACTCCTAGGAAAGTGCCCCGACTGCCACTATGGTGCTTCCCAGCCCTGTGGGTTTCACACACCAATCAAATCTCCAAAGAATTGCTGGGGACTGACTGAGAGTTGCCCAATTTCATTTTGGCCAGGGCATTTACAATTTGATGAAGAGTTAACAATGTAAAACATTTGCCACCTACCATTATGATCATTCCCTAGAGGAACATTTTGACTTGAAAAATTGTAGGAAGGGCACAGCCCCAAAGGAAGCATGGCCCTTTAATGGGCAAAGGCTTGTTACAGACAGGAACATGCTCATCTCAGATGGGTGCCATCCATGGGACAGTGCTCATCTCTCCTCTTGTCATCCCGCTACTTTTCCCTGGTGTGGCCCAGCAAAGTCCCCAAGGCTCCCCCAGCAGAAGGCTGCAAACTCAGAGACCACCCGTCCACTGGGCACAGATTGCTCTGACGGAACAGCTTTGGGTCTGTTCACCGGATGCTTTCAGTGTTATGTCCCCCCTTTGGGTGACATCTGCACGCAGTCATTTATCAACAAGTTGGAGAACTTCTCACCCTGTTTTCCATAGTTAGACGAGATGCTTCCTGCCGGAAAGTACTCTTGACTTCACTTTCAGTTTCAAATTGTTTCTTCAGGTGCTCGCTGGCCTCCTGCATTTCTTGAATCTTACTGATCAGCTTCTCTTTCTCTTTGGTGTGTATTTCATTTTGGGCCTCTATGGTCCTGAGAAAAAGATAAAGGAAATTTTGGCATCAGTTTGACCGTAGTGGAGAAGTCATTGTCATTGTCATAGCAAACACTGATTATTTCCAAAGACAGAAAAACACTTTGGCCAATTTATGTGTAAGGGGAATAGTGCCTGAATAGGAATGTCTCTGAAGTCGGGGTCGGGGTGACGATCAGGGCTGGCTGGGTATAAAATTACCCACGACTGCCCCAGTCTCCTTAACCTGATAAGAGATTTTTGCTTCCACACTGCCAAAGGATGTTGACTGCTCCCCCGGGATATTCACCCCCACTCACACCCTTATGACTGAAAGCCCAATGATTATCTCCTTTGTGAACAGCCTGGGGACCAGACTCTCAAAAAGCCAGGGATCAGGGAGAAGTAGTAGCCCTATCAAAAGAGATCCAAGACTGTGTCTCACCGCTTTCCTACTATTCGGGGCCCTCATTTCATCCCCATCCTACCAATAAAGTCACATGACTAAAAATGCTCTCTAGGACACAGGGCATCCACGTATGGCTCTGAAAATTAAGTATGTCAATGAGCTGTCAGCAAAGCATTTTCCTTGCAGGGCTCCACCACAGCACCAGGCCCTCTGCTGGTCAACATGCAAATCTGGGGGGATTATCAGTGAAGATTCTCTGTCACATGGATTTCAAGCCTTATCCTAAATGGTCTGCTATAAGAAAATCTGTTCTCTCTCATACAATCTTACTTCATCAGTTTTTTGAACAGATAATCGATATTCTAAGGGTATAAAAGGTAAAATACGTCCCCTCCCCTGTGCACCAGCCATCCAGTTAACCTCCTTGGAAGCAAGCAATGTTTTGATTCTTGTATATTCTCCCGGTGTGTGTGTGTGTGTGTGTGCGTGTGTGCGTGTGTGTGTGCATATGTGGTTTTTTTCCTTTACATTTGAATGGTAATATATCATATACCTTAATCAGCACCTTGCTTTTTTTGGCTTAATAACATATCTTGGTATCTCCCACAATTTCAGAAAAGAAAAGCATTACATGAACAGGAACCTGAAGAACATACACGTTAACACTTACTTTCTTTGTGTTCCTTCCTCTTCTCGATTGCGGTTCAACTGATCAGACAATTCTTCCAGTTTTCCTGTAGTGAGAACTGTCTTTACTTTGGGGTCCATACCGTATTTTGATTTGCATTTGGTCATGCTTTGAGACAATCCTAAGCTGTTTCCTGCTTGAGATTAGGTTTTGTTTGGTCTGAACGATGTTTTAAAAATTTTTCAACGCCATTATTCCAAAATGGTGATATTTCACATAAAAATCTGGATTTCTGGCTTTTCTCTAAAGATGGGACTATCAAGCAACCGTGGGGTCAACATTGCCACTTGGCAACAATCAACGGAGCTTGGAAGCCATTGTGCCTCTAAATTCCGTGCACCTTACCGTCCCCTCCGCTCAGCCGACTTCTCACGTTTATGTCACCTGGCTGGGCCCCTGGAGAACCAGAGTTCGAGATCCCCGGGTACAATGACTTCTCTGTCATTTCCTGGACATGGGAATCCATTTTCTAGAAGTGGTTTCATGACAATTTCAATTACCTTTCATGCTTTCCGTTTGTTCATTCAGGCGGATTTCCAGATCTTGCTTCTGTTTCTCCAGTTCTGAAATCTGCTGTTTAAAGTCTGGGATCATCTTTAGAGAAGAATTAGAAATATTTGAATATAAAACATTTTTGTCTGTGAACTTCAAAGTCTCAGAACTACTCAGAAGCAAACTAGACCATCTAGGTGTTCAACCCCAGGGAGCGAATGTCTGGTATAGTTGTGTAGGAGGGCCAGCCAAGGCATCAGACTGGTTTGGCGTTATGGTTTTTTTACCTCAAGATCTACTGAGTCACAAGCAATACCAGCATGTTTGGAATGAGTGGCTCTCACACAGCTATGACCGTGATATCACCAGGGTCTCTTGGGGGGAAGGAAGTACACTGTCTGGGAGGGCGTGTGGGGGCTCTGCTGAGGTGAGCCAGCCTCTTCGGCCCAGGCTCAGAGATGTCATCTCCTCATCTAGAAACACAAAAATCGTCTCAAAGAGGTGCCCCTGTGCCCTGTGAATTCCAGGTGGTGCACTGCTCTGTTAGTGGAGGTCTGGAATGATCCAGTATGTTTCACGGTCCTCTGTCCTTGTCTATCTACACATTTCTTTAAATGTCACTCACCTTTAACTGTCACTCATCTGACCCTCAGTCAGATAAATAGTTTTTCTGTCCTCCAAGTGTATAAAAACACCCGTGTCTCTGAAGTGCACAGGAAGAATACCTGTTTGTGCATTTGCATGCATGTTCTGCTCTGTTCCTCGTTAAAGTTTCATCCCAAGAATAAACAAAGACATGAAGGTCCTTAATCACTGTTCCACATGTTTGCTATGCCCCGGGTCACATCTCCTCACCTGTGACACAGCCCAGAGATTTCCTAATACTCTCAGGTTAGGCAGAGGAGAAGGAAATGGTAAGAAAGCTGGAAAGGGGTAGCCAGTGAGGTGGGTTGTTAGGAAAGCGTGGTATCCCGGAACGCGGCAGAACAAATAGCAGCGAGGAAGAGGGAGTGACTAATGTCACCAAATGTTGGTGACAGATAAGATGGGGGTGAAAAAGAATGCTTCGGGCTTAGCCGTGTGCAGGCAGCGCTGGTCAGTGGTCGGAGCATACGGCAGAATGGCATGGCTGTGGGGAATTGGCCGAAATCCATTATGTGGCCACTGAGAAGCCTGGCCAGCTCCCCCAGAGAAATGGGGTGGTGGTTGCAGGTGATGTGGGGTTAAGAAAGGACGTTCTTTCAGTCAGAAGATTCCTCTACCGTTTCTCCAGGGCTGTAGGCTTGAGTTAGAAGAAGGGAGGAGACAAACTCCAGGCGGAAGAACAGGCATCACGGAAGAGAGAAGTTCTTGGAACATGAGGTGAGAAGCACAAGCAGAGGGATGGACCTGAACACATGCCCCATGTCAGTCATCCTTCTACCTTAGTGTTTTTATCACTTTCCAAGGGGTTAGGGCTAGACTTACAATACACAGATTTAAAAATACACACACACATCACAGAATTTGGACCCATCCTATGATAACTTAACCCACTTTCAAATCAAAGTGCTCTCCAGCCTAGGGTAATTTTATCGTTTTATCTTCTGACCCAGTTATTTCACTCCTAGAAAACACAATTCTGATCCACCGTTTACTGCCAAGAAACTGAATTTTCTTCCACTAACAAATGACATCTCTAGAATAATGGCCACCCCCAGCGCCCATGGCTAAGATCGTACCATATTCTCCGATGTTAGCCTGGTAACTTCATGACGGATACTTTCATTGATGTCAGTCTCTTCTCTAAATAATTTCTGCAGATGGTTGATTTCTTGACTTAGATGCACCACTTTGAAGTTCAAAGCTTCGATCTCCTTTTCGTAGCAGTCCTTCTGGGACTGGAAATGGCTCTCCAACACGCTGTCAGAAGAGGGGCCAAGAAATGAACCACATGGTCTTTATTTTCTGTGCTGCTGACCGTGAGCGTGCACACATGCAGCAGTTATGAAAATTCACAATGAGAACCACGCTGAGGACACAAAGTTTACGTATATACACATAGCGACAGGCTACAGAATTTGGTATGTAGAATTATAAAATCTGTCTAGCCAGTTAGGAAGCACTACGTGGCATTGATATGTAGTTAACGGCAGAACATTTTAGACATTATTAAAATTGCACGTTAATAGTTTAAGAATATGTTCTGTATGCAACAATAATAAATACACATTCATTATGCATCTGTCAAACTCAGACAATGTACAACACCAACAGTGAACCCTGATGTAAACTCTCAATTCTGGATGATAATGACAGATCAACGTTAAGTTCATCTATCTTAACAAATGTAACACTCCGGTGGGGGATACCAATACTGGTTGTGTGGGGCGAGGGTAGGGAAATCTCTGTATTTTACGCTAAATTTTGCCATGGGCCTGAACTTGCTCTAAAAGATAAAGTCTGTAAGTAAAAGATTACAGCAAACTCCTTAAATTTAAACATAGTCTATCTCTAGAGCAACACTGGCTAACTTATTTGGTATAATCAGTTTTCCCTATACAAATTACAGGTTTTAGGACTCGGAAGTTTATCCTATGAAAAGATTGTTTTTCATTATTAAACTCATTACTTAATTCTTGAAATATTTCTAGCGATTATTAGATCATCCCCCTATAAGGAATTCCCTTTGTGTCAAATCTGTGGAAGATAAACTTTTGACTCTCCAGTTATCTATCAACTCTGAAAATCAAAAAGAACTCTGGGGGAATTTCTCACTGTGTTGCTTTCTTTAGTCCTTCATAAGCAAACCAAAGTTCTCCATCCTCATTTAAATGTTCCAAATCTTCCAACGAGAGCCTGGAAAAAAAGGGGAGTAAGAAAATCTATCATCTCACTCCTGTGTTAAATGTTTCTAAGTGTTTGGTAATGTGAAAATGATTACCTGCTTCTAACATCTTCAATGTCATAGCTTTCAAGGAGTTGTTTGGTGATCTCGGACATCTTTTCTGAGGGGAAAAGACAGCACTGGTATAAATTACATTTCTGCATGATTTCTCTTCTCTCATTCCCTTTTTTGGTCCCACTTTTCTAGATTTCACACAGAGTGTCCAGCTAACCGTACCATCAGCTAAATTACCAGCTGTTCAATCAGCTAACCAACTTACCAGCTATGAAGTCAACCAGCTAGTCAACCTGCCACATGTCCAACCAACCAGCAAATCAACCGGGCTCATAACAAAGGATACACCTCCTTAGCAGCGACACCCATTATAAACTTGGTCTGTACCCATGGGCTCAGTGACTTGTATTTTTCTTACCTCTCATTTCCCGTTTCTGTGACTGCACGTGTTTCTCCACATCTATCTTCTGTGTCTGAAGCAGCTCTATCTCCTTTTCGAACTCAGAGATTGTCTGTATCACAGCAATTGCCGTACCGGGTGAAGAAAAAATAGCTATTACGGCTTATGCCAGACAAAGAGAATACTATTACAGTATTGTGTATCTATCCAAGACATCCTCACCCGGTTAAAATCTTATTAAATCATCACTGTCTATGCAGTGCGGACTTGAAGCATGTTTAACGGCTCAAAATATTGTTACTTATTCCCAGATGTAGTTGGTTGTAGCAATAGAATTAGTTTCCTTACTACATATAATGGAAAAAATAGCTCCTTACTACAAGATTGGGCTGGGGTAGGAAAGGGGCACAAGAGAAGTAAAATCTAAGGGGCTAACTTCTCTTTCACCGTACGATGAGCTCTTGGATGCAGGGAGGTGGACAAGCCACCACTGTCGTAACTGCGGGTTTGGGCTCCCGCCAGGTGTCAATGTAGCACAGCGGCAGACCGTGGAGGCTGGGAGTTGGCCGTGGGCGTGTGACCAGGGTGCACTGAGTGGGGAGCACAGGTTGTGGGGAAGAGGCTGTATTCTGCCTTTATTACCTTGCGAGGGCAGCCTGAGAAAGGATACGGGTGTGTTTTTGCGGCTTGGAGAGATACGCAGTGAGAAATAACCCCTCCGTGATATTTTCTCAGTTAGTCTCAGTGTTTAAGGGCTACAGCTCCAGTTTCTTCAGAGGGTGAAGAGGGAGATCCAACTGACATTTACCGATCACTTTACATTCACGACCTCAACCTTATAATAGGCCACACGGTGATGCAGTAATTATTTATAGATGAGAAAACTGGGGCTACAGAAGGTGAAATGGCATGCTCAGGGCCACACAGGGGAGGGGGGCTGATGGGGTCACAGGACTATCCAATCCAAAAACCCTGCTCTTGGTAATATTTCAGCAAATGTTCCAAGTCATATATGTATTTACTTATAGACTGATTATGTTTATTTTCTATGAAAATCAGACAAATCTGAATATACCACATCAGAGGGTTTGGACCAAGTTTTAGCTACCAAAGAGAAAGTGAGTGACAAATAGTGGTGCCTCACTCCAAGAGCAGCCATATGATGTCCCAAGAGGCAGACCAGAGGACACAACGCCCATGGATTGACATTAATCTCGTGTGACTCCTAAGAGCAAAACAGTCAGAGCGATACGTGGTCCTCTCTGATCCCAGAGTCCAAACTCCTCCTCTTAAACGATAGGAAACCGGGGCCCAGAGAATGTGGACAGCTCTCCTCTGAAGTCAAGAGGTGATGCAGATGTGATTCCTAAAGTTCTTCTAAGCCATGCATGGCTATTCCGTGACTGTTACAGAGAATATTCGCATAATCTTAACAATATTATACTAGCATGCATTTCACTTATTTAGTGGAAGCTTAAAAGCTTTCCAAACTTACACTGAAATGTTTTGCATTAAAGAACATGGGGACCCTTGGCTTTGTGTTTTCTGGTAGGGAAGGAAGTCAGTTGAGCCTCGACTGTCCAAGTGTGGATCATTGCTTTTGTGGATTTTCTGATAACAATTTAAAATAAAATATTCTGATAATAAGGTGATTCAATTTTAATACAGGTATTTATAGAAATAAGACAACATGATGGAATGTATAAGAAGGATTCATATCAATTTATAATTTAATTTGAAAATATTCTCTAGGTCAGCATATTTGAATAACTTCATATAATTTCAAAAGGATTAGGAAGCTGACTTTAAAAATATGAAAACCAATTATTGGTGAGTCAAAGGCAACTTGGGGGTTCATCCTTAGAAAAACCGGAGTAATCAGGGTCCTTTTGACTTTGGCCTTTATACAGATGCTCTTAGCTATCTGATCCTGTGGGAGTGTGAAACTGCCCCCTCCATGCAGCTCAAGTAACATAGCCAGAGAGCTCATCTGCAAGCGAGAAGTGCTTTCTACCTTTGCCTGCTTTCTCAGTTGGGCCACCTCCCCCTGTAAGCCATCGGAGGTGACACGTTCTTCCTCTAGTTGGTGCTGCAGGTGCATTTTCTCATCCCTGAGGGCTTGAAGGTCTTCTTTCAAAGACCAGATCTGCTTCTCATAGTCTTGTGTTTTCAGTTCAAAACTTTTTTCAAGAAGTCTAGGTGCAAAACGAAAAAAATAATTCAGGATTTCTCTAAAGTCTTTACCATAAATTAGAACAATACCTCATTTTGAAAATAATAAGAAGAGACTCAGAAAGGAGACAAGTTATTTAGGATTCACTGTGACAGTTCCCATAGACAATGGCCTTATTTTTAGCTACCAGTTTCCTGTCCCCTTAGGTTAGGGAAGCTTTTTACACCTTCTGATCTGAGAAATGTGGCTCTACTATGGTCACACAGAGGAAACACAGGATAGGGAGGCTGAACTCCAAGACGTAGTGGTGGTTGGGATACTCCATTCCTGAAGCCACCCTAGTTCTGTGTGGTTCCCTGTGGTGTCTCGGAGGGGCCCCTTCCCTCCGCAAAGACCTTGGCACATTCTGCCAAATCCTGGCCCCTGCCAAGTGTCAAGGATCATAGAAGGGTTTGGCTAGGTCCTAAATAAGTGAATACAGCCATTTAACATGTCAGAGGGGCCAGCCCTTCAAACATTCCACAATAGACTGCAGCAAATCCTGGCGCCCCAAAGTCCATGGAAACCCAATTCCTTGTGAGATGGTTGCTCAATTAAATATGGGATGACGAAGAAAATAACCAAAGAGAGACACGACTTAGACCAGCCCAGCCCAGAGGGGCCAGTCAGAACGGAAGCAGTCCCAGGGGCTCCAGGAGTTTATTAAATCATTACTCTACTTGCTAGGCTCTTGTCTCCTTTCATTTTATGACTGGCTTCTGTAGCACAAAGGGAGAAGCCCCAGGAAAAGAGTCACATTCCCAGTAGGTTTGTGTTTCATTTCCTTTCATAGATATTAACAAACTTCTTGACTTTGTTTTCAGGTCTCTCAAAAAAACCCCACAGTGCTCCTAAGAGGTCAGTAAAGCACCTTTAAAGAAGCAAACTGCAGCCAGGAGTCTACGTTGAAAGAATCGCAGACTTGCATGCTGGTTGGGAGTCACCCACAGGCTACGGGCATCTGGACGCCCCTCGAGGGTAGTGACAGAGGCTAAAACGTCCCCAGTCAGCTGACCAGGGACCAGACCAAGCTACAAGTGAGTGCTGATGAGGATTGCAAAGAACTTAGAGTGACCTGGCCTCAGCCTGCCTCTCCAAACCCATTCTCAAAATGATTGTTCCCAAGTGGCCCTAGTACACAGTGAGATGCCAAGAACGGAGCTCCTCTCCTAGAGTTGAGAGTTGAGAAAATTTTCAAGGTGAAGAACCCAATCTCCCTATTTTAACTCACATAGGATCGTGAAACACGTACCTGTTAGCTCTTGGAGCTCTTCAGTGACATTCCCGCCCCTAATGTTTCGGCGTCCTGCTCCTTACCAAGACTCAGGCTCTTCTGCCAACGAGTCGGCGAGCTTATATATCCTTCCACCCCAGCTCCGAGTCTTCCAGCCCCCAACAGAAACACGCCAAGAATACTTTGTCTCTCCCCAACACCCTGCTACGCATCCCTACTTTCAGATCTAAAACATTTGAGTTGACTCTATAAGAGAAGGAAGTGTAGACTGCACTCTTTGCAGATTAACAAAGCGTTTGGTACTGAGATAGGAAAGGTGGGGCTGGTAGAGTACAAGCTGGGTTCCATCCCTTATTGTCTGGGGCGAGAGTCAAATTAACAGACACAACGGACAGGGGAGGGAGGCAGGCTTTTTTCCTAGGTAATAATTTTCCTTCCTGGACCTGATGGAAGCTGAAAGGGATGGCAATGTCTGAACTTCTGTCTTAGCAATGAAGGGAAAGCGAGAAATTCCTGGGGGTCCACTGCCCACAGCTGCAGGACCTGTGCCAGGCCTGAAAGGTGCACCCTGGGGGACTCGGCTCTCACCCGTCTGAGTCTCTCGCTTCCTACAAAGATTCACCCCCTGCTTTCTTGTATTGGTGACCTGCTATCTGCAAGCGGAGAAGCAAAATATAAAACAGGAGAGAGAGAAGGAAGCAGTAGCTTTAAGGCAAACGAGATTTCATACATTCTCTGTTGTTCTTCTTTTTGCACATCATCAAAGAGCTGCTTGGTGAGGTCGTCCATTTTTTCTGTGAAGAGAGAACGCTCTTTGAAATATGTCTGCAAAGCAATGCCTCGATAGTTTCATGTCACATTTAAGAAAGCATGGATGTGAGGACAATTAGGGGCTATTCATGATGAGTGGGACTTAAGATGAGAGGGTAACTGTCACTTTTATAGTTTAGAAATTAGAAATATAGACAAGAAGAGGAAATAATAATTCTCACAAACTGGTCATGCTAGAAATGTGTGAATAGTTTCATTTATACTCCTTTTTTGGGGGCCTGAGTATCATTTGTTTAAAAAGGCATATTGGCTTTGAGACAATATATATTACTACTGAAAGTGCATCGAAACCCTTTGGGAAGAAAATGGTCAGTTTATGATGGGGTTTCAGTCTTGGCACTGTCGACGCTTTGGATTGGAAAATACTTTGTCGTGAAGAGGGGGCTGTCCTGTGCGGTGTGGGATGCTGAGTGGCGACTCTGGCTTCTAGCCACTGGAAGCCAGGGGCACCTCTGCTCCAGCTGTGACCTCCCAAACCATCTCTGACGAGGCCACATATCTGCGACAGGAAAAGGGGAACCAAAAGCGTTCTCTCGGCTGAGAACCACTTATTCATGATAACCAAGAAAATAATATAGCGTCTGTCTTCATCTAGGGGAAGGGGAAGTCTGACAAAGCTGCATTTTAGAACAAGAGTCTTTAACAACAAAGTGTAGGTTGAGGTGACACTGGACAGCCGGGCAATAATCACTGGGGTTCTGGTCATTCTGAAGCCATGACAGCCCCAGGTTCCCAACATATCCACACACAACAGGTGCCCCTGAAAACGGGGCTAACCCATCAAAGCCTGACATGTCTGTTTGTACTTTGTTGACACCCCACCCTTGACCTCTACCTCATTTCTGAGTCCTGCCCCAGAGGGGCAGCAGGGAGGTGATGCAAGCCACCCTGAATTACTTGATGAAAAAAAAAAAAAAAGCCTGGGTGTTAATACTTAACTAATGAATCGCTGAACACTACATCAAAACCTAATGATATACTCTGTGTTGGCTAACTGAACATAAAAAAAAAGCCAACGATATTCAAATAAGATGTCAAATGTCCCTGAAACAAAATGACTGCCTCAGAATGTCATGAGTCAGCCAGAAAATACTAGAAATATGTTAAAGCTTTAATTTAGAAGCCAGCATCTTTGATATAATTTCAATTTTCAAATCGCTCACAGAACGGGCTTCACTGGTGTTTACTAAATCTTAGGCTGTTTGTCAAGGGGTGAAAGAGCTGCCCGAATGTGACTTTCTTCCCGGGAGCAATGGGATGGCGTCCACGTTGGAATCTCAAGAAGGGGAAACGTGATAACATCCCTTAGTCGCAGGTCCCAGGGGAAGCGAAGGAGGATGCTTTTCACAAGACACTGCCATGTGTAGAGAGACCCATAGGATACGCAGTTTATGAGCCCTGGGTTTGAAAGTTTTCAGGTACTTTTTAGAAGGAAATATAAAATTATGGACCCAAACATGTCGGTGCTGTCAAATATGTAATTCCCAGGACACACTCGTAAGAATTTAAATATTCTTGTGGGAAAAGCCACTTAAAGTTAGAAGAAAGAGCAAATATACCCAGGAGCAGCATATTGTAATAAAAAAGGCAGAGGTAGGCAAGCCCTTCCCTAACTCCGGCCTGAGGTTTACTCAGGTTTACTCCGACCTCGTGTGCTCATCAACGCCCCCACCATTGGTCCGCAGAGAGTGGGTGGAGGGCTCGCATTATCTGAGGCAGGTCACTCCCGTGCTTGCCACCATCTCAACAGCCTTTCCTGCTCTGCCAGCCAGGACTTGGGATGTTTCTTTCCTCCTCCTGACATGGGTCTCTCCCACACTGAGCCGAACCCCCAGGGCTCCCGTGCTCCTTTGGATCCCCGTGAATCCACTGCCCGCTGGGCCTCCGGCGTGTGCTCTGCTAGATCCCCAGGCCTGAACTCGCACGCCCAAGCTGCCCCGTCAGAGCTCACGGGAAAGAGCCCTGGACAGGACAGGGGATCAAGGGTGGTCATTTAAACCATCCAGTCAGGAAGCAACAGGTTCCCATTCCTACTGGGATTGAGCAAGTGCTTGCCATTAGCATGTGGGTTGGACAGAGCTAGGCTAAGGGTGGCTGCTCCACACCCCTGAATGAAAGTGATACCGCTGGTTCCAAGGGTCTGTATCTGATAGCCCGGGGGATATGGCTCAAGGGCTCAGCAGGGCAGGAGCAGCGGAGGGGGTACCACTTAGACCGAGTCATTTGGACAGATGTGACATCTGACTACAGATCCGTGGCCGGCAACCACATTACGCCAGCATTGTAATGGTGTCAGGATCGCCACAAAGTTTTTAAAAAAATGTAGATGTCTGAACCACCCTGGCTGTGCCACACTCATACACCATCTCCCGATGGGAGAGTTCCAGGGTGATGGCCCAACCGTCTGTATTTTGCAAACAGCCCAGGCGGTTCTGAGGCAGGGATTGCTGAGCCGTCTGATAAAAGACAGAAATAAAACAGAAGAGTCTGTAGGGTAATGTTACCACAACTTAAATATAGTTATTCCCTATGAGGCAAAAAATGTTCTCATTTCACTGGGAAAGATCTCAACTCCTGATTCTGCCTAAAACTCAGTTCCCACCCAGTAGTTATTTCCCGAATGCCCGGACAGGTGAGCACACAAACGCGTCCCAGGCCTCCCTGGGCTCTACCTTTCAGCTCTTCAGTCTTCTCTTGGAGCTGCAGCTCTGCTTGCTCTTTCTGTATTTCCAGTTCTGAATTATGCTTCTGAAGCTTTGCCAATTTCTAGTGAAGGGGGAAAAAAAAAAAAAACTTTTTCACAAACCTCACTTCAAGTTTTGTCACCACAGCCCTTCTTGCTGAAAGGCTGCATTTTTATCCATCCATCCATCCATCCATCCACCCACCCATCCATCCTTCAGTCCCAGCTCCTATCCACGGCTAACAGCCAGCGCCAGCCCACTGCAAGATGCTACGTTCCATCTCATGCACAAGGGCTCTGTGTGACTTCAAGCAGACACTGGTTCTCAACCTGGCCCGGCAATGGCTGAAGTCAAGGAGAAACAACCAAATCCAAGGTCTCCTCATAGTCAAGAAAATCCTCTATCCTTTTCTGGAAGCTTCTCAATAGCCAAGGTATTTACATATTTAATATGATATAAATAATTTATGATATAAAGTGGATCCACACTTTAAGAGTGTTATTACTCGGGAAAGATGTGTGATCCTGGACAAAAGCTCCATTATTTTAGGTTCTCCTTGTAGAGTATCTGCTGGGCCAGCCACTGGGGCCACTTGGTGCTGATGGTTGGTGACCAGTAGCGCATGCAACGGGGAGGGTGCCCTGGGCTCCAGGCTGCCACAAACCTGGGTGCTGTATGACTTTGGAAAGTGCAGGACAACAGAGGGTAATAAATACGATCTCCAGAAAACTGCCGCTCTCACCTGTGCAAGGCTCTACGGTAGGCACTTGGCTAGATGATTTCATCTGACAATTTTATCCTCACAATAACTCTGTCGGTCCCTTTTTGTTATTCCCACCTTACATCAGAGAGGGTAAGGGACTTGCCCAAGGTTGCCCAACCAGATGGCAGCAAAGACAAGGTCTGAGCTGGGGACATCTGATTTCTGTCCACTGCTCATTTTACTATACCACAGAGACGAAAACCTGCCCCACGCTTTGCACTGCTGCTCTGGGGAAGATGCTTCAGGGCACACACCAGAGGGACAAGCGACAGGGGACCAAGATCATCCTGGAAGAGAGAGAAGCACCTAGACAGGGCTCCTTCTCTTTGAAAGGGCTTTCATCACTTCACAATAGTTGAACCAAGAGGGAACCTTCTGTTGTGCGTCTTGAAGCATGAGCCGCCTCCTCTTCGCATCTGATCTCCCCTCCCCCGAAAGGTAGGCCTCCTTTGTTGATGAAAGCCAACAGCAAAATCTGATATGTTCTGCAGACTGCTTTGTGGGAAAATGCTGGGCCGTGACCTCTTGCACAGAAAGACATGCATGGATTTCCATAATCACGACCAGCACAGACCTCTTCTATGGCAGCCTTGTATTTCCTCCCCTTCTCCTCATAATTGTGTCTGTGGGCAGCTGCTCTGTCCAGCTCGGATTCCAGTTTCTGAATCTTCTCCATGTCACCAGCCCGAAGAGCAGCCAGGCTGGTCAGCTTCTCCACCAGCCCATGGTTCTCTTTGTTCTAGAGGAAAAAACAGCAGATGTTTGGGGGTTTATCCAAAATAAGGAAACTGTTCCATTTGCCTCTCACCACCTTTGACATGGCATCTAAACCTATCAGACCTTACCTACACCTACCACATTTATCACTATGATGACACGTATGGGCATCTTCATCCCAGTGCAAACAGTAAGGCAGATCTGGTCAGGCAAACTTCCTGAGCTGATGGCACTCCTAGCATGGGAGTGGCCCAATCCTGGAGCTCCAAGACAACCCTAGTGCTGTGGGATACGCTGTCTCCCCTGCTGCCCCCCAAATGCACACGTTGCAGTCCTAATACTCAACACTTCAGAACCTGACTCTATTTAGAGACAGGGTCTTTAAAGACAAAATTAAGGTAAAATGAGTTCATATCGGCGGGCCCTAATCCAGTATGACTGGTGTCCTTACAAGAAGAGATTAAGACACAGAGGGAAGACGGTGTGAAGACATAAGGAGGAGACTGCCATCTGCAAGTCAAGGAGAGACAATTCAACTCTGCCAACACCTTGATCTTGACCTTCTAGCTTCCAGAACTGTGACAAAAGAAATGCCTGTTGTGTAAGCCATGCAGGCTGTGGCCATTTTGTTACGGCCGCCTTAGCAAACAAATATACCAGCATGGAGCCCCGGCAGCGTCGGGACTCCCAGGTGCCCTGCTCCCAGCTGTCACGGCAGCTTTTGGCGCTGTTCTCCTCAAGCCACGTAAGGTGCAGGCCGGCCACACAAGAGCACAATCAGGAGAAACCGCATCAAAACTTCAAGGGGTTTTTTTGCACATTCATCCATTGACTAAGGACTCCTATGGCATTGTTCATGGCTAAGTTTCAAGTCTGCCACAGGAGAGTCTCAGTATTATTTAGGACAGGCCCAGGAGTGAGTTTTAGTGATCGGGACGCTGTATATGCCACAGCCCTTCCCCACTGGCTAAGAACATGTGGATTTTGTTTCCTAACAGTGGAATGGTATGAGGAGTCTCCCCAAAATAGGCAGGGCCGCAGTGAGACCATACAGACCTTTGGCAAATTAGAAAAGAGCAACTCCTCTGAGCCAACATAGTCCTGAGGGAGCATGGCTTGGCATGTCGACAACATCTTTGTGCAGAGGAGAAAAAGGCACCCCTGCCTCAAGGCAGCCCAGCTTTGTACCAGGACACAAGGGTTGGCAAAAGCAAAGCCAGCCTGGATTTCAGCCCCACTTGCACTCTTTGGCAGCTTCCCTTGTGCAGTGTACATCCTATACAACCTCATGGAGCAGCCTTTTACAGTATATTTCTGTTTTCTAAATCAGGTGGTCTACATAAACTATTTGAATTTCCTAACATGGGCATAAATTTTAACAGCATTAGCTAAGGAATTGGCCCAGGACAAAATAAATCAGCTAGATAAAGTACATTTGAAAGATACATTACAAACACCTACCTGATCTTCTAGCTTTTTCTGCAAACGCTGGACCCTGTAAGTAAGCTGAATGTTGAGCACGAATCGTCGGATACTCTGGAATCTGCGTCTGGCCAGCCACGCCCGTGCATATTTCTGAAGGATCGTAGCCTTGTGTTCCTCCAGCATCTTTAAAACAAGATTTTATGAAATGCAGATTGGCTCCCCACTGTTTCTCTCATCAACTCCTCCAATGTTGAGAGACGCAACTATCAAAATATTCTCACATTGTAAAATACAAACTTCTTGTCATCAACCCACAGAGTCCTATTACGTCTAGACCTTTGAAACGATGACCAAACCCACCTGTAGGCGACATGTATGAACAGACACTCAGATACCAGCACCCCCTGCTCTCTGTGAAAGTCTTCATGCAGGAAAAGAATGACCTCACCACGACTGGGGAAAAATGACCTGAGCCCTGAGGGACCCGTGCCCTAAGAAAGCACAGGGTCTTGGCCGCACCTTTCGATACCTCCTCCTTGCCAGGAGTCCTCGGGTGTAGGCCTGGATGGTGATGGTGGCCACGCGAATGAGCTGGTACAAATTGCGGACGAGATACCCACGACAGTACTTCTGAATGATGATGGCTGCCCATGCTTCTTTCAAGGCTGTTGCCGTAACAGCTTTCCTTGGTTAAAGAGAACCCAGAGTGAACCTATTATCCACAAAGCACTGACTTCTACGGCACAGTGATGAGCGGGCGCGGCGTTTTGTTTTGTTTTCCACTGAGGAGCAGTCAAATGTTTTGCAAATCTAGGCATTAAACTCTAGACCTCATTGACTCTAATGCCTGCTGGAAGTCAGTCTCATCACCTCTCCTTTCACCCTGATCTGAATGAGGACCTGCTTGGGGCCAGGGGAACGATGTGGCAACTTGCACACTCTTCACATCCAGGCCAATCAATCCACCGTCACTCACACACGTGAAAACAGAACTGGGCTTTGGGATTGGACCTGCTCATTCAGCCTCGTGGGAAACCACGCTAGAAGTTCTAGATCAAGGATTGGCAAATGACAGCCTGGGGACCAATCCTGCAGCCTTCCGCCTATTACTGTCCAGTGTCATGGGAACGCGGCCACATCTATTATCTGCATATTATCCCTGGCTAATAACAGCAAAGTTGAAGAGATGTGAGAAACTGCATGGCCCCCAGTGCCCAAATATTTGGCTCTTACAGAAAAAGCTTGTTGACTTCTGTCTAAAGGACTGGAGGTGAAGACAAAGTTCTCACCTTCAGCGTTTATAACCTCATGTGGCAGACAGACTTATAAATGGCCAGGTGGGATAAGAGGAAAAATAAAAAAACTACTAAAAGATCTGTAAGAGAGATCTTACAGAGCTATCATTCTGCTTGTGAGCCAGCCCTTGGTGGAAAAGTAGGATTTCTGCAGACAGTGAAGGTTGGATAAGGCATTTCAGGCTAAGGACCAGTGACTACATGGAGGCCTAAGCAATGCCTGAAATATTTGGAAAAAGAGAATTTGTCTGCAACTCTCAGAATATAAGATACATGAAAAAAATTAGTCAGTGAGATTAGAAAAATAGAGACCATGTGTTATTTAAAAATATAGTTACTGAATATCCACTATGGCATATGAAAGCAGGGTTCCGGCTCTCCCAAATCTTCCATTCTCATGAAAGCATCTAGGCCATGGGGGCCTTGAGTGCCATGTCAAAGACTGAGTGCAGGAAATAGAGGCCCCCCGAGGCATCAAAGGCAAGAGGTGGGCAGTGGCTCTCACAGGCCCTGCTTCAGGGAGACAGGCAGCAGGGGGAGGCTGTGCCATGGGACCAGGAGGCAAGTGGTGGTGGAGGCCTCATCTAGGACAGGGGTGTGGCAATGGAATGAAGGGACAGACATGCGAGGTAAGCAGGGGTAGAACTGTCAGGCCACAGCGATTCCCAAACAGAAAGGGGGCCTGATTTGGGGAAGAAGATAACCCTGGTTCTTCCTGCCCTGGAGGTGGCTGCTGCTGCCTGACCCAGGGGCACAGGAGGGCAAGCCTGGCTGTGTATTCGTGTAAGACGGTCACCTGGGGTGGGGTGGCAAGCCCAGTTGGAAGCACACAGAGATGAAGGTTGTGGTGTGCCAGTCACGTCTAGAAGCCCAGATGCTGCTGGAAGTCAGGCCTCTAGCTCAGGAAGAGGTCAGGTTCCATGACACAGCCTGACCCTTAAACAGCTGCCTTCTCAACTTTCCTCCCAGTGCTCCAAGGACCGAGGCGTCGCAGACGCACACTAGCACACACTGCTGTCCGGGAAGGACTCCATCTCACCGGCCAGCCCGGCACGGCCTCTGGGGACCACTCAGTGAGGCATAATATTGGTAACTGCCCTCCATTCAGCCATCCCCTTGGCGGGTGCTCTGTGTTAGCTGCCAGAGCCTTGCCCTGGATCCCCTCGGGTACGGTCGGCCCCCCACTATCTGCAGTGGCTGGTCAGTGGCTACTCATGGCATTTCCTTAGGGGCTGCACCAGGACCCTGATTGCCTTCGGGATTTTCACTTTCCACGGAAAAGGGGCCCAGTCCCTCTACCTGGTCTCACTGGGGTTCTGACTCTCTTTAAAACCCTGATTGGAGCTTCCTCTCTTTGGGGTCCTAGGGGTCACCTCTGCTGTAGGAACGGTAGGCAGAGTCAGCACTACCTGCCCCAAGGACATGACCTTCTCATCTCCAGGCTCACCGACGGCCATGGGAGGGCACCCACACACGTCTGTGCCCCCAGGGAAAGGCTGCTTGTCCTTGACAGGCCCCTCCGCACAAGGTGAGCAGTCGAGAGAGCCACACAATGCCCCCTTCTTCCTGGACTCCAGCGTACCTCACAGTTTGCTGACCCCGGAAGTACTGCTGGATGGTCAGGGCAGCTTGTCTTTCTCGGAGGAATTTTTTTCTCTGGAGCCAGCCACGGATGTGCTTTTGTATCACAACACAACTCTGCCTGAGCTTATCCAGTCGGAGTTTCTCTAAATAGGCCACTTGTCCTGCTCTGAAGAAAATTTTGGTTTTACCAAACTCGTACTGATTAGAATCCTGGAAGAGAAAAATGATAGAATCAGAAATAAAGTCTTTCAGAGTTTCTATAGTATTTGGAAAAGATGTTTAGAGATTCAAAGATGCCAAAACATTGTTATTTTGACGCATCTGTTCCTTGACACAAAGCAGAAAAATTCTGATCATGACCTCGGGATTTATTTTTTGAGATGTCTGTTTAAAGCCACTGGGGGAAGAAATGGACTTGAGGTTCAGGGGTCCGTCTGTGGGGTGAGAGGGGTGTGTGCCTGCTCGGTGATTCTCAGTTTGGCCATTCCTATGTGGCTTCTACAAGAGAGCAGAGCCTGGAAAGGTCTGGTTTCTGTCTTCACTTCGGTTTGTCTTCTCCACCCCCTTTCCTGGCCATGGTACCTCTGTCCCCACTTCCTTCCCATCACCACTCACTGCTGCAGCAATGGTCCAAAGCCACACGGAGTGCCCTGTCTGGGACCCTCCTGGGCTAGAGACATCTCAGTTGACCGTGTCACTTAGCCAGGCCCATCGAAGCTCCTTAGATTGTGGGAGGACAACATAGGATAGGAGGACTCTGAAGGAGGCCAGGGTTCGAGTCTGGGTCCCTAACGGTGACTCCTACCCTCAAGAGATGATGCCCCTGTGAGTGTGTCTGCTCTGACCTCAGCACACAAATGCTCGGGGCATATTTTCTTCCTTTGACATTCATGACAACACAGTCCTGAGACAGGCAGGTAGGGAAACACATTCGGGAGATGGGCATCTCAGTAAGAGCCCACCATTCCAGGAGCTAAGCAAGACTGACCTGGATGAGCCTCTGTAAAACCACTTTGCACACCTCCTTTTTATCGCTGAACGAAAGCTCCTGTTTGGTCATGAGCACACCGTAGCGACTGTAGAACTCGATGTATGTCCACCTGCAAAGTCAAAGGGGATCTAAGGAGGTGTGGCAGTGAGGAGGCGTGGCACGTCTGTGGATCCCATTGCTAATGGGTTGGGGGGTGAAGTCAGTTCTGGGATGATGGCACTGACCTTTGACCTCACCCTGACACACTGTGTGCTCCACCAGCTGTATTTCTGCTAACACTCTGCTCTCCTCCCCCTTCGGCTCCCTCTCCCAGGAGCAGTGGGGAGGCAGCAGGCGGTGTTCAGTATCCATGGAAATGGGTGCCGGGCTGGCGGTGGCCCCTGTCCCACACACCGCCTATCAGTGGCCCTCCTCTGGCCTTGGCAAAGAACAGTGGGAAATCTTAGGGGCATGTTATGCAAGTATCTGCCAGGCAGCCGCTCCCTTCGTTCTCAGCAGACCTGCAGCTGGGCATCTCCCCCCCCCAAACAAGGAGTGACAACGAACCTGGAAGGGTAGCTCTGGGCACTAATGCGAATCGTCTCTAAAACGCCGCAGGCTCGCAGCTGCTGAACAATCCTTTTGGAGTCGAACCTGAAAGAAGACGTGTGTTAGGAGATGTGTTAAGCCGTTGAGACTGACAAATGTGCCCATGAGCAGTGCAGCAGAGCCGCCTGGACGGTGCGCCCTGGGGAGCAGGCCCGGCCTCTGCGATCCCCGCGATCCCCACCCTGGGCACCCAGCAGCTACTCCACAGATCCCCGTCAGAGGGGAAATGAAATCAGCAGCTCTGCAAGACTTCTGGAAGCTGACTGAGTTCGTGGAGCAAGGAGAGATGGATTCTGACGATGGAAAGAGGGAGAAGGCCTTGTGGGGGAAGGGCCTTGGTTCAGCTTCGCGAGACAACCAGAGTAGAGGAAACGTTCCCACTTGCCTTGTCCAAGTGCCCATTTGATGCTAGAATTCCCTTGACGGGACACCCTCCAGCTGGGGTCTGAGCGTCTGGTACCCACAGACACATTCGCCACCCCTACGGACGGTGCACGCCCCTCGGACACCTGTCAGCTCTAGTCAGCTCAAAGACACTCTGAAACATCTGCTCCTGAGCCTGGGGTTTGCCCACGGGCTGCAGAGAGCAAGTCTCCCATCTCATGCCATGTTTGAGGGTGACACCTCTGTTCCTCTACCACCTTTCTTTCAAAAAACAAATTCTCTTTTACTGAGGTATAACTGACAGGAAGCATCACAGTGGCTTGAGTGTACAACACAGTGACTCGGTGTTCGTATATATCGTGAAACAGTCACATGAGTGAGAGCACACCCATCGCCATAGTTACAGCAGTTTCTTTCCTGTGAGGAGGACTTTTAAGATCTACTCTCTTGGCAACTTTCAAACACACAATAAAGTATTATTAACTAGAGTCACCATGCAGTACACAAAGTCTTCTTATAATCAAGGAAATGCTCTGGCTACCTCAGTTGCACAGACTTTAGTTGTGGACTATTCTTCCAAAGCTAGCCCCTTTGCTTCCTCCTGGAGACAAGATGGCTTAGCCTCTGTAGAGGGGTTGTGCTGTCTAACAGTGTATGTGGAGGACGGGGTTGTTCTGAATCATTAAAAAACCCAGAAATAGTAAAGTTCAAGGGAATTGTAAGCAAATTCTCCAACATCATGACAGACATGACCTCCTCAGTGTTCTCCCTCTGCTGCATTGGAACACTCACTCGAAGGGTAATTTCTCATCGTTCGGCTTGATGCATCGGACATAGTGGGGTGTGGTCGCATTGAGGGTTTCCATGAGCAAATACAGAGAGCTGCGGAACTAGGAAACAAGGTCAGAGAATAAATGTCATCCTGCAATTTGATGCTTAGATCAAGGCCAAAAAAAAAAAAAAAAAAAAAGAAGGCCCAACCTTGGTAAACTGAGAAGGAGAAAAGTTAACTTCGTGCATAAACATCTACTATGAAAACTTTCAAACCATGACTGATTATTAGCATGTCCTACGTTCTGGACAGAATGCTGCTCTAGCCTCTTCCTCCAAAACAGCAGGGAACTTAGTAAATCATGTTATTGTGTGAACAAGTGGTTTGCTCAGGTGTGTGCAGCCTTGCAGGCTGAGGTATAACGATGGTGAACTGTGGCTTTTCTTTGCACTTACACATATAGTAGACATGAAGCAGCTCCATGTCCACGTCCAGGCCTGGAACGTGGGCCCAACCGCTGCCTGGCTCCCTGTAGGGCCTGGCCCACGCCCCTGGCCCCCTTGCCCTCAAATACTTTCTGGGTACCTTGCTTCCCACTGTGGTCCGGAACTGCTTGTTGTTTGGCTTGATGACTGGCTTTGCAGATTTCACTGTGATTGCTGAACTGAAAGGGGAAGGAGGAACTGGATTTTCTTGAAAAAAGTTGGCACAGAGATGGAACTGGAAGGAACAGAAAGGATTTCAGTGTCCAAAGGTGTTACTCTCAGTCGTCAGCTGATTCAAACCACGTAAATGGTCACAATGAGCCCATGTAAAGTGAGATTAGTAATCTCGACCAATCTCTACAGCCGAATCTGAATCCCGTGAGAGGACTTCCCTCCCTTGGGATGACGCATGGCTTCTTTCCAGGAGTATGAGCAGAGAGGAAATCCCAGCGAATGTTTGTGTGGGTATGTGGGTCTGTATGCTGTTTCTTTCTTTTTTTTTTTTTTTAAAGATTTTATTTATTTATTTGACAGAGATAGAGACAGCCAGAGAGAGGGAACACAAGCAGGGGGGGTGGGAGAGGAAGAAGCAGGCTCATAGCAGAAGAGCCTGATGTGGGGCTCGACCCCACAACGCCGGGATCACGCCCTGAGCCGTAGGCAGACGCCCAACCGCTGTGCCACCCAGGCGCCCCTGTATGCTGTTTCTACACCTGGAATCTCCTGCCTCCTACCTCACCTTTTCATCCCTGCACATCTAAACTCTACCCACTATTCAAGGTTCTAGCTCCACTCCCTTCACTTGCTTAGATTAAGGTTTTTGTTTTGTTTTGTTTTGTTTTTAAAAAGGTAAAAAAAATTTGTGCCCTGACTAAAATAAATCCAATTTCTTCTAAATAAGGTAATCTAAGATAATCATTACTTTCTACCATGCATCAATTACTTCTTTAAAGTGTCTTATCTTCTTAGTGCGAAACTCACTTTTTTTCTCTTTTAAATCAGACTTTGACCATCTCCTTTGGAGGAAAGTCCCTGCCTAACACATCCTTGTATGCTCCTGCCGTGAAACCACTGGGTCTGAATGTCCCACACCTCTGAGAGCCTTTGTGCTGAGCACAGGGACCCATCTGTGCCTTCCCGTGATCCGCATCCATCTTCTAGAATGGACCCCAGGGTACGCTTGGGGGTGAGTAAGCAATTGGTGAATTAAATCAGCTAATTTTGTACACAAGATGCAGGTCTTTTCCACACTGAACTCTCTAACATAAATCAGTTTTAATAACTGAAGGTGTCATGCCTGTGACTTGTTTATGATTGTTAGGGGAGGTGTCACGCTCATTTGGGGAATTGTCAAAATACCTGAATATCAATAAAGGACTGGGGATCTTTTAAAAGAAGAAAAATAAATACAATCTAACCAAATATTCCCAAAATGAAGCCTCGTGTATGCAATATTCTTATTCTCAAATGTTAATACGGAAATGTTCAAAGAGGAAAAGAAAAATCCAGAAGTCCTTCCTTTGGTGAGACTACTCCTCATACCAAAATGTGTATTCGAGGAGCTTGCACGTGGGAGCCGGCACCCCTTTCCCAGATCACCTTCTCTCTATCTGACCCTGGTTTCCTTTGGGCGCTTACTACTACCTGCCATTGCTACTTATGTGGTTAGGGTATGTTACTCCCTGTAGAACGTGAGCTCCACCAGGACAAGAACCCTGACTGCCTTGTTCACTGCTGTATCTGGAATCGGGGCACATGGTAGGTACTATATAAATATTTATGAGTGACGGGGCACCTGGGTGGAGCAGTCGTTAAGCATCTGCCTTCAGCTCAGGGCGTGATCCCAGCGTTATGGGATCGAGCCCCACATCAGGCTCCTCCGCCATGAGCCCGCTTCTTCCTCTCCCACTGCCCCTGCTTGTGCTCCCTCTCTCGCTGGTTGTCTATCTCTGTCAAATAAATAAATAAAATCTTTAAAAATAAAAAAAAATATTTATGAGTGAATGAATCAAATGTAAACTGTGGTCCTTTAACTGGTTATATATTAGCTATCCTTCTTCGCTGGCATTTGCACATTTGATTTCTGATTTTGTATCTAGTGGATATTTATTTGGATGCTTTCAGAAGCTTGATACATATTTTAGTCCCAATTCCAAAACAGTTATTTTTTTTCTACATCTGAGCTACAGTTTGCCACTGCAAGACAGTACACACACCCTCATACTTCTTACTCTTTCCTGATACACATCTATGTCCATGTCAAAGTTACATAACAAATAACATTGATTACTCTCTTAGAACCTTACAAACCTTGCTCGCTCTCATGATTTCAACCAGCATGTCATAGACGGTATCTCTGTTCTTCTCAAGGAAACCTTCACATTTATATTCTACCTATGCAGAGAAAGGATTTAATTATTTCCAAAGAAACAAAAGCAGACAGCGTCCAAGTACCACGGAGTTTTTCTTTTTCCTTTTTAACAACGATTAATGAAGGGTCTAAAAAGGCAATCCTCTAAAAAGAGGTTCAGTTTCTGTTTATCACAAAAAACCATTTATATAAAACTTTGGGAACGGGGAATATGTCAACTGAGGGAAAGAACCAGGCTCTCCCACTGCCTGGATTTCTCACTAGTCACTGATCACACTGTATTCACCTGTTGGTTCCCTCTAGCCACAGGTGACCAGTCAGTCCCTGCAATGTGTGCAGTTAATACACACAGGCCTATGAAGAACTGGCTTGGTGTTCACTCTGCCTTTGAAGCCACCAAGAGGAGAAAAATAGCTCAGTGTTGTCCTTTGAGCTCAAACAGAAATATTTTCCTAAAGCAGCATTAATATAGTAGGAAGGAACGAAACGACCATTTGACCACAAAGTTTTCAAGGGCCACCAAAGCACTTAGAGTCAGGTTAGAGTGGGTATATGCCTGCCCTGCTTCAGTCTGGCTTAGAGAAACTCCATGTGGCCCTTTCTGATCCACAAGGCTTCTTGAATCCCTCAGATAACATATCCAGGGTGGTTGCTTAAACATTCAAACCCCAACAGTTTATGCCTCTGGGTTACACAGTTTATTATGTGATAACATATTTTTCACAAATTAGAAAATATGTTTAAAACACATATTTTAATAACTGTGCAGAAACAGGCTTTTGGGGATGCTGGAATCTGGGGACAGAGAGGGTGTTCACGGACCCCTGGGCAAGTACTCTTTGTCCCCCTAAGTGAGGCAGCGTCCTTGCTGGGCAGAGTTTGGGTTAAGAACCAGGAATACTGGCTGTGTGCAAACACTCCCTTGTGAATGAAGATCTTGGACTGCTGTATAAATTCTTCCAGGCTGGTGGTGTGAACCCCTGGCTTAAATGGACAAAGGTGTGACAATGTAATAAGACCGTCTGTGGGGACAGTGTCACAGGTGCTCTGTTGGGAGCTCTGGGGACCGTGGGATGATGCACTCACTTGCTGTCTTTCAGCACAGCCGTCTCACTTTCAAAATGACTGTATTTCCCTGGCTAACTAAACCGGAACCTAAGCTAACCCTACAGTGTATGTGGTTTCTTCCCGCCAACCTGCAATCCACCCAAAATGCTGCTTTTAAGAGGGACTTCTTGGAAGTGCCAGGGGTGAGAGAATTAAATGTGCAGAAACCACGTACTACGAAGAGGGTCTAGAAGTACATCCCATATACATCTGATACCTCCCCCGCTTTTTCTCCTTTCCTCCAGCTGTGGAATTGAAAAAGACAACCACTAGAAAATACAACCCGAGGCATTTCATTTCATATGCATCTCCTCAGGAATCAAAAATGCTACCCGGTTTTTACTGCTCCTCCAGCCCACAAAGTCACTATGACTTTCCAGCTCGTTGTCCCCTGCCCTGCCCTCTCAGTCACAATGAGCACGCTCTGACCCCCAGCACTAGCGCTGCTCCCACGATCCCCAGGCACTGGCCAGGCCCCAGGAGTAACACCCAACTGGCAAATGCTCCGAGGGCAGGAGTTTCCTTAGGGAAGGAAAACAAGATGAGAACATATGTTTATGGCAAGTGGTTATGGTGATTTTTCTTTTTTTCCCCTATTTCCTAAGATTTCTGTAATGTAATTTTAAAATAACTTCTTCATTTTATTAAAGTAATGTGTTTCATAAAAAATAGATCCATAAAGAAGGAAACAAAGATCATCTAGAAAATGCAACATCTTGAGCCAGCCTATGTTACCACTGTAATATAGAAATAGAAAACCTCAAAAAAAGATATAGCTTTCATTATAGAAAACAATTATGCTGTCTTGAGTATAACAATTTCATAGAGGAAATAAACTGATAAGAGACTAATAAATTCCCAGGAAATCCAAAATCGAAATGAGATCCACTAGCCACATGTTTATTTTTAAAGCACGACAGCTGAAGCTCGTATTTTGTGACAAAAACAAATTAAAAATTGTTAAACATGCGTGCCTGTCTCCTGCATCACAGCCATGCACCGAGCGTGACGTGAATCCAGCCAGAGAAGTCCCTGGCCTGCCCCCCCGCACCTCGGAAACGTCTCCGCTCCAGCAGACAGCAGCGCCCCAGACCTCACTGTACCTTGTCAGCAAAGTGCTGGATGATAAAGGACGTATTTGACATTCTGGGTTTTTCGAACAAAGAGTTCCTGTTGACAAAATTATTATACAGCTTTTGAAGCCAGTTTTCATCAGTCCCATGTGGTAACTGCAAGAGAAAAGCAAAACAAATAGTAAGAAAACTGGAGGTGAGAGATTAACAGGGGCACAGGAAAGTACTGATTCTCACAAACCAAGGTGAGCGGACGCCTCCGAGTAAGCTGCTACATCTGTGGCCTCCTTTTATAAAGCAGCTCGAGGCACACGTCTGTCCTTGATCCTAACAACCTTCACAGCGCCATTTATACAGACCTATCGATGTCCTTTTAGAAACATAAATTGTTATAAATGAGAAGGAAGGGCCATATGCACGCCAATGTTCATAGCAGCATTGTCCACAATAGCTAAATCGTGGAAGGAGCCGAGATGCCCTTCAACAGATGACTGGATTAAGAAGCTGTGGTCCATATATACAATGGAATATTACTCAGCTATCAGAAAGAACGAATTCTCAACATTTGCTGCAACATGGACGGCACTGGAGGAGATAATGCTAAGTGAAATAAGTCAAGCAGAGAAAGACAATTATCATATGATTTCTCTCATCTATGGAACATAAGAACTAGGAGGATCGGTAGGGGAAGAAAGGGATAAAGAAAAGGGGGGTAATCAGAAGGGGGAANGGGTGACTAATATAATAAAAAATCATTTTAAAAAAATGAGAAGGAAATGGACATAGAATATAACTCGAGAATGAAGAAATTTATTTTTGCAAAATTGGCAGTATTCCTATTTTTTCTTCCCAAAGAAGTCTAAAGGTTCAGGGAAAAAAAATAGCATAGTAGATTTCATTACATGAATGTGACTTTTATTCTTGGTTGAATGGGGAAACACTAGCACCTAAATGTAATCCTCCCCATCTCATCCCCACCCCAGAAAAATAATTTCTTTCGTTTTACAGCCTATTCAATTACTACTTCCTCAAATAAAACTAGTTGTAAAACTTGTTCTTGATACTGGTGATATGGAAGTGATCAGTGATATCGGCCCAAACTCTGAATTTAATCCCCCATTGTGTCCAAATGACTCCTCTAGGCTTCTTTGTGACAATGGTAGCCTAGCAAACGTCTGTGTAGAGTAAGTCCAAATATTTCCTAGAGGCTGCCTTGGCCTGGGTGCCCTGCCCTCACTAGATCATTCCAGAATGCTTAGCCCTGCTGCCAGCCTTTAATCTTGTATTCCTGCAGGGGCTGAAATCCAGGTGGTACCAGAGAGGAGAATCTGTGAGAAAAGGTGTGGAATTGAGAATTCCAGGGAGAAAAGGCCAGTTAGTCTTTAACATTATATATATTTTTTGAAATAAATCTCTGGAAAGGAAACTAAATAGATGTTTAAACATCATAATACAATGTTAATTTTTTAATTAATTTTATTTTAAGCTATTTTAAGGAGGAGGTGGGTTATGGCAATAAGCTTTGGAATACTTTTTTTTTTTAAAAAGATTTTATCTATTTATTTGATTTAAAAGATTTTATCTATTTATTTGACAGAGATAGAGACAGCCAGCGAGAAAGGGAACACAAGCAGGGGGAGTGGGAGAGGAAGAAGCAGGCTCCCAGCGGTGGAGCCTGATGTGGGGCTCGATCCCATAACGCCGGGATCACGCCCTGAGCCGAAGGCAGACGCCTAACAACTGAGCCACCCAGGCACCCCTGGAATACTTTAATTTTTATTTTAAATTTCAGCTCGTGAACACACAGTACAATATTGGTTTCTGGAGTAGAGTTCAGTGATTCATCACTTACACACAACACCCCATAATACAATCTTCAAACCAAAAGAACGAGTACTGTCTTGGGGATTATTTGTCCCTGTGGCCCCATGAGGGCCCACCGTAAAAGTGCTCTTCCTAGAGGGAAATAATAACAGGAGAACTAAAGACCTCTTCTCTTGAATTGTATGATGTTGATTTTTCAGCTACACCTCCCAATGGATGACTCACAGGAATGAGGAAATAAAAGAAAACTCACTTCTTGTTAGTCATTAACAAGTGGTGTGAGGTCATCTGCTATTTTCACGTCCATTCCAAATATGCCTAGGGCAGCTTCAAAGGGCTCCACCTTGCTGGACATGACCAGAGAGGTTGTGCATGGTACCCAGTGGTGGGTTACACATGAGGATGAGAGGCTCAGCTGGCCCTCTGGGGTTCCTGCCATGGACTGCTGTCCCAGCATTAATATCCAACCAATTGAGTAACACGTCAGGAATTTACATGTATACCCCCTCCAAAATCCAGCTTGTAATATTCTTATCTGTTACTATGCAGAAGTTGAACAAAAAAATTTTTTTAAGTTACCAAGCATTCTTCATCCAGTAACTCCAAAATACCCATTTTTGCTTCAATCAGGTCAATCACTGGTTGGTTGTCATAAAAATCTATCAGAGTCCAAGGGATATCTTCCTTCATATATTCTTCTTGTTCAAGTTTAAAGACATGCTAGAAATCCAGAAGTTAGTAGAGAAAATAAAACAGAACATTAAAGTGTGCTTCTAAAGTCCAGGACATAAGCCCTTGGAAAATACAGATACCTGACTGGTTTGCAACGTTTAGTGAAGACCCTAAGGTGCAGGCTACCGTCCTTACCCAGGACGGATGCTGCAGAGCTCCTAATGTGCTCCTCCCAGCTGGTCTGAGTGGGTCCCCACACCCTCTTGCCTCCAACACCACGCATACTCAGCAACCCCTCCCTGCTCACAGCACTGCTGCTAGCCAAGACAGATGCAGCCTCTCTGGCTGGGTGCGAGCCAGCCTGCCCTGAGGATGCTGGCTGTGGGGCCGGCGTGAGAAGCCAACAACATGGAGAATTTCGTTCACTACTAGTTCAGCCCATAAGGGTATCAGGGAGGCTTCCCAGAGGAGTGGCTTGAGCTCATCCCTGCTGCAAGTGGGGGGAGGGGAGGGACAGCGAAAAGAAAGCCTCCCACAGAAGAATCCCTGTGCCGGCACAGAAGCCCAACAGGAGGTTGAGACACATGGCTCTCATAGAGGCCAGAGAGAGCACAGTAGTGATGGGGGCTGAGGGGAATGAAAAGGATGGCGGGGTAACTTCGTGTGAATTACTCAGCGTATCTACCGCGAATAAACTTTGCTTCTAAGTTATTAAATGCTAAACTTCGGGGAATCCTTGAGAATGCTAACAAAACATACATTTGCAGTGGGATGAAATTTAATGTTATACATGGATTAATTCCAAAGTGAGGAAAAGGAAAGAAAAGAAACATTTACCATTCAATGTTAGGTCTACGCCTCACAACAATATTAGGCAGGCAGATACCAGTGACCCATTTTTCCCAAAGAGGAAACTGGGGCTCTGAACCTAAGGTCCCAGAGGAAGAAGGTGGGAGAGCAGAGATTCAAACCTAGTTCACTTGGGGCAAAAGTCCATGCTCTCTATGATGTCACACTACTGCAGGAGTTGTTTGGGAGAAGCTCAATTTCAAAAGACAAGCAAGAATTTGTCAGGTTAAGAAGAAGGGATGGGGAAAGGACAGGAGCAGGTGGGCTATGGCACAGAGGCTTGCAAGGCCATGGGGCCTTCAGGAAACTCGGTCATTTGGTCCGGCTGCACAGAGGGTCTGTGACTGAGCTGGGCAGGTGATGGACTGCCACTGAGCAGCTGGCCAGGGGGCTAGAATAGGATGAACTAGGACAGGAAGGTGTGATTTCAAGACAGGGCCACAAGGTGGTGCAGTGAGCCAGCGTGGGGCTCCGGCACCATGCTAGGGATCTGAACAGAGACCTGTTGGCGCACACACAGGGCTGAGAACCAGTTTCAAGAAAGCAGAAAAGTCACCTACCAGGTTAAACTGCTGTTGCAGCTTCTCGTTAGCGTAATTGATGCAGAACTGTTCAAAGCTGTTCACATCAAAGGTTTCAAAACTGAAATATGGTTTAAACAAGTTAAAACATACTTGCAGGGCATACACATTTGTTTAGAGATAAGTATTTTTTGACAAACTTCACAGTTTAAAAGTTTGCTGCTTTCAGCAAGTTTTAAATATGCCCCAAAACTTCTGGTTTTAATATCCCGGCAGTTGATAAATCATTTGCAGGCTGCCTGAGGCCGGCGTTCGCACAGGCTGGGCAGAGGCCGCAGCGTGCGCTTCACACGACGGCACCCAGACTCCATCACCCTCTTTGTCGGTGAGGACATACGGCTCTGAGGTTAAGAAGGGCACCTGAGGTCCCACAGCTAGTGTCAGACTCAGCTGCGAGCCGACCTGCCATACCTGTGCTTTCGGGGAAAGGCAAGGCTGTTTCCTGTGCTCCCACTCTGCTGAAGGGAGAGGCGGCACAGTTCTGCCTCCCCAAGGTCTGGTATCTGAGTTCTTGGAGGACAAGGGCAAGGTCATTTAAGAGCCCGCAGCCCAGCAGACCCCTTCACATCTATTTTCAGACTTTGAACACTTATCTCTGGAGCTGTAAACTCAAGACCTGGGAGGAGGCGGGCGGGACAGAAACCGGAAAAGGTCTAGAGACAACACGGCAGGGAGCCCTGGGGCAAGGCAGCTGTCAGCCCGGGGCTGAATGTGAGACCGCCCCATTCCAAGAGGAGCTGCAAATCTGGACGTGAATTCTCTCACTCTGGAAGACACGGTGTGGGCTGAACAGAACGCTGCACGGCCTTCTGCCTCCCAGCTGAACGCTCCAGCCTGGCAGGGGGGAAGCTGAGCACTGCAGGTCTCAGGGTGGATGCTCTCGACCTCACTTAACCCTAACACCACCCTAGGTGCAGGACCATCACACCTGAGCGCCAGAGGCCAGCAGCAGCAAGTGGGGCCAGATGCATAATTTGACCCCAGCTCTTGGTGGGGGGGGCCTCCAAAGCCTTGGCTCTTATTTGCTCTCATTCTGAGTGGTTCCACCAGCTCCAGCCACAGGGACTGAGCGTTGCCCTTGACTGAGCCAGGTTGGCTCAGGTTAGAATTCGAGGGCAGGGTAAGGGCCTGGATTGTGCTCTGGACAGCTCCAGGGTGACTCAAAGCAGGAGCAGAGCCCTCACAGCTTAGGACGGGGGGAGAGTCCAAAGGGCCTCCTCACGCTCCACAGCCCACAGCCAGGGCCAAAGGCGAGGCTTTCTAGAATATCAAATACCAATGATTATCTTCCTGTCCTTTTACACGCTCCCTCACCCAAAAATGGGCCTTCGGATCTAAAGTTCAAAACCCATGGAAAGACCTCAATCTATGACCTAAAATGCCAGAAGCACATTAGCTATGACAACATTTCACATGTGAATGAGGCTTATGGTTCTGAAGATGCCTCCACAATTTAGTCCATTTGATCTTCCTAATAACCCCTGCAAGAGAGGCCCCAGCTTACAGAGGCAGAAACCAAAGTTTGGAGAAGTCTTAGGACTTTCTCAGGGCCACCCAGCTGGTGCTGCAGTGCTCCCTCCCAGGGTCCTGACCCCCGGCCCCACTCTGGGTCCAGAGCACGTAGACGCCTGACTGGCTGGGGAACCACAAGTCTTCGTGTTGTCCTGAGCAGAAACCTCAAGGCTCACGGCTTTGGCTGTCATCACTTTCAGGGCTGGTAACTTTTCCTTTGAGGATGCTGTATTTCCAGATCAAACTGAGCCCAGCTCTCTCAAGAGTTGCCTGGAGGGCCTGAGCAAGGGCCCATCCACAGGAGCACCCCGCATGGGGAAAGGCGGGAAAGGATTCGCCCCAGGCAGCAGCCCTGTTACTCAGAGAAGAGCTACTTTTCTTAGAGGGTACCATTAATTCATGGATGGCGGCAAGCATGCTACTTTTATTATCTCTGAAGTGGATTTTAATGTTAAAATTTTAGGTTAAGATATACTTTAACACGTTCTTATAAATTTACAGTTACTGTCTCAGGTGTGTTCACGTAACCAAAACCTCAGATTCCTTATTTCAGTGGTCTGCAGGCATGACTCCTGCCTGCCATTCTCCTCACTCCCTGCCGCTTGTTAGCTGCCCTCCTCTCTCCCCCAGCCCCTGTTAACCTCCAGCCCACCCACCTGCTCATTTGCTTATTCCCATCACAAGAAGCTTCCCAATCTCGAATTACCTGCCTGCCTTCTCCCCTAAAATTTAAGTCCCGAGAGGGCAGGGGCCATGTATCTATTCTGTTCCCCAACCACACCCCTCACATGCCTGGCACTTAAATATGTGTTGGATGAATGGAATCATCTATCCTTAAAGGATTATTTAAGACACTTACAAACACAGAAAACAACAGAATACTATAGCAATCACATAATTCTACCACCATAAAAGAGATCATTGTTAAACGAGACTATTTCTTTTTAAAAGTCTACTGAGATTCTTAGCGACTGCTCAAATCCTCTTGGTAGCACAAGACAAGGTAAATCATTTACTAGACTAGCCCCGTAGTGTATCAGCATATTAGAACTGTTGACATATGCTATTAATATGGAGCCACATACATTAACTCAGAATCTAAATTAAACAAAGTACCTCCCTTGAGGCACTGTCTCGCATTACACAACTATGGGACAGCTGAGTCTCTGTACCTGGGTAAAAGCTCAACAGCATCACCATGGCCCATCTGTTCCCTCTGTCCCCCAGCAGGCTGGGGTGGGGGTGCCCAAAGCCGGCTCTCTCCTCTGTATGGGGAGAGAGGTTGGGCTGCTGCTCACGGGGTATGGGGGAACACACCCCAAGCCAGGGAGGACACTCTGCAATGCATTGAACGCAATGAGCTGCCCTCTCCCCCCTTGAGAAACCAGGACCGGTCCCGGTCCCAGGAGGGGCGAGGTGTTGGGCATTTGGGGCCAGTTGTTGACAGACAAATGCCTAAGCGCCAACAGCCCTCACAGCCTGCCTCCACACTGGCTTGTCCTCACTCACTCACACTCTAGGGACCCTTCAAGCACCTGGGGCATGTGTTTGGCCTTGGATTTAGAAAAGGAAGATTGGGCAAAGAGGAGGAAGAGCAACTCCAGTCTGGTGGGAACTTCACCCCCAACGGTATTAGAACAGCTGGAGAAGGGCTGGGGTCCCAGAATAGAAGAGGATTCCAGGGTGTGCGAGGCTGTCCGCTCAAAGGCCGGGCTTTGAGTCTACCTCTGACCCTGTGAGTGTGGGCAAGGTGCCCGACCTCTGGGACTGTCATTTCGCCCCTTTGAAATGGAAAAGGTGTGTCAGGGCTCCACACCTCACAGAGCCTCTGCAGGGAAACAGACATGGCTCTCTCACCAGCAGAGCAACGAAGGACACATTTCTGCATGTAAGCCTTCGTTGTTTCCCCAGTTTGAGAAGTCAGTGAGCAAGTGTGTGGGGACCAGCCAGCACGGTAGCCAGCATGCGGTAAGCTCTGGATGCTGGCCACTATTAATTCAGCATTTACGTAATATGCTCTAAATAAAACACACTGTAGCCCAGGGGACTGGGTACTTAACATCCACACATGCAAACGTAGAGAACACTATCCTTCTGGATCATGTGAAACACAAAAAAGATACCAGAACAAAATGATCTAAAAATAATGGGCATTTGACATTTAAATGAGGAAAGACAGGCTCACAGAAGAGAATCTTACCCATAAATGTCCAAAACACCAATAAAAGTGTGCTGCTTGCCTGAAAACTGCAACGCTTGGTTAATTCTCTCCACAATGAAGTCGAACAGGTGAGCGTAGATCTTTTTGGCCAGTGCATCCCTGGCATTGACCGCCTGGGGCCTGGTCATGGGCTTCACCACTGTCTCGGAGGTTGTGATGATTTTGCGATTGCACAGCCACTGAGCAACTTTGCGACTCTCCAGGCCCAGGAGCTCACAGAACACCTTCAGGTGCCTGTCGTCCTCCTTCAAACACAAGCACAAGCCCCATCAGGGCCGTCTGGCCATCTAACCCAGCACCAGCCCACCCTGCCGGGACCCCTGGGCCTCCATCTGGGCCTGTGCCAGGGACGAGGATGAGCTGGCATGAGAAAGACCGGGCCTAACAAGACAGAGGCAGGCCTGGAAGGAGAGCAGGAGGGCCACAGCGGCACGGAGCCCACGTCAAGGTACTGCTGTGATGATGCCTGGCAGTCCTGGGTCGCGCCCCACCTGGGTTTTCATTCTGGTCAAAAAATGTCCACAGTGACAAAGGCCAGGGAAACAATTCTCCCCTTCCTGTACATGCAGATACAGCCTCAAGGCCCCTCTCTTCCCTTTGCAACATGCCCAGACCACCTGTACCTACCTGTGTGGTCAGGGTTTACCTGGAGGGTCTAGCCCTGAGGTGCCTAGATGTCACTGTCAGAGAACCTGACAATGGGGCCCCTTTAACAGAGCTATCTTCTCATCTGACAGAAGAAATGTGGAAGACTTTTCCTGGACACACAAGTGAATCCTGCTTCTCTCCCAGCTGGGGCATGAGAGGTCAGAGACAAGGAAAAGTCTGTTCCTGCTTGTCTTCAGCCAGCACGGACAAGGAGTCCTTGTTACCTGGCAAGGACATGTGACCCCTGAGACTGAGCATTACCAATCCCCTTCGGCAAGGGAACTTCCGGGCAGGCTTATCTGTAGAGATCATCACAGCCAATGGGAAAACCACGTAGCAGCACTTTAAAAAGCATCAGATTACAGTGGAACAATCTAGAAAGTCTGCAGCCTCCTTGCTGCCCACCCACACCCCTTCTGACCAACATCTCAGTAACACAAAGCTTGTATTCACCTGCCTGACCTCCTCACTGGGGAACAGACTGGCAGAGCCATGGGTTTTCTTCCTTCTAAGAAGGCACTAAACCATCTGAGTCAAAAACATTCAGCTACAGGTGCTGCTGCAGGCAGAAAGGAAAGGGACAGGAATTCTTAAAAAGATGACTTCCTCCAGATTGGGTCTGCCCAACATTTCAAGTTTCTGATGCAAATGAATGGTACGTATGTTCCAAAGATAGGACTGCTAATTACAGAACTGGTAATTTGCTATGAAGATTTTACATCTTTTTCAGAGACTTTGTCCCCTCAGATTGATAGACAAAGGATTTTGAATCTATCAATTTTAACTCCTTCTCCAAAATACTACCTTCGTAACAGACTTCATGGAATAGAGATCAATGCAAGGGCATTTGTTGGATGGATATCACACCTTCAGTCTATGGAGTTTGAGAAGAACAAGGGCAGAAGCCCATTTCTCGGAGGTAAATGAGAAGGCACAGAGGGAGAACCACCACCACACGCACACCAGGCACCTACCCAGGCCCACCATCCCCTCTCCCAGGACCTCCCAGTCCTGTGTCGACTGACTAACTCAGTGAGGGCTGGACACTAGGGTGATGGGAGGGTCACTTAGTGTGAGAGCTTGAGGAGAGGGAGAAGAATTACTTGCTGGTCACAGGACAACAGGACTGAAGCACTGAGCCAAAAACCACACGTTCCATCCACTGTTTGGCCCTCTCTCCCCTAAACGGCAGGTACCAGAGAGCTAAGAAATGACCAGGGTACCAAACTATCAACTGTTCCCATGACTTTTGGGGGGGGCAGGAAAATAGACATTGTTATATTATGAACTGAACACTTCCTCCCAAAATTTATATGTTGAAGAGCTAGGCTCCAATGTGATGGTATTTGGAGTGGGGCCTTTGGGAGGTCATTGGCTTTAGATGAAGTCATGAGGGTGGGGCCCTCATGATGGGATTAGTGCCCTTGTAAGAAGAGGAAGAGACCTCTGTGTTCCTCTCTCTGCTGTGAGGACCCAGCAAGCAGGCGGCTGTCTGCAAGCCAGGAAGAGAGCCCTCACCAAGAGCTCAACCATGCTGCACCATGACCTCGGACTTCCAGCCTCCAGGACTGGGGAAGGATAAGCCACCCAGCCTGCGGTATTTTGTTACGGCCGCGGGAGTTGTCAAGATAGACATATATACCCAAAGCTTTAAAGGTCAGGCAACCTTGCAGTTCATAGAAGCATATTTTACCATGTGTTGTTTTCTTCTTTATGTGGGTATTTGTGAGAAGAGCCAAACACATGTCCCTACTAAGGACCACTTCTCATAATTTTGTCGAAGAGACACACACATAAACTTACCCTGTGATTGTTAAATAAAGAAATCTGTCACAGAACTTACATGGGAATAAATTTCCAGAGAGAAAGTCAGCACTACTGGTGCTGGATGTGGGCAAGTGTCAGGTGGTGGGAGGTGTCCCTTCTGCTCCAAATATCCAGTGTGCTGAGGGCCCTACATGACTTGCACCCTCTTCCCCCGCCCCCCCCCCCCCATTTTCTGACCTCATCTACCACCCCTTCTTTTACTCACTCCTCTTTGGATATACTGACTTTTTTTTTTTTTTTCCATGATTTGTCAAATAACAGCTCCTGCCTGAGGGCCTTGTACTTGCTGTCCCTTTTGCCTTGAATGTTCTTTCTCCCAGAACAGGCACAATTCACTTGCTCATCTTCAGGGCCTCTGCCCACCACCACCATACGAGCAAGGCTTTCTCTGAATGCTCTACACAAAAGGCACAGCCCCTCTGCACCCTGACTCTGCTTCATGTTCCTTGCTCATGGCCATCACCAGCCACCAGAGCCTGTAATTGGTGATCATGTCTCCTCCCCTCCACTTCCTACCCCCAGATCATAAACCCCACAGAGGGCTTTTGCTTGGTCTTGTTCACTGCTGTTCCTCTGGCGCCTGCCAACAGGGCTTGGTGCGTAACAGGTACTTGGTAAAAATTTACTGAATTAAAGAAAAACACAGAGAGAATGCATTTCCCCCTCCTCTACTGTTGCAAGGGGAAGAAGTTTGACTCTTTAAAAACTACCCATGGAAATCCTTGCTTCCTTGCTTCTGACAACTGGTCTCTCCAGCAGGCCCAGTGTGCCTGGGGCTACAGTGCAGAAGCAGAGTGCCCATGAGATGCTCTACTGGTGGCCCTCCGAACACAGGAAGGGGAAACAGAGCGGTGTCTTACACTGACTGTGGACCTCTCGTGGCCCACCGCTGTGATCTGCACATTGCCCAGATGTAAGATGGCTGCTAGGATCTTAAAAACATCCATCTGAAAATCCTCCTTGAAACCTGAAAAAACAAATTTCCAAATTAGGATTACTGCATTTCTTCCCTGACTTAATCACTAGTAGGATAAGCACCCGAATTCTTTCAAGACACTCCAGTACCATCACTGCCGAGCTGGGACAGGAACGTGCAGTGGCCCCCAGAGAGCATCTGGTTCCCCGTTCTTGCCACTTTGACTTGCAAGGACACAAGATGTGAATTCAACAGCCCATGAGGTCTCCCCTTTTGCCATCGCTGCTAGAAGCGCAACACAAAAATTCGTATCCAAATAACCATTTCATGTTTGGTTCCTCAGAAAATCAGTTTCCCATTTATTCTACGTGATGTGCTTCCTCTATTTTTACAGTGTTTGTTTTTTTTTTTTTTTTTCTTTTTGGTTCACAAGCTCCTTGAATTCTTCTTGTGGTGGGGTGCTGGGTGGATTCCATTTGCCCCTGCAGCTCTGCATGCTGCTCTCTGCCCCAGGGGGCTGAATTGTCCTCATCAAGGCCGTGGGCTCCCATGCCCTCCCGCCTCTGGTTGGGTGTAACCAGTGAGGAGCCTGGCAGGAGATCAGAGATCGGGAGGACAGAAGTACTGGAGGGGTCATCCCCGTTTGTCTCCCTGCAAAGTTGTCTCAGCTTGTCAGTGTTGCCAAGTGACAGGTCACTGCTCCTGGTCTGGTGCTGACTTTCCCCAACCATCCTTTCTGGCCCTAGTAATACCCCTATGCCCAAACGGGAAAGAGCAGTGAAGAGCTCTGCTGTTGACCCCGGCTCCCTACTCCTCCCTATAGCTTCCCCAGACCTGCTCCCACCTCTGTAGTTGGTCCCTTCATAGATAAACTCTTTCTCTCCTAATTTAAATGGGCCCCGTAGTTCCCACTGGGACCCTGACTGCTGTAGGTAGCATATAGGTTATGAATATATAACATACTTAGTCACCATGGAGCTCTGGCACATTTCCTGGAGCCAAAAGAAACCTAACTAGCTACTAGGAAGAACTCTGTGTCTAACACCCGTAAAACACAACGGAGAACCTGCCGGTTGTGAGCAGGGCTTTGCTAGGTCAGGCCCACAGAGCAGGAGTGTGGTGGGTGGGGGTAGGCGCCGACTGGCGCCATGACGCTGCGGGGCACTGGGGAGCACCGAGACATACTCAGAAGGTGGGCGGGCTCATTCGTGCCGGCGTCCACGCTCCCTGGTCTGCGTGGGAAGGGCCGCTGTCATGGACACCTGTGACCCCCCCTGCCCCGCCCCAGCAAAAAGCAGCCAGCCCTAAATGCTAAGTAGGAGCTGCCACGGCCACTCTCGGCTTCTCACTTGTGAATACCTGGATTCTTTCAGTAGAAGCTAGGTCATGTTCTTAAATAATTTAAGAACCTAGAGAGTCTTCTCTCCTTCAAAGATTAAACAAAATCAAAGTTGCAAAAGATTTCAAATCAAAAATATATGCAAGACTCCAGCTCAGCCTGAGTCCAGGCATTTGCTGTCTTCCCGTTTGGAGCTAACACCGCCCTTTGAAGGACAGACGCCTCTCACAGAAATCGCCTCCCCCTGCCCCCACTTCCCAGGATGTCAGCATGATAACCAGCAGGTAAGTGAGGAGGAAAATCTGTGGTTGGGCATTCCTACTCACCGCGTGATCAACCTATATAACTAAATCACTTAACCATGCCAGGCCTTCCAGAACCCACGAAAATGAAGTAACTCCAAAGCAATGATGTGAAAGAGAGAACTTAAAGTGTTAGTGGAGTAACTCTCTTTAGTGAGACAAGGTCATGCCAAAGCATTGCTGGCCCAAGTTTGATTTCAGTGAGAAGCACAATGGTCAAGTACCTTGAGCCTGAGGTCCAGGCTAGGTGTGACTCCTTCCAGGGTGTTCTTTCTGTGAGACATTAAATGGCCAGGCAAGGATCAAAGGGCGAATTAAATGAGAGTCAGCAGAACAAAGGAAAGGAGCTTTTGGTCAAAACGCATCCCCTTCTGCCTCCTTGGGGGATAATTCCATGACTAGCTAAGGTGTCCCAGGAGCACAACCAGAAGGTAAATCAAATGGAACTCTGTGCCAGACACTGTCCCCAGTAGTCTCCACATGTCATCTCACCTAATGCTTACAACAACCATATGAAGTAAGCGCCATTATGGTTCCCATTTTATGGAAGAAGAAACTGAGGCATAGAAGGGTTAGGTCACCCTGGGTATGTCATATCTAAGCAGTTTAATGCCAACCATCACTGCAATATGTGAAAGGACCCGTGGAGTTCTGAAGCCATCCTAGCTTCACCCCTCTGTGTGCAAACATGGAGGCCCCCTAAAAAGCCCATGCCAAGCAAAGAAATTGGAGCAGAATCCAGAGGTCCATTTACTGGGCATGTGGGGAAATGGATTTGCATACTGAGCTAGAAGACCTTGACACTAATTTCTCTATACTAACTCCATCACAAACTACTATGATGGACAAATCAACCAAGTCTTATTTAGCAATTACATTTTTAAAAAGGGTGTTCTGCCCTAATACGTAATAAGCCTACATACAATTCAAGTTAGATGGTCTCCCCTTGAGATCTCCATCTAAGAAGAGAACACTGAGGGGCGCCTGGGTGGCTCAGTTGTTGGGCTTCTGCCTTCAGCTCAGGTCATGATCTCTGGGATTGAGACCCACATCAGGCTCCCTGGGATTGAGCCCAAGTTGGGCTCTCTGCTCAGTGGGGAGTCTGCTTCTCCCTCTCCCTCTGCCCTCCACCCCCCAGCTTGTGTGCTCTCTCGCTCTCTAATAAATAAATAAATAAAATCTTAAAGAAAAGAAAGAGAATACTTAGACACAAATAAGAGAACACAGCCAGTGGGACAAGCAGTATACCACATTCTCTCACTGTTAGGAGAAGCACTATTGTTTAGAACTATCTGAGGTGATGGAAATATTCTGTATTTGTGCTGTCCAATATGGTGGCTATTTGAAACACGTGCTTATGAGTGCTTGAAATGTGACTTATGCAACTGAGAAACTGAATTTTTAAGGTTATTTCATTTAATGAAAATGAAACACAAACCGTTACTCGTGGCCAGTGGCTACTGTGTTGGATGGCACAGGTTTAAAGACCATGAAATCAACACACAGAATGAGGTCACAGGATGAAGGCAATCTCAAAGTCACAGTGAAGTCACCCTGGTTCCTTTCCACAATAGTAAATGGACCTCTGCAGTCTGCTCAAATTTCTTTTCCTGGCCTGCCTCATCGGGGGGCCTCCATGAGCATACACACAGGGCCCGAAGCTAAGACAGCTTTAAGTCCATCTATGAATCTTCACATATTGTAAGAAAATTTGAAGGAAACTGTCAACTATGCTCACTCTATCTTCTAGGACAAAGGGCAGCAAATATTTTCTTGTTAGGCTCTGTAGGCTGTATAGTCTACGTTACAATTACTCAACTCTGCCACTGAAGTATGAAAACAGCCATAGACCATACTTAAACAAATGAGTGTGTTTATGTTCCAATAAAACTTTATTTACAAAAACAGGCAGCAATCTGCTGGCCTCTGGTCTAGGACATTTTTTGGTGATTCATGCAGTGAAGTCATGTTTTCATTAAATATATACTGATCTCTCATATTGATATAGCATGCCATAGCTCATAAACCACTTTATTTTTTTCAATTTATTTATTTGAGAAGGGAGCATGTGTGCACACATGTGGGGAGAGGGGCAGAGGGAGAGGGAGAGAGAATCCTCAAGCAGACTCCCTGCTGAACATGGACCCTGACATGCGGCTCAGTTCCATGACCCTGAGATCATGACCTGAGCTGAAATCAAGAGTCCCCTGCTCAACCGACTGAGCCACCCAGGCGCCCCCATAAACCACTTTAGACATTATCTCTTAATCCTCACCACATCCCTAATAGCTATGGGGGGGGCTACTCTCCAAAGATGGCCCCCAGTGCACCCCCTCCCAGGGTTCATGCCCCCAGTGCAGTTCCCTCTTCATGAGTTATACATGGGTTTGAGCTTTTGACCATTAGCTCATGGTGGTAGTGATGCTGCCTTACTTCTGAGGCTGGTTCATAAAAAGTCTTACAGATCCACCTAAGCCCACCGTAACTGGCTCTGGGAGAAGCTAGCCACAATGTGCCACAGTCCATTTACCCTGAGACCAGTGTGTTGTAAGGAAGTCCATGTGGAGAGAAAGATGCCCGCCCAGCCCCCAGTACTTCTAACCATACCAACCCATGTGAGAAAGAAGGCCTTCAGAGAGGATGGGACCCCGACCACCATCACAGAAAAATCTCCAAGTGAGAAGTCTCCAGCTGAACCCAGTCACCCCAGAATCACCAAAGATAATAATAATTTGTCATTTTAGGCCATTAAATTTGGGGAAACAGCAATAGATAATTGGAACAACTGAATATTTTCATTACTATCCCAGTAATCAAATGGGGAAACTGAAGCTCAGAGAAAACAACTGACCTATGGAAGACCACAGACTGATCTTATGATACAGGGGGAAAAAAATTGGAGCAAATACATGACAATTGACAATTTACTACTAAATTGTAAGATCTAATGGCTAAGACACAAGCAATCAGAGGAGAGTTCCCCAGGCTAGCATCTTTAAGTAACAGGCTTGGTAGAATGTAAGCAGAGCAGATTCCGTAATTCTTGGCAGTCTGCCCACCAAAAAGAGGGGAGGATGGCCCCAACCTCTTTCTGCCCCACCCACTTCACACAGCACAGTGGGCAGCCAACACCATTAATAGCCACAAGAGGCGGGGACGCCTGGGTGGCTCAGTCGTTAAGGGTCTGCCTTCGGCTCAGGGCCTGATCCCAGGGTCCTGTGATCAAGCGGCGCATCGGGCTCCATGCTCCACTGGGAGCCTGCTTCTTCCTCTCCCACTCCCCCTGCTTGTGTTCCCTCTCTCACTGGATATCTCTCTCTGTCAAATAAATAAATAAAAATCTTAAAAAAAAAAAAAATAGCCACAAGAGGCAGTAGACTGTTTTACTCTAGTTCCCCACAAACCTTTGGGGGCTTTGTCAAAACACCTAGGCCAGGGATGCAAGGTTGGGCCAGATGAGGCAAGCCACGTGCCAGGGGCTGACCCTGCATTTGCGCCACCCTGAGAGTGAGCTGCTGAATGCCTCCTTCAAGTTCATGCCCCAGTCGCCTCTCTCACCTCACCCCAGTCCTGGCCTGACTGGTGGGAACATTTGTGAAAATAATCTAATTTGTGTGAGACCATGAAAAAAACTGCTGCTGCTGATCTCTAAAGATTAGGAAAGGTTTCATGGAGAAGGGACAGTTTTGCTCAAAGGATAGCTAGGGCTTGGACAATAGGGAACAGAGACTCAGGGCAGGCAGTCATACTTAGCAAGCACTTGCTACGTGCTCAGTTGGGTACCAGGGGCTTTCACATACATTTCCTTACCAGTTATTATGAGAGCCCTGTGGGTAAGGAATATGGCCATTCTATAGATCGGGAAACTGAGTCTCGGAAACGGCAACCTCCTTAGAGTCCTGCCAATTAGGTTTTGAATGTTTATTTGACCCCAAAGCCTACTCTATTTCCCCTTATATCATTTTGGTGTGAGGTGAAATATTATAGAGGCGGGAGGGAGTGTCAGAGGGGAGAGATGGGAAGGAGGACAGGGTATATGGATCAAGGTCCCACTGGGGCCTGCCAGAGCTAGGCTGCCTGACCCCTCTTCATACATGGTGTTCCTTCTCAGTAGAGCACATTATAAAAAGATACAATCATGACTTTAACTATTTTAAGAAAATGTTAATCAGTACCCAAAGTGTTTATCTCATTATTATAAACTGTTTAAATTGCCCTTCTCCTTAAACTGGTTTGCAAGGGTGGCTCAGTTGGTTAAGCATCCGACTCTCGACCTCGGCTCAGGTATTGATCGCAGGGTCATGAGTTCCAGCCCTGTGCTGGGCTCCAGACCCAGCATGGAGCCTACTTTAAAAAAAAAAAAAAAAAAAGGAGCAAGCAAGCAAGCAAGCAATTTGGAAGGGGCAGGATCAGATGGTAATTCTGCTTAGGAAACCAACCAGTTTTCATTCTCAATTATCCAAATGTTTCATTCTCAATTATCCAGCAGAGTAATCTTGCCTATTACTCTGATATATTTAACTTCAAATTCTTTGCCTTTTATATTTAAATATAGTCATCCAAACCACAACAACGAAAATAACTTGGTGAAACAAGTATTTTCTATAAATGTAAAAATAGTCTGTGGTCTCACACTGATCAGAAGCTTTGACAATTACTTGTTAATGTCTACACTAATACACTATGGGAAAGTAGATGATAATTTTTATCAATGCCATTTGGTAGTCACTTCCCAAACATGAGCTCCATGTGGGAAAAGCAAGCTAGAGAAAGACCAAGCAATGCAAGATTTTGTTTTCTGTATAAAAATGTGGTAAGAGGGGCACCTGCGTGGCTCAGTTGGTTAAGCGTCTGACTCTTGATTTCAGCTCAGGTCATGATATCAGATCATGGGGTCGAGCCCCATGTCAGGCTCCATGCTCAGCGGGCAGTCTGCTTGGGATTCTCTTCTTCTCCCTCTCCTCCTTCCCCCACCTCTGGCCCCACCCTTCCATTTGTGCTCTCTCTCGTTCTCTTTCTCTTCCCTCTAGCTCTCTCTCTCAAAAAAAAAAAAAAAGAAAAGAAAAAAAGAAAAAGTGAGACTCCTCCATTCCGCTATCATAAAATGGGGGAAATACCAGTGTTTACCTTACAAAGTGCTTGTAAATTAAACAAGCTAATACAGGTAATGAAGTGCTTAGGAGGGTGCCTGGTAAGTTTCATGTAAGTGTCTGCTATTTTATCAGGCCAAGCAGGGTCCACATGACCCTCCCGATCTGATGCACCAGTCACCTCCAAAGTCTGCCCAGAGGAGCTTGAGAGCACCCACAGTGCTGACAGCCCATGTTTCTCACTGCAAACCAGCGAGCCTGAAGGCAAAGGAGTTAACATCTAGATCTTTCAAGGGAAAAGCACAGTCTTGACCACCTGGGCATCAAATATACTGATTGGCTCATCCTAAGATTAGAATTTATAAGGAGTCTTCAGAACACACACCTACTGGGCTTCCCTGCTTTCATTTTTGTTGTTTTTTAAAGAGAAAACGATTATGCATTGCATAGGGTAGTTCCACTTACCCAGCAGTGTGAAGGTCTTCCGAGTCTCCACCATGTCTGCTCTGTCATTCACACCCTCAATGACAGTACTGCCTCCCATTCTTGTGTAGTTAAATTCTTCTGCACTCCCTGAAATCAACAGATTGTTATGTCTGTGACACAGAAATTTGCACATGTTTACCAGAAGACGGGAAGCTCACATGTAATATGCTGCAGTAAGCACTTGACACACGTTACTCCATTTATTCCTCAAAATCCTATGTGACAGACGCAGAAGCCGAGGCCCAGAAAAGTGACGTATCGTGCTCAAGGCCCCACAGCCGATGTAGGGCAAGAATCTGAACATGGGCCTGTCTGACTACAAAGCTCCTGGGTTTTGTTCTCATATCTATATCACACAGCTTTATTGAGGATTACTGACCACAGAATAACTGTACATGGTTAAGATGTATAATTTGATGAGTTTTGATACATGGATACCTTAATGAAATCATCACCACAATCAAGAGACTAGCCATATGCACACCTAATATTTGAACAGCAGGTGAGCCTTTAGAAAGCTCTTCCAAATTCACTATTCACATTCTGTTTGGCAGACAGGCATGGGTGTTATCTTTATACGAAATCTGAGGCAATTCAGATTCTTCACAAGCACAAGCAACTTTTCCAAGATTGGAGCGTGTGCATTCAATCTGACACACTGGACAATTCTATCTATCAACAGAGCACAAGCAACCAAGAGAGGAGAGAGAGCTGTGACGGCACAGGAATCAGGCTGTTTGCACGAAAGGACAACTAGTTCTGCTGTCCCTGCGTTATGATCAGCTAGAACTGTAAATAATAATGGCTTGAGTCATCAAGGAAGCTCAAATGGTGATAGAGATACTCTGTCTCAGAAGACAGGGAGATATGACATACATATTGGAAAACAATCATCCAAGGAAGTTCAGATAAAGAAAAGTTTGGGGGTTTGACAGCACCAAGTCCCAGGGGTCAGTAGGCCATATTCAGGTGGTTCTAGTTACATGACCACTATCACCCATGAGCTTTGAAAAAAACCCCTGGAGTTGAAAGGTCTCCTCTCCTGGAGCCACCCTGCCCCTCAATCTATCTCTTTAGTTAGATGCATCAATTCTGTCCCCAAAACCCAACGATCTGTCTTTGGACAGAATATTTTTAAAGTGATATTACTATAAGAAGAAATAAACCTTGGGATGCCTGGGTGGCTCAGTCAGTTAAGTGCCTGCCTTCTGCTCAGGTCATGATCCTGGGGTCCTGGGATCGAGCCCTGAGTCAGGCTCCCTGCTCAGCGGGGAGTCTGCTTCTCCTTCTCTCTCTGCTCCCCTCCCCCCAACTCGTGCTCTCTCTCTCTCTTGCTCTGCTCTCTCTTTTCTTAAATAAATAAAATCTTAAAAAAAAAAAAAGAAAGAAAGAAAGAAGATGAAATCAACCTGGAATTTAAGCCCCTACATAAAAGAGACACACTTTCCATGCATTATCCACCACATACCCAATTTAAGATGTTTAAATTCCGACTGCTGGGCAGATGCACAAAGCTGATAAAAAATGTGGTAATTTCGTTCATTTTCCGACTGTAAAATAAAGAGAAGTCCTGAAATTACACCAGCCCTTTAGAAGTAAAAATAAGAGGTTTTTAATGGATGGGTCTTAGATGGCTAACCTGGATTGACAATTCTGCTCTCAGGGACACTGACATTTACCTGGGTTTTTTCTCTGGTCAATAACACAGTGACCCAACCTGTTCCCTTCTGCTGGCTCAAGACCACCTTCCAGATAAGGACCCCAGAGAAAATGTTATTAAATGAAAACATTTTGTGAAATGAGGATAATGTAATTTATACAAGTTGAAATTTTTAAGAATAAATACAAGACTTACTGTTACTCTCTTGGACCAAAACTATGGAATTTTATCTATGTTACTGATGGAAGAGCCTTTCTCTTACACTCCCCCCACTAGCTGTAAACCCATTCCCTTCCTGGTAGGAAAGCCAGTCTAACAGCTTTGTCTCTTTCAAGAAGTTTTTGTGTTCTGGAAAGATAAACTTGATTGTTAAACTCTAAGGATCCAAAATTAAAAAGCATAATTTTTCTCTTCAATGGATTCATTTCACTCCACTGACACTGCATCTATCTGTCAATTTTTTGTTTCTAAGAGGCAGAAAAAAAAAGTAAGCCAAGATGCAAATGAGAGATAGGAAATTCTATTCTTAAGTTGCAGAGCAATGTAGGTTGTCTAGTGAGTATGTAAATGTAAACAGTACTTTAAAAGTTGGGAAAAAGGAAATTTAACTACTATTTTTATCCTTACTTGAAAGACGACTCTGGATTTCTCCAGCAGGTAAGTTCTCATGTTGGCTCCTATAATTTGATTTCTCTCATCAAAACTGATTTCTGTGTATTTCCCAAACCGACTACTGTTGTCATTGCGGGTGGTCTTGGCATTTCCGATAGCCTACAAAACACAGGCCTCTTAATAACGTTAAAAACATCTTTGCATCCATATTATTGGAGCAGTTTCAATAAAATCCCATCCTGTATGTTGGGGAAAGGCCTGACTTGCAGAGGGAGGTTGGGAGGAGAGGAAAGCAGTCCAAAGCTCGCATGGAGCGTGACACACCATCAGCCTGCCATTCAAAGCTCTCCTCCGTCTTGCTGGGAGACACTGGGCAGGATTAGAAAGGGCACAGGTTCAAATGTTTCATGGCCCCAGGTGTCTTTTCTGCTGTCTGTATAATGCTAGAAAGGTTATTTTACCTTTCCAAGTCTCCATTTCTTTATCTGTAGTATGGGAATAATATGCATCTTGCAGAGTTGGGAGGATGACCTAAGATAACAGAAAGGACCTCAACACATCCACACCCTGAATATTATAGATGCTCAATTAAAAGAACACATCCCTCATCCAAACTTTATTTCTATCCTTATCTCTTACCACTTCCCTACTCAGACCTTCCACTCAACCAAAAAACTGCCCTCTCCCATCCTTTCCATACTTTGGGCATGATTTTTGCTCTTACTTCTACTCTTGAATCCTGTCTCTCCTCTACCCAACCACCCCCCCTTCCTGAGCATTCTCCATCTGAAAGTACCTTTCTCATGCACACAAACTACACTTCCTGCCCAGGTCATCAAACTTTCTGATGACACATATTTACTGAGTCCCTGCTATGGGCCACATGCATGGGTGGCAAAGGTGAGACAAGTGGACATGGTCGTGCCTCTCTGGAGCCTACTGTCTAGTGGGCGAGACCAACCCTAAACAAATAATCACATAAATTTATCCACTGGGCAGAGCCTCTGGACAACTTTTCTATTGCTATCTTAGATTGTGATCTATGTTTCCATTTAACTTTAAAGTATGTTTATGTAAGAGGAGTCTTAAGACTTGGGGACTGGGGTGGGGGGAAAAAAAAGATGGCGGAGGAGTAGGGGACCTTTTTCAGCTGGTCCCCTGAATCGAGCTGGATATCTACCAGATCATCCTGAACACCCACAAAATCAGCCTGAGATGTAGGAAGATACATCTGGATCTCTACAAACGGACATCTCCGGCGCTGAGGATTGAGGTAGGAAGCGGGGAGCCGTGAATCTGTGCAAAGATATCGGAAGATAAATGGAAGGGGGAGGGAGCCACTGTGCTAGAGCACCAGGAAGCAGTAGCTACCAGCACTGGGGAGCAGGCCAGATTGAGGACCGTAGCCAGGAGAAAGCAGACTGAGACCGGGAGTTCGGGAGCTCCGACCAGACTGAAAACCCAAGCACCAGAGCGCACGTGAACCACACTGAAACAGGGAGCTTGAGAGCGCGCGAGAACCGGGGGCAGCTGGCGGTGTTAGAAACACAAAGGACAGAGACGTGCTGGCCCTGAGAGTGAGGGCTGGGAGAGCGGCTGTGGGGTGCACAACCCGGGACGCTGCATGGTTTTTAGCAGCACCGACAGAAACAGAGTTAAAGTGGCCAAGAGAGCACAGTGGAGAGCGGACTGTGATCTCTCTGTGCTGAAACAGAGGCTAGGATTTGGCCACTGCTGCTCTGACTCTCAGAAGAGTCAGAGAAAACTGCCAGGGAAAGCCACCAGAGAACAAAAGCCCGAAATACCAGCTCACATTGTGCCCATCCCCATCCCCCCTCGCAGGGGACAGGGCGACTATACCCAAACAGGGTTGCCTGAGTATCAGCGTGGCAGGCCCCTCCCCCAGAAGGCAGGCTGAAAAATCAAGAAGCCCACATCCCTAAGGTCTCTATAAAACAAGTGCATGCTGCCTGGGTCCTGGTCAATAATTTGGGCTCTGGACAACCCCACAGCCTCTCCTCATCAGAATGACGAGAAGGAGAAATCCCCCCCAGCAAAGAAAAGATAATGAGTCTGTGGCCTCTGCCACAGAACTGATAGATATGGATATAACCAAATTATCAGAAATGGAGTTCAGGGGCACCTAGGTGGCACAGTTGTTAAGCGTCTGCCTTTGGCTCAGGGCATGATCCCGGTGTTCTGGGATAGAGCCCCACATCAGGCTTCCCCACTAGGAGCCTGCTTCTTCCTCTCCCACTCCCCTGCTTGTGTTCCCTCTCTCGCTGGCTGTCTCTCTCTGTCATATAAAGAAATATAAATCTTTAAAAAAAAAAAAAGGAGTTCAGAGTAACAATGGTCAAGATGATGTGTAGGCTTGAAAAAAAATATTAACGAGAATATAGAATCTCTAAGGGTGGAAATGGGAGCAAACCTGGCAGAAATTAAAAATGCTGTGAATCAGGGGCGCCTGGGTGGCACAGCGGTTAAGCGTCTGCCTTCGGCTCAGGGTGTGATCCCGGCGTTGTGGGATCGAGCCCCACATCAGGCTCTTCCGCTATGAGCCTGCTTCTTCCTCTCCCACTCCCCCTGCTTGTGTTCCCTCTCTCGCTGGCTGTCTCTATCTCTGTCAAATAAATAAATAAAATCTTTAAAAAAAAATGCTGTGAATCAAATGCAGTCTAACCTGGATGCTCTGATGGCCAGGGTAAACGAGGCAGAAGAACAAATTAGTGAATTGGAAGATGGGATGATAGAAAAGAAGGAAAAAATGGGAACTTGGCTCAAAAAAAACCAATCTCAAGAATGTAGATTACGGGAGATTACTGACTCAATAAAATGTTCCAATGTCAGAATCATCGGCATCCCCGAGGAGGTGGAGAAAGAGAGAGGTCTAGAAGAGATATTTGAACAAATTGTAGCTGAGAACTTCCCTAATCTGCAAAGGAAACAAGGATTCATGTCCAAGAGGCAGAGAGGACCCTCCCAAGATCAATGAGAACAGACCAACACCACGTCACATAATAGCGCAATTCTCAAATATTAGATCCAAGGATACAATCTTGAAAGTGGCCAGGGTGAAGAGATTCCTCACCTACAGAGGAAGGAACATCAGAATAATGTCAGACCTGTCTACAGAGACCTGACAAGCCAGAAAAAGCTGGCAAGACAAATTCAGAGCACTAAGTGAGAAGAACATGCAGCCAAGGATCCTTTATCCAGCAAGGCTGTCATTCAGAATGGATGGAGAGACAAGGACCTTCCAAGACTGGCAGAAACTGAAAGAATATGTGACCATGAAGCCAGCCCTACAAGAAATATTAAGGGAGTTTCTATAAAAGTAAAAAGACCCCAAGAGTGATACAGAACAGAAATTTACAATCTATAGACAAAGACTTCATAGGAAACATGACATCATTAAAATCATATCTCTCAATAATCACTCTCAATGTGAATGGCCTAAATGCTCCCATGAAACACCACAGGGCTGCAGATTGGATAAAAAGACATGACCCATCCATTTGCTGTCTACAAGAGACCCATTTTGAACCTAAAGATACATCCAGACTGAAAGTGAAGGGATAGAGGGGCGCCTGGGTGGCACAGCGGTTAAGCGTCTGCCTTCGGCTCAGGGCGTGATTCCAGCGTTATGGGATCGAGCCCCACATCAGGCTCCTCCGCTATGAGCCTGCTTCTTCCTCTCCCACTCCCCCTGCTTGTGTTCCTTCTCTCACTGGCTGTCTCTATCTCTGTTGAATAAATAAATAAAATCTTAAAAAAAAAAAAAGAAGAAGAAAGTGAAGGGATAGAGAACCATTTTTCATGCCAACAGACCTCTAAAGAAAGCTGGTGTAGCAATTCTCATATCAGACAGATTAGATTTTAAATTAAAGACTATAGTTAGAGATACAGAAGGACACTATATTATTCTTAAAGGATGTATCCAACAAGGGGATATGACAATTATAAACATCTATGCCACCAACAGGGGAGCAGCTAGATACACAAGCCAACTCTTAACCAGAATAAAGAGACATATAGATAATAATACATTAATAGCAGGGAACCTTGACACTCCGCTCTCAGCAATAGACAGATCACCTAAGCAGAAAATCAACAAAGAAACAAGAGCTTTGAATGACATACTAGACCAGATGGACCTCATAGATATATACAGAACACTACACCCCAGAACAACAGAATACTCATTCTTTTCAAATGCGCATGGAACTTTCTCCAGAATAGACCATATACTGGGTCACAAAACAGGTCTCAACTGATACCAAAAGACTGAGATTATTCCTTGCGTACTCTCAGATCACAATGCTTTGAAATTGGAACTCAATCACAAGGAAAAATGTGGAAGAAACTCAAACACTTGGAAACTAAGAACCATCCTGCTTAAGAATGATTGGGTAAACCAGGAAATTAAAGAAGAGCTTAAGCAATTTATGGAAACCAATGAGAACAAAAACACATCGGTCCAAAACCTATGGGACACTGCAAAGGTGGTCCTAAGGGAAAATACATAGCTATCCAAGCCTCACTCAAAAGAATAGAAAAATCTAAAATGCAGTTTTTATATTCTTACCTTAAGAAGCTGGAGCAAGAACAGGCCTAACCCACACACGAGGAAGCAGTTGATCAAGATTAGAACAGAAATCAATGAATTAAAAACCAGGAGTACAGTAGAGCAGATCAACAGAACTAGAAGCTGGTTCTTTGAAAGAATAAATAAGATTGATAAGCTACTGGCCAGACTTATTCAAAAGAATAGAGAAAGGACCCAAATTAATAAAATTATGAATGAAAGGGAGAGATCATGACCAACACCAATGAAATAGGAAGGATCATTAGAAATTATTATCAACAACTATATGCCAATAAATTAAACAACCTGGAAGAAATGGATGCCTTCCTGGAAACCTATAAACTACCAAGTCTGAAACAGGAAGAAATTATTTAAACAGACCGATTAATTATGAAGAGATTGAGCAGTGATCAAAAACCTCCCCAAAAACAAGAGTCCAGGGCCTGACGGATTCCCCGGGGAATTCTACCAAACATTCAAAGAAGAAATAATACCTATTCTCTTGAAGCTGTTTCAAAAAATAGAAACAGAAGGAAAACTACCAAACTCATTCTATGAGGCCAGTATTACCTTGATCCCAAAACCAGGCAAAGACCCCATCAAAAAGGAGAATTACAGACCGATTTCCCTGATGAATATGGATGCCAAAATTCTCAACAAGATCCTGGCTAACAGAATCCAACAGTACATTAAAAGGATTATCCATCATGACCAAGTGGGATTCATCCCTGGGATGCAAGCGTGGTTCAACATTCGCAAATCTATCAGTGTGATACATCATATCAACAAGAAAAGACTCAGGAACCATATGATCCTCTCAACTGATGCAGAAAAAGCATTTGACAAAATACAGCATCCTTTCCTGATTAAAACCCTTCAGAGTGTAGGAATAGAGGGTACATTTCTCAATCTCATAAAAGCCATCTATGAAAAGCCTACTCCGAATATCATTCTCAATGGGGAAAAGCTGAAAGCCTTTCTCTTAAGATCAGGAACACGACAAGGATGCCCATCTCACCATTATTGTTCTAACATAGTACTAGAAGTCCTTGCAACAGCAATTAGACAACAAAAAGGAATAAAAGGTATTCAAATCGGCAAAGAAGAAGTCAAACTGTCTCTCTTCGCAGATGACATGATACTCTATATGGAAAACCCAAAGGAATCCACTCCCAAACTATTAGAAGTTATAGAACAATTCAGTAAGGTGGCAGGATACAAAATCAATGCCCAGAAATCAGTTGCATTTCTATACACNAAAGCCTACACCGAATATCATTCTCAATGGGGAAAAGCTGAAAGCCTTTCTCTTAAGATCAGGAACACGACAAGGATGCCCATCTCACCATTATTGTTCTAACATAGTACTAGAAGTCCTTGCAACAGCAATTAGACAACAAAAAGGAATAAAAGGTATTCAAATCGGCAAAGAAGAAGTCAAACTGTCTCTCTTCGCAGATGACATGATACTCTATATGGAAAACCCAAAAGACTCCACCCCGAAATTACTAGAACTCATACAATTCAGTAACATGGCAGGATACAAAATCAATGTTCAGAAATCAGTTGCATTTCTATACACGAACAATGAGACTGAAGAAAGAGAAATTAGGGACTCCATTCCATTTACAATAGCACCAAAAATCATACGTTATCTTGGAATTAACTTAACCAGAGACGTAAAGGATCTATAATCTAGAAACTAGATCACTGTTGAAAGACATTGAAGAAGACACAAAAAGATGGAAAAACATTCCATGCTCATGGATCGGAAGAATAAACATAGTTAAAATGTCTACGCTACCCAGAGCAATCTACACTTTCAATGCTATCCCGATCAAAATACCGAGGACATTTTTCAAAGAACTGGAANTTAACTTAACCAGAGACGTAAAGGATCTATAATCTAGAAACTAGATCACTGTTGAAAGACATTGAAGAAGACACAAAAAGATGGAAAAACATTCCATGCTCATGGATCGGAAGAATAAACATAGTTAAAATGTCTACGCTACCCAGAGCAATCTACACTTTCAATTCCATCCCGATCAAAATACCAACAACATTTTTTAAAGAGCTGGAACAAACAGTCCTTAAATTTGTGTGGAATCAGAAAAGGCCCCGAATCACCAAGGACAAGTTGAAAAGGAAAAACAAAGCTGGGGGCATCATGTTGCCTGATTTCAAGCTATACTACAAAGCTGTGATCACCTGGTACTGGCACAAAAACAGACACATAGACCAATGGAACAGAATAGAGACTCCAGAAATGGACCCTTGGCCCTATGGTCAACTGATTTTTGACAAAGCAGGAAAAAACATCCAGTGGAAAAAAGACAGTTTCTTCAATAAATGGTGCTGGAAAAATTGGACAGCTATATACAGAAGAATGAAACTTGACCACTCTCTCACACCATACACAAAGATAAACTCCAAATGGATGAATGACCTCAGTGAGACAGGAATCCATCAAAATCATACAGGAGAACATAGGTGCAACCTCTTCGACATTGGCCACAGCAACTTTTTTCATGACACATCTCCAAAGGCAAGAGAAACAAAAGAAGAACTGAACTTGTGGAACTTCATCAAGATAAAAAGCTTCTGCACAGCCAAGGAAACAGTCAAAAAAACTAAGAGGCAGCCCATGGAATGGGAGAAGATATTTGCCAATGATGCTACAGATAAAAGACTGGTATCCAAGATCTATAAAGAACTTCTCAAACTCAATACATGAGAAACAAATCATCAAATCAAAAAATGGGCAGAAGATATGAACATTTTTCCAATGAAGACATACAAATGGCTAACAGACACATGAAAAAATGTTCAAAGTCATCAGCCATCAGGGAAATTCAAATCAAAACCACAATGAGATACCACCTTATGCCAGTTAGAATGGGAAAAACTGACAAGGCAAGAGACAACAAATGTTGGAGAGGATGTGGAGAAAGGGGATCCCTCTTACACTGTTGGTGGGAACGCAAGTTGGTACAGCCACTTTGGAAAACAGCGTGGAAGTCCCTCAAAAAGTTAAAAATAGAGCTACCCTATGACCCAGCCATTGCACTACTGGGTATTTACCCCAAAGATACAGACGTAGTGAAGAGAAGGGCCATTTGCACCCCAATGTTCATAGCAGCATTGTCCACAATAGCTAAATCGTGGAAGGAGCTGAGATGCCCTTCAACAGATGAATGGATAAAGATGTGGTCCATATATACAATGGAATATTACTCAGTCATCAGAAAGAATGATTACCCAACATTTGCAGCAACATGGACGGGAATGGAGGAGATTATGCTAAGTGAAATAAGTCAACCAGAGGAAGACAATTATCATATGGTTTCACTCATTTATGGAACATAAGAAATAGCAGGGAGATGGGTAGGAGAAGGAAGGGAAGAATGAAGGGGGTAAACAGAAGGGGGAATGAACCACGAGAGACTATGGACTCCGGGAAACAAACTTCAGAAGGCTTCAGAGGGGAGGGGGCGGAGGATTGGGGTAGGCCAGTGATGGGTATTAAGGAGGGCACATATTGCATGGTGCACTGGGTGTTATATGCAAACAATGAATCATGGAACACTACATCAAAAACTAAGGATGTACTGTATGGTGACTAACATAACAACAACAAAAAAAAGACTTGGGGACTGGGTCTTATTCTTTTCCATCACTTCCTGTATTACGTGACAGAGTGGCTTAAACAAAATAGGTAATCTGATAAATATTCATTGATGATTTTGATATGAGAAAACAGAGAGGAGGTCTAGGAATCTAACGGATTTAATTTTTTGCTGTGCTTCCAAATTAATCTAAGTCAATCCTTTTCCCATTTTGCAAAGCAGCCAGACTTGGCCTTTGGACATCCCCTGAGCCTTTCAGATGCCCCTTCTCCCTTGAGGGCTGGCTCCTTAGTCCTGAGTGCCATCTCAGCTGGCCTTGCCCACACCTCTGACCTCGTTAGTGTTGTGCGGATGGATCAGCTCTCAGGGAGGGGCGGAGGAAGAGTCTTGATAAGTGGCATTTGCCAATTTGTAAGACGTAAATATTCCATGACCGATGTCAAACTACCAATGGTTTAACAGTCGTCTTGCAAAAAACTTCTGAATATTTATCGATCAGCTCGTGAAAGTTGGTGCACTTGGCTGGAAAACACCACTGGTCTCAGGGCAACAGTGCTGTCTATGGTTGAGGACATTTCCTTTGGGATAGAAATGCAGACAGGGACTCCTGAAATCCGATTTCTAGCCCAGTGGATTGAGGAGAGAGCCTTGGTGGCAGCAGTCTCTACCCTAAGCTCCCTCAAATCCCACCAGAGAACAGACTTCTTGGCACTTTCCTGCCCTCACTTCCATGGTCTTTAAAGGGCAGGCACTCAAGTTAGCCAAGACACCACATACACAAACCAACCCACCCCTCCATGAGCACACACCATCGCCTGTGACCCCACTCCCCACCCCCGCAGGCTGCATACCTCAGTTATGGGGTTCGACGCCAGAACCTTGTCCTCCACGTGGGTGTTACTGCTGGACTTGCTAACGGTGGCAAAGTACCTCATGGCGTAGCGAGCGGACACGGTCTTGCCAGCACCTGACTCCCCGCTTACAATGATTGACTGATTTTTATTGTTTCTAAAGCAAATAAAAGGACTTTTAAAATGCTTATTTCTTCCTATTAAAAAGGCAGTATACACTAAGAAAAATGCAGACAAGCAGAAAGAAGGCAAACTATTTCATTACTCCAAGGTAACTGTTTTTTAACATTTCCCATGAATTTCCTTCTAGTCTTTTTTCCATGTGATCAAGCTGAACACACAGCTCTGTTTCCTGCTCTGTCCCCATGTTGAAGGTCTCCAAGACCACTCCTAGGTCAGTGACCTGCTAGGAGGACTCACAGGACTCAGCACCATAGCCATGCTCATGGCTAAGATTTATGATAGCAAAAGGATACAAAATAAATCTGCAAAAGCCAGGCATAAACACTTCATGCCTCCAGCAATGAGTTACGACAAGCCAGGCGAAGTGCTGTGTACCAGGGAAGCTCTTCAGAGATTCAGTGCCCAGGGTTTCACCGGGGGCTCGTCACGCAGGCATCCTCTGACGAGCACATACCAAAATTCCAGATGCTCAGAAGGAAAGCAGGTGCTCAGCGTGAACTCCATCATTTACACAAACAATTTAGGTACAGTGCATCACTCTCATCAATTAGGCAGGGTGGGAAACTTCCTAAAATCCAAGTTCCCAGAGGCTAGCCCTGGGCCAACCTTGCAAGCAGGCCTCTGAAGATCGCCGTCTCGGGCCCAGGTCAACTCCTCTCTGTGTATCCCCACATAAACATAAAACATTTTAAAGACATTATTTGGAGAGTAATTATTCAAAACATGCTTGGGAACATATGTACACAGTAAACTGACAGGTTCTACATAATTTAGAGATCTTTAAAAACTGTCTTCAACTTTTCACATAATGAGATGATGATAGAAACTTACTATAATGCTGTTCTAGGTATCCAGCATTGCTTATATACTAAGCACTCCATGAATACTTTACAAGGACTCTCATTTAAGCCTTGAAAAAAGTTCTATGCCACATATACCCATTTTACAGAAGAATACAATAGCAACTCAAAAAGAATAGTGACTCAAAAAGGCAAAGTGACTTGACCCAGGACACAGAGCATGCAGCCCCACTGTGGACACCAGGAGGACCTCAGAGCTAGAGCTCCTGTCCAAAACAGCAAGCCCCTGAGGATGTGAATGACAGACACCCCCAGTACCCTTTGGGCAGGTAGAACACGAAGGGGGTTTTAAAGCCAGGCTCTTCTCACTCCCAGTTTAGCATCAGCAAGTCCAACATAAACTTCTTTTTTCAGTACTATTACAGTTAGACCTCAAAACGGGCTCTTCGACCTTGAACCTGGCTCAGCCCTATAGCTCCAGTGAGCTCATACCGCTGACACCCAGGAGCAGCCCTGGCCCATCGGGCTGTGAGCCATGGACTTCAATCACAGACATGCCCTGCATACCTACAGGGAGCCAGGGCAAATCCCAGAACCATGGGTGTTTTGTAATTGGAAGGAAACTTGCTGTAGCAGAGACCAAAGTAACTGGCCATTAATTGGTAAATCTTGACCCAACATTCACCCTTTTCCTCCTTCTTAGATACTATATCCCAGTTTTTAGTGGCACACAGCTGCCCATATGGAAGACTATATATCCCAGCTTTGCTTGCCTCTAGGCATGACCGTGGGAGTAGGTCCCGGCCAATGAGCTGCGAGCAGAGGTGTTTTGTGGGGCTTCCAGGAAGTCTCTTTAACCAGGCGGGGCACACACTTCCCCTCTGACACTCTGTCGCCTAGAATATGGAGGAGAAGGCTAAGTCTTAGCCTGCCCTCAGGAGGAAAGCCTCATTCCAGGGACAGAGGATCTAGAAGGCATATGGTCCCTGACGATTGGTGGGGTGCCATGCTTGTCCCAGACTGCCCATCAACCCATCAGCCTTTTTCACAGGAGAGAACCATACACTGCTACTTGTTTATGCCAGCATCCTTGTCCCCTGATTATAAGCAGTGAAACGTGAATGGGTGCTCTCTGATGAAGACACAAAAGCTGAGGAACTCAGATGCGGTGCCCGGGGATGATAAGGTAAAGAGTTATCAGGGGCAGGCCCCGTGCCTCAGGTCTGCCAATTCACAAAATGAGGGCAATGACAGTGGCTCAACGGACTTCACAGGGGTGTCGCAAGACTTAAAGGAGATTGCTGCCTGGAAAGTTCTTTTGCAAACAATAAAAGGGTCTACAAAAATAAGATGGTGTTCCTATTCTTCATACTTTATAGATGAGGACATCGAAGCCGAAAGGAATAGTTATGGGACAAAGAAATTACACGTGGAGTCAAACACCCTGAGCAAACCTCCCAGCTCCGCTTGCTGGGTGACCTTGGGTGGGTGATCCCCAAATCTCAGCTTAATGCCCAGACATCTCCATCACAGGCCCGTCTGAGGGCACCCACGATGATGTACGGGAACGTGTGCCCAGTGCCTGGTCCACAGGACACTTTTAATAAATGTTTGCTAGCAAAACGAGAACTCCCCAAGGCCATACAAAACACAGGTGGCAAAATTAGGATAAAACGCAAAATCTCTTACATCTAAAAACCTGTGCTCATCTATCACAAGATTTTGCTGGCCCGAATCGGGGAAAAAGTTTCAACATCCCACAGTGGAGAATAAATCAATATTTCTCCAACCAAACACACCGCAAGAGAAGCATCTGCCATTCCCAGATTGGGAGGTCTGATTTTTGACCAGCTAGAAGAAAGAGAAACCAGGAAACCTGGTCTAGCCAGGTTACACCTGCAGTCATTTGCTACTGTGTTATTAGATAGTCCGCTCTACCAAGCAGCCCCTCTGGTCTCATGGTCACCTTTAGTAAGATCAATGCCAGAGGTTTCCCCTCCACTGTGAGGGCCCAGCACACGCAGGGGCGGGGCACTGGGAGAGAAAGAGGAAGCCCCGCCCAGCAGGAGGCTACCTGGCCATCTGCTTGTAGGCCTCTTCTGCCACAGCAAATATATGCGGGTCCATATCGCCCATGTTCTGCCCACTGTAGGCGTGGATGATGGCATCTCCGTAGATCAGCAACTGCTTGTAAGGATTCATGGCCACCAAAATGATTCCTGGGGAAAGATGTCCGATGCAGTGCTGGGGTTCTTACTGTCACCTGTTTCTCCAGGTTCTTTGGAGCAAGCCCAGCTCTGCCAGTTATTAAACCTGCCATGTGACTTTGGGCAGGTCACGTAATGCTCTGGATCTCAGTTCCCTGTGGATGCCACCCACATTTCTGGGCAACTGTCAGGGTTGGAAGAGATGACAGATGGGAATGCCCTAAAACTGAAAGGTTTTGCAATTCTCAATGTAAATATAATGATAACACCATTGCCCAAAACAGGTAATAAATATATCACATCCAATGAGAAACTCAAACACAAGCTTTATCTCTCATTTAAGCCTTGAAAAAAATTCTATGCCACATATACCCATTTTACAGAAGAATACAGATATATTTTTCATGGGAGTCTGATCTTAATTCTTGTGAAAGATTCTCCCCACCTGCAGACACTTCTGTTTACAACAGACTCTTGAAGATCAAATGTCTGTGCTTGTTAGACAAAAGTCTGGGCAAATGTCTAGGTCTGAGTATACATTTTGGCAGAAGTCAACATTTCTAACGTAAACATGATATAAAATGTACTCAGGACACCCTAGACAGCAAGCACGGAGTTTCTGGGTCATTCCTGCCCTTTTAGAATCGCTCTCCTTACCACTGTAGGTGTAAATGAGTTTGGATTCTGCAAAGCGGATTCTGAGATTGTGGAGGACCGCGGGCTCATGGAGATAGCTGAGGGCCGTGAGGTCGTTCTCACCCACGAGTATGTCAGGGTTCCGGAGCGGAGGCAGACATTCTGGATCAATGGAATAATCCAGCTCCTGTGGACAAAGATGAAATTAAAGTTCTGGAAGTAAAAGACTCTTGGTGTTTCTGAACTCTCGTTCTCTGTCCTATCTGCCCTCTGTCAGACTCTGAAAAACAAACTTACACCTGTCAAAGAGAAAATAATCTCCATGGCTGACTCTTGGGAAATGGGAGCCAGGGGACCAGGGTATTGGCTGTGTGCCCTAGGGCAAGTTACTCACCCTTTCTGGGCGAGTGAAAAGACTGGGTGGAGCTACAGGACCTCACTGAAGCCTCAGTGAGAGGTGACAGGGAAGCCACATGGGCAGGGACCTGGGCACGCCATCCCCAACTCTACCAGAGGGGGTCCACTTGTATGTAGTTTAGATGCTGAGCGCCATGGAAGTTTTGCTTGAAAACAGGGTTCTGCTGGGTGGTGAGACGTGTTTGAAGGAGCCCATGTGGGTGATGGTCTCTCTTTGAGGGGGCCCGGGTGCTCCCGACTCCCGTCTTTAACTCTGGGCTGCCTGCTCCTGTCACCCTCAGCCCCGCGCTGAGTAACTTGCTGGGGATGGTGTTTCCTCCGCTGGATTTCACCCAGCATCCTGAAAGCAGTTGCCTGAGCAGAATGAAGGAGAGGTCAGCAAGCCCTGGGGTGTCCATACCACAGGTGACTGGGCTCCAAATGTCAGAATATCAAGGGACTTGATGACCACCTGCTCTAACTTGCTTCACTTTCATTTCACAGCCTGGGGAAGTGACTTGAGCAAGATCACCCAGCAAGCTTGTTTTCCTTCCATTTTCCTAGGCTGACTTCCTTCTGATCCCCCATCCTGAACCAGCTCCACACGGTGACCCGGCTGCCCCCCTCGCAGGTGCCCACTGTGCAGACCCTGCCAAGTATTCAGCACTCCTCAAAACTGCCTTCCAAGGAGGGCATGACTCCCCTAATCAACAGCCTAGGAGACAGCGTCAGAGAGGGTATGCTCCTTGTCCAAGCTCACACAGTTGGTAGGGATCTGGCTGGCTCTGAAGCCTGTGTCATGATGTCTCCTGTCGACGCCGACAGGGTTTTGCTTGTCGGTGACTTGGTTGGTCTGTGTGGACTGAGAACAGCTCAGGGCAATCCAGTCCAGCTGGATTAAATCCTAGCTGCCTGCTCTGTTTTCAGCACAAATACATTCGTGGGGTGGCCCCAAGCAGAGTTACTATTTTTCCCTGTTTTATTGAGAAATCATTGACATAAAGCACCGTATAATTTGAAGGGGTACGACGTGATGGTTTGATTTACATATACTGTGTAATGATAAGCACGGCAGGTCCGGCTAACCCCCATCATTTCTACCAATGTAATTAAAAAAAGGGAGAAAAGAAAAAAAACAAAAATTTTCTCCTTGTGATGAGAATTCTCAGGATTTGGTTGAATTTTCCTAGCAGTGTAGCCCCAGTCATTTGTATCTTTTGATCACCTTCCTCCAATTCCCCCTCCCTGACCCCTGCCTCTGGTAACCAGATGTCTGATCTTTTTTTCTATGGGTTTTGCTCTGTTTTGTTTTAGATTCCACATATAAGTGAGATCCTACAGGACTTGTCTTTCTCTGATTTATTTCGTTTAGAATAATACCTTCAAGTTCCAACCATGTTGTCACAAATGTTAGGGATTGTTTCTTATGACTAACGTTCCACTGTACGGAGGCTCATACGCGACGACTTCTCTACCCGTCACCTGGCGATGGACAGCCACTTCAGTGATTCCACATCTTGATTATTGTGAATGCTGCTGCTATAAACATGGGGGTGCAGATACCTTTTTGAGTTAGTGTTTTTGTTTCCTTTGGATATATTCCTAGAGGAGGAACTGCTGGACCATATGGTGGTTCTATTTTAAAATTTCTGTGGGCTCTCCATTCTGTTTTCCATAGTGGCTGTACAATTTATAATCCCACCAACAGGGCACAGGGTTCCCTTGTCTCCACATCCACACAACATCTGTTACCTTTTGTCCTTTTGATGATGGCCATTGTAGTAGGCGCGAGGCGATACAGATGGTGGTTTTGATTTGCATTTCCCTAATGACTACTCGTGTCGAGCACCTTTTCATGTGTCTGTTGGCCAGCTGCACGTCTTCTTCAGAAAAATGTCTGTTTAGGTCCTTTGCTCATTTTTAACTGTTTTTTGTTTGTTTTGTTTTTGTTTTTTTTGCTATTGAGTTTTAAGAATTCCTTTTTTTCAGCAGTATTGATTTTTATTTTTATTTTTTAAAACTTAAACATTTTTTATATTAGTTTCAGAGGTAAAATTTAGTGATTCATCAGTTGCATAGAACACCCAGTGCTCATTACATCAAATGCCTTCCTTAATGTCCATCACCCAGTTACCCCAGACCCTCACCCACCTCCCCTCCAGGAGCCCTCAGTTTGTTTCCTATAGTTAAGAGTCTCTTATGATTTATCTCCGTCTCAATTTTCATCTTATTTAATTTTCCTTCCCTTGCCCTATGTTCATCTGTTTTGTTTCTTAAAATCCACGTATGAGTATATTTTGGATAATACCCCCTTATCAGATACATGGTTTGTAAATGCTTTTCCCCCTTCTGTAGGTTGTCTTTTCACTTTGTGGATAGTTTCTTTTGCTGGGCAGAAGCTTTTTAGTTTGATGTAGTCATACTTGCTTATTTTTTTATTTTGTCGCTCGTGCTTTAGTTGTCAAATCAAAAAATATCACCAAGACTCATGTCAAGGAGCCTTATTCCTATGTTTTCTCCCAGGAGTGTTGTGGTTTCAGGTCTTACTTCTGAATCTTTAATTCATGCTGAGTTAATTTTTGTGAGTGATGTAAGATAAGGGTCAAGTAGAATATTTTTAACCTACACATTTTTATTTTGATAATAAAATTTAAAAAACGCTGCTCACCTATGATTTTTCTTTCCTTGAGTTTTTGTTATCTATTTTAAATCAATAACCTCCTTTTCCAGTTCAGCCACTGTGTGTGTGTGTGTGTGTGTGTGTGTGTGTGTGTGTGTATGAGAGAGATAGAGAAAAACAGGAGAGTCTTTGGAGGAAGGGCAGAAAATGTAAAGAACATTGGATGAAGAGCTGGAAACACAGAACAGGCTTTGTTCTCCATGAGAGAGAAGAAGGGTTAAGCTAAGGAGCAGTCTGGCTGCCTGCCCTCTTATCTGCCTCTCCTGGGCTCGGGTGCAGAGTCAGGAATGTGCTACCTGAAGCCCTGCTGATATGACTACAGCAGCAAGTGGCTACTGCACCTTCAGTCATGAGATTTTGCTTCCCGGAACCACCCGCTCCCCAACGAGAACCTGGGCGGTGCGTGGGAGGCGCTCAACCAGGCTGCAAGGAGCCACTGGTAGGAAAGGGCAGGCTCCATGCGAGCGTGGCGTCCTCCCTACGGGCCTCTCTTGAGTCTGGCACACATCCACATGCACGCATACACACATACGCACACACACGGATCATCTCGTTTGATCTTCAGCAACCCTGTCACTGCTGTGCTGTTCTGAACTACAATGTGCATATGAAGAAACCCGGGGGCTCACGCTGTAGACTTAGTGAGTGGCCATGGCAGGCTTTGAATCCAGATAGAATGATTCTTGAAGAAGTGCCCTAAACCGCTATGCTCATATGCTCATCTCCATTCCCAGGATCTCAGGAAACAACTCCCAAACCCAGGACAGTCTGATTGTAAATATTGTGTCCCGTTTCTACAGAGACCATGTGCATGACTCAAAAATTCCAGCATTTTAATATTCATAGGATATTCCCTGGACCAAATCTAACATCCAGATGGAACATGAACCCTTTGTCCAGCTCTGCATCCAGAAACTTGACGCTATGGATCCAGTGGGATGTCATTATGGCTATGGGGGCAAAGGACAACTCATGGTAGATGCTTAAGTAATGGTAAACTCTGCTGGAGCTGGTACTCAAAAGACATATCTGGCCTTTGGGAGGACCTGCTCACAGGCACCCTGGGGAGCACAGAAACCACCACTGACATGATCCAGCCACACCAGCACGGACAGGCTCCTCACAATGTCACACAAAGCTGGGCATTCCATTCCTGTCCTACCTCCCATCACTTCCCTAATCACACTGCCACACACACCCCTGGAGGTCCCAATTCTTGCCTGTTTCTACCACCATGGATGGACTTTCTCTCCTTCTGTTCTCCTCCCACTGCTCCCTCTCCCTTCCTATTTTCTATCTCCCTCCTCTATTTCTCCACCTCTTCCCATCTTAAGGTTTCTCTCTACCAATTTTTGCCTTGGGCTCAAACCACCTCCCTCCAAGTTTCTCATCTTTGCCCAGTCTCTCTGCTGAGACCCATGAAACCAAAATGGCGGATCACTTTTCAGCATTCTCCCCGCCATGCTAGATCCTTGGGGATGCAGCACAGGGCACAGACCTGCTTCCTGTGTCTCTTTCCAGAGAGAGGCCCTGGTGACACAGGGTGCTTGATGCTTTCATTAGGGCAGTGTCGGGAGTGCGGCACAGATAGGACCTACAGCACCAGCTGGCCACGCCCACGGGGCCATATGTCACCCTCCACACACGGCCCAGTTACCCGTTTACATGTTGTGCCAGCCACGGCCAGCAAGGACCCTCACCGTTCCATCCTCCAGCAAGAGTCGCAGGACTTTGTCACCAACTCTGTAGTCTTTGGCTATTTCAGCAGACTTCCAAACTTCTTCAGGATCGGGAATCCATACCCTGTTGTACTGACCAACACAATAAAACAGCCTTAATTTCAGCACTTTGAAAACAAAAACACAGATCATGAGATCATGAGACTCAGGGAGCTTTCTGTCTGCTCAGTCAGTTCCCTCAACGGGAACACTTTCACCAAACTTTTGCTTATGAGGTAATCTTCAGTGTGTCTGTGATGCACCAGACCCAGCTGCTTCATTTTATGGGCAATGGAATTCCCAAAGCTTCCAAAATACACCTTGAAAACTGAAAGCCTGGGGATGGAGAGGGCATCTTGAGTCCCTTCATGGGAAGATCTGCGAGCTGTCAACAAGAGTTGGAGCAGAGGGATTTGGTTCACCACGGATGGGTCCTGGGGCTCTGGGCCAGACACTTAACTTCTTGTGCCTTGTTTTTCTCATCCACAAAATAGGTATAATACCTACTTCACAGGTTTCCTAGGAGGTGAAATTAGAATTTGTAGTTGAAAGCACTCTGCCAGATGTTATGGAACTATTGCTACAGCACTGTTATTTCAGTCTTACTGCACTGGTCGGTAGCCAGGGATTCCCACTGCAGGAAATGTGGAAGGCCAGATGCGGCCACTGAGCTCAATTCCCAACAGGTGAACGCAACACCTGACTCAGGGCTGGTATGCAAGTCCTTAGGCAGAACCACACTGCTGTGTACTGAATTGTGCTTCTATCCCCAGCCCCCAAATTCATATGTTAGAGCCCTAATCTCCAATGTGACTGAATTTGGTAAAAGGGTCTTTAAGAGGTAATGAAGGTTAAATGAGGTCTTAAGGCCCTGATCTGATGCGATTAGTGCCCTTGCAGGAAGAGACGCCGGAGAGCTCATAGGCAAACTCTCTCTCCACCTGCATGCACCACAAAAGGCCATGTGAATACACAGCAAGAAAGCAGCTGTCTGCACCCCTGCACTTCTCAGCCTCCGTAACTGTGAGAACGTAAGCATCTGTTGTTGAAGCACCCAGGCCACGGTCTCCTAGTGAGGCAGCCCTAGTAGACTGACCCATGTGTCTAATACGCTCACACACTGGGAGGGGGCGGTGTCACTCTCCAGAACTCACCAGTGGCACCTCAACACTGCTCAAGATAGAGACAAGGTGGCTGTTGTGTCTGTCACAGGATGACAGATTCATTCCTCTCCTCCTGTCTGCAGCATGCACGGACTACCCTTGCTTCTCCTCCCTGGCCCCACATCTCATACTGTCCTGCAGGGCTCTTCATATGTTTGTCCATCCGTTCATCCGTTCATTCATTCCGCAGACATTCGCTAAGCATTATTATGTGTATGTGCTGGGTTGCCAAGAAGGAAAGGCATTTGCTCTCGGTCACCATGGCCTTCCTGCTAACCCAGCCAGCCTCGAACCCGGAGCCGCATGTGCAAAAGTGCATATTTGCATCTCTCTGCTCATCGGGCCACTGGTCTACCGGTGGCCTCCGACCCTGAGGAAATACTCCTATGTGTTGAAAGATTGTACCTTCAGGGGTCTTCAGTGACAAAGATTCCGAGCAATAAAATTATGACATTTTAATTTTCCTTATTACAGTTCTATATACTTTCTACAATTGCAAATATTCAGAATAATCTTTAAAGGCAAATATCAAAATATACATCCACAAAAAGACTTGTGCATGAATCTTCATATAGCTTTATTCATAACAGCCAAAAATGAGAAACAGACTAGATGTCCGTTAATATGAGAATGAATTAAAAGACAAAAAAAACCCCCAAACTGTGGTATATTCATACAATGGAATGCTACTTACTGATAAAAAGGATCAACTACAGACACCAGCAAGAAGGTAAAGGGATCTCCAAAACATGAGGCTGAGCCCAAGAAGCATTCCACAAACGAGTATGTTCTGATTCCCTCTAAAGTGCTAGGACAGGTAAAACGAAGGTGGGGGGTGGGGTGGGATCAGAACGGTAGTTGCCTCTGGGGGCAGGTGGGGCTGGGAGGTGAGTGGGAAGTCTCTCAAGGGAATGTTCTGGGGCTGACGGCAACATTCTTTTTTTTTTTTTTTTAAGATTTTTAATTTATTTATTCGACAGAGATAGAGACAGCCAGCGAGAGAGGGAACACAAGCAGGGCGAGTGTGAGAGGAAGAAGCAGGCTCTCAGGAGAGGAGGCTGATGTGGGGCTCGATCCCATAACACCGGGATCACGCCCTGAGCCGAAGGCAGACACTTAACCGCTGTGCCACCCAGGCGCCCCTGATGGCGACATTCTGAACCTTGACGGGTTTGGGCTACACAGTGGTGAGCACTTTTCAAACCTCACAGAACACAGACTTAAGACCGGTGTTTCACTGTCTGAAAATTTTATAGAAAGAACTCAACAAATAGGAAACTCTTAACAACAGACACACTAACATATTTAGGAGGACATGTACTGATGTATGTAGTTTACTCTAAAACGCTTCAAAAAATAAGATGGTCTGAGGGCTGCACAGAAGGATACAAAGATGGACAGACATATAATACAACAAATATGGTGAAATGTTCACGGTAGAATCTAGATGGTAGGACAAATGTTCTCACTCTAAAGTCCTTTCAACTTTATTGTATGCTTAAAATTTTTATATGATGTTGGAGGAAATAAAGAAAAGTATAAATAAATTTTAGAGTGCCAGTACTAAACTGGGACAAAGCTGATTAAGGAGCACATCTATTTATCTATCTATATTTATCAATATAAATTGACTTATTTAAGCAAAGAAATATATATATCTCACTGGCAGGGTATCAATCACCATTCCCTAATTTATTTGGGTTGCTTTAACTCTTGACAGCCAGCTGGGAGCATAGGAGCTTGCTGAAATGAGTCATGGGATGGCTAAGATTTCAGACACAGAGACAGAGAAAATGGAAGAATGACCTGGAGGGCAATGATACACACTTAGGTACACATGTCCATGCAAACAGCTGGACAGAAGCCCCATAACACACAAGCACACCCACCCTCCCTCCACACACATTTGTTGCCATGGGCTACTATTTCCTACCTCAGGTCTGCTATCAAAAATATTGCTAACCTCATAAAGCTGAAATCATTAATGGAATATCCCAACGTATCAAGAGTTGGACACTATAGAATTTTATTTTATCTCATTTCATTTCATTTTATTATTTTTTAAGTAGGCTCCAAGCCCAGCCTAGAGCCCAACATGGGGCTTGAACTCACAACCCTGAGGTCAAGACCTGAGCTGAGATCAAGAGTCGGACACTCAACCAACTGAGCCACCCAGGCACCCCAGCCACTAGAGAATTTTAGAACTGAAAGGGTCCTGGGAGATCGTCTACTCCAAGTTGTTTGTCAATGTTCTTTTTAAAGCCACAGAAGGCTTACCTCAGATGAAATGGGGGCAGCCTCCTATGTGAGACAGGTAAGAGTGGAGGCGTTCTGAGAAGGCTCCGAGCTGGGGGCCACAGCTGACGTCCCTGGGTTCCTCCCACGGCAGCTGGGAGTTCTGAGAAGTAATGTTAAAGTCACTGAGCCAATCCAAGCCTTCAGTTTTACTGACCCCAAAATGTAAGCCCAGGGAGGTCAGTAGCTCACCAAACACCACACAAAGTCACAAAATATCCTCCATGGAGCCAGCGCCTGCAAGTCCTACTTTGAACTACTTGTTCATTAAATGAGTCCAGCTTTGAAAAGAATCTTGAACTCTCAGGGCGCCTGGGTGGCTCAGTCAGTTAAGCGTCTGCCTTCAGCTCAGCTCATGACCTCAAGGTCCTGGAATGGAGCCCCATCTGGGGCTCCCTGCTCCGTGGGGAGTCTGCTTCTCCCTCTCCTTCTGCCCCCTCGCCACTCATGCTCTGTCTCTCTCAAATAAATAAATTTTTAAAAAGAAAAGAAAAGAATCTTGAAGTCTCAACTGCAACCATCTACTCGAGAGCGCACAGGCTGATCTGTTTCACTGGCTTGTTTCAGCCCAGAGCAGCATCAAATGGAACGCAGTATTAGGACATATGGAACCAAAGTCTGCCTCTCTTGCAGAGGAAACACCAATGGCCTCGGCCCCTGACTCCCCAGGCCGCCCACACCTACCCGGCCTGGTGCCCCTGCCAAGCAATGCTGCCGATCCCCCACGGCTGAAACCCAGCCTGGTAAGTAAACATGGCAAAGTTTACCCAGTTCCACGTCAGTTACACCCATTGGGTCCCTCCCTCCTTCCTCACATTCTTCCACCCACAAAGCAACGCTTCAGCTGGGAGGAAGAGCTCACTTTGCAGCATTTAGACAAACAAACAGCAGTCCCGGCAAACAATGTGACTAGCTTTCATGTGACCTCCCTGGTGTGACTCCTTCCTGCGGGGCAGGAGCCTCCAGACTCAGACTGCCTGCCAAGCCCGCCAGGCACGGGCCTGCCGTGGGGCCAGGGGAGCAGAGATGCCTGCCTCCCATGCCTGACCCGCGAATACTCTCCCATGGAAGGCAACCCTGTGTACCCCAATTTCCAAGCCAAGGGAGGCTTGACAATGAGGCACAGGCTTAAGGAACACAACCCTTAGGAAGTGATACGTCCTTGGGAACATGCTGGACGTGCTCAGCAGAGGAGAGGGCATCTTCTCTTGTTGCCTGCCTGTTTGAAGGCACCTGCGGCTGCTGAGCACAGAAAGGGCTTGAAGACTTGGCATGGAATAGGGAATGCCACAAGCTTCCTAGCTGCTCTCTGGACCGGAACAGAGTCTCCACGTTCTCGGTCAACCGGGCCAGAGCTATGCTCCCTCTCCTCCCCTCCCTTGTCCCTCCAGGCCCTTCCCAGTCTCCGCAGTAGCCCCTCTGTCTCCTGGTGTCCTTCCCAGCCCCTCCTCCTGACAGGCTTTCTCTAGAGTGTCCTCCCTTCCCACAGCTTCGGCGACTGCCCTGGCACCTGTGTGCCTGAGACCTCCAGCCCAGATCTCTCAGCAGGTCTAGACCACATTTCCCGTGGTGTCCCAGACACCAGACCCTAAATGACCTTGGACACTCACAAATTCCAAGCTCTAATGACCATTATGTACCCCCTAAACCCACTTCTCTTCCTCAGAAGAGGATGACTTGATGGTCAAGTCAGAAACTTGGGACTATGCTGGGCCCCCTTCCCTCCCACCTCCAACAACCAAATGGTCCTCAGGTGCTGGAAAGCCTGCATCTCAAGTCTCACCTGTCTGTCCCATCCATCCCCACTGCCATGGCCATCGATTAGCTCCCCTGACCCTGCCCCCACCAATCTTCTCCTGACAGACGCCACGGTCTGCTGAGGGCTTCCTCAACCAGGCGGAGCACCAGGTTTCTGTGGATATACAGCTTCCCTCACCCACATCTCAATCAGAATTTCCATGGGTGAGGCCCAGCAAGATGAAAAGCTTTACAAGTCTCCCCTGCCCTAATCAATTCTGATGAACAGTCAGGTCTGGGCACCACTGTTCTGGACAGTCTTCCTACTCAGGCTTCCCTCCCTCTTCAGTTCACCCTCTGCCAGCTGCCACCCAATCCACTAGCAGTTTCTAGATCATTCCAAGCCCTTCCTTGGCTCTCTTCCTTCTACCCCCAGTGCCACCCCTTGTCTTGCTGCCAGTGAGCAATCTGCTTTGAGCAGTCAAGATTTAGCTCACAACTCCTCTCCTTGGTGGCACTTTCTCTGTCACCCCCCATCCCTAACAGGATTGAATGCTTCCTCTTTACAGCTCTCTCTGCCCCTTCCCCAGGTTTCTGGGTACCTTCCCATCTCCCCCACTGGCACTTGAGCTTCAAAAGTCTTGTCTTTGTACCCTTGAACCCCACACAATGACTTCCCCATAGCTAGCACACCATAAACATCTACAGAACAAAAATTCAAATTCCGAGTAGTTTAGTTGCACCAATTAAAGACTAAGCTTTGGGGGCGCCTGGGTGGCTCAGTTGGTTAAGTCCGCCTTCAGCTCAGGTCATGATCCCAGGGTCCTGGGATGGAGCCCCGCATGAGGCTCCCTGCTCAGAGGGAGCCTGCTTCTCCCTCTCCCTTTGGCTGGTGCTCCCCCTGCTTGTGCTCTCTCTGTCAAATAAGTAAATAAAATCTTAAAAAAAAAAAAAAAGACTAAGTTTGGTATTTTAGTCTTTATATCTTTTTTTTTTTTACTCTTTTGAAGTACCCATATATAATACAATGGATAAATCTAATTTTCCAGAGTTGTTAATGATACATAGAAGTCTAAAAGCTCCTTAAAATAGCCAAATGAAGTCATTAAACTGAACTTTGACCTTATTTTAGAGACATTGAACTGCTTCTCCTGACCTTGCACATCTGAGTTCCAGCACAACTTTCCTGAAGATGTTCTGTGAGTTCCTCATACACAAGCAAGAGAAATAGATGACTGAAGGATGGTATCATTTGTGAATCTGTGGCTAAAACCAGCTGTCACCTGAGTCCTGATTAATAAGCCAGAACAATTTAAGAAACATCTCTAGAGGCATGCTATAGAGCTCTCTGCCTTGCCACCCATTTACCGCTTTCACCAATATCTTAGATGAAAAAAAAAAACAAAAAACACCACACATGCCTATCACATGCACAGCTATGAAGCGGACAGCCTTCCCACGAGTCCTCTGTGTGAATGGGGAGAAGAGGAAGATGGTAAAGGTGGCTGAACCACGGTTCTGGTAGTGGGAGGTATTAGGAACATAGGTTTTTAATCCTGCCTCCTCCTCCACTTCCTTTTTTAAGTCAACCTTGCATTTTTAATTTATTAAGATTTATTTATTTGACAGAGAGAAAGAGAGAGAGCAAGCACAAGCAGAGGGAGCAGCAGAGGGAGAGGGAGAAGCAGGCTCCCTGCTGAGCACGGAGCCCAATGCAGGGCTCTATCCCAGGACCCTGGGATCATGACCTGAGCCGAAGGCAGACGCTTAACCAACTGAGCCACCCAGGCGCCCCTCTTCCTCCACTTCTATGTAACTTTAGGCAATTTACTCAATCTGAGCCATTTGTAAAATTGGGATAACAACATCTACACATAACATTGTTGATTCAGATGAAATGAAAGAAGGCATATAAAGTTCTGAGGGTGGCATCTGGCACAAATGCTCCATGACTGCGAGACAAAAGTAACCATCATCATCTTCCTCACGCCTACAGCTATTTCTGGAAGCAGAAAAACTCCTTTATGCATGCATGCACATAGCAAATGTTTATTGAGCCCCCACTGTTCCCTGTTCTCTAGAAACTCTTGGTCAATGGGGGAGACAGAGAGTTGACAAGTGCTTACGAGTCAACTGAGAGGTGCTCAGATTGTGGAGCTGGTTGTAGAGATTTCTCAGAAGAGGCACTCCTCCTAGGTGTCTTAAAGTTTGGGTGCAATTGTAAATGGGATCGACTCCTTAATTTCTTTCTTCTGTCTCGTTGGTGTATAGAAATGCAACTGATTTCTGTGCATTGATTTTATATCCTGCCACTTTGCTGAATTCCTGTATGAGTTCTAGCAATTTTTGGGGTGGAGTCTTTTGGGTTTTCCACATAGAGTATCATGTCATCTGCAGAGTGAGAGTCTGACTTCTTTGCCAATTTGGATGCCTTTTATTTCCTTTTGAAATCTAACCATTTGCAAGACGTGGATGCAACTAGAGGGTATTATGCTAAGCAAAATAAGTCAATCAGAAAAAGACAATTATCATATGATTTCACTCATAGGTGGAAGTTAAAAAACAAGACAGAGAATCAGAGGGGAAGGGAAGGAAGAATAAAATAAGACAAAATCAGAAAGGGTGACAAACCATAAGAGACTTGTAACTATAAGAAACAATCTGAGGGATGGAACTGGAGGGGATTATGCTAAGTGAAGTAAGTCAAGCAGAGAAAGACAATTATATGGTTTCACTCATAGGTGGAACATAAGGAATAGCATGGAGGGCCACAGAGGAAGGGAGGGAAAACTGAATGGGAAGAAATCAGAGAGGGGACAAGCCATGAGGGACTCTGGACTCCAGGAAACAAACAGGGTTACAGAAGGGAGGGGGTGGGGGGATGGGGTAACCGGATGATGGGTATTAAAGAGGGCACATGTGGTGATGGGCACTTGGTGTTATACGCAGCTAATGAATTGATGAACACTACATCAAAAACTAGTTGAACATAATAAAAAAAAAGGAAACAAACTGAGGGTTGCTGGAGGGGGGTGGGGGATGGAGTAACTGGGTGATGGGCATTAAGGAGGGCACCTGAAGTAATTAGCACTGGGTGTTGTATGCAACTGATGAATCACTAAATAATTCTACCTCTGAAACTGAAAAAAAAAAAAAAAAAAAGAGGAGGCACTGCTCAAATTGAACTTGGAAGGTGAGGCGCTGCTGAGCAAAGCAGTTATTTCAAGCAAACCGAGGCACAGAGGGTTGAATGGGCAGGAATGCAACAAGGGCTGGCCAGAAGTTTGCAGAGCAGGCACTGAGGTAGGAGCAGGCAGGCAGTGGGGGGATGCAGAGGTGGGATCCTGTGGCTGGTCAGCGAGTCTGAGAGTGCCAGGGGCTTCCAGAGAGGTTCCAACAGTGAATGGCCTAACCGGTTTCTCTCAAAGAGATTTCAAATAGTCGAGCTGCTGGGTCAAATGCTCTCAACATTTCTAAGGCATGTTGCCAAGTAGCTTTTGAAAGAGAAGGGTCATTTTACACTTCTTCCGGTAGCAACTGCTACTCTCACCACACTTCCTCCCAGGAGTCCCCTCTTTCTCAGAACCTCTCTCCCTCTGGCTCCCATGCCAGCTCTCCCGTCTCTTTCTCCTTGTCATGGCTCCGTCTCTGGGCCCCTCTGAATAGTTTCATTCCCTCATGAATGGTCTTGGCTCTCTTCTCTCCCTTGGCGAGGCTCTCAATGCCTGGGTTTCATCTTCTCCCTTGGAGCAGAAGACTCTGGCGAAACCTCCCCACCAACCTCTAACCATCCAGGGCACTGGCCCTGGGAAAGCCCTTCAGTGCCTCATTCCCTGAAGGGACAAAGTTTGCCTCCTGACTTCTTAAGATCCCCTCCCCCTGGTGTGCCTCAGTGTGTCAATGGCACCCCTGCTCTCAATCATCCGAACCCTGAACTCCACGTAATCCGAGGCCCCTCCATCTCCCCAGTCCAGGCCTACTGTCACCTTCCGCCACATGCTCTCTGGACTCTGCCTCCATTCACCCTGCCCAATACTGCAGCCCTCATTCTCTCCCCGACACTTAGGATGACCTGAGAATTCAGCCACCTGAGTCCCATGGGCACGGCTGACATACCCCACTTCCTAAAACACAGCCCCCAATCCTGATCCTGTCTTCCCACGCTCAAAATCTGCACCAGAATATGAAGCTCCGACCTAACTCTCCAGTCGCTGAGACCCTCCCTTCTCAGCTCTATCCTCCCTTTAGGGCTTCAGCAGACTGAATTTTTTTGACATTTCTCATTTCTCACTCATCAGAAAACTCTTTGAGAGGCAAGCCTATCACTCAAAAAAATCTTTCTAACCTCCTCCAAGCACAATGCTTTATATACAGAAAGTGCTAAGTAAATGTTTTATGGGAGATAATATACCTGTCTTCAAGGCATATGCAGGAAGGGAGATTCGACAGGGGGCAGGCAGGTAACATCAGTGTAGCCTGCAGATCGTGGGCGGGTATGGCCATCACCCATGGACAGCCCACCCATCGCCCTACTGCGTCACGAATTGCCCCTGGGTGCAGAAAGGGACTTCAGAATGTTTTAAAACGTTGTATGGCTAAGACTGTGCAGAGAAGCAACACTCCTGGGGCATAAATGTGGCCAAGAGTCCCCAGACATGAACTTCGACTTAGGCCAATCCTGTGTGTTGGCCTTTAGGGACAAATGGCTAGATCTGTGGACTTGGGGAGTGTTGGGGGAAGTGGTGGGCATGCAAGGGAGAGGGCTTAGATTTTGTTTCAGTTTAAGAAAACTCATTAACAAAGCAGGCTCTCTAAAACCTAAACAGGAAGCTATACAAACTGGGGAGCTTCCGCCCTCTGGAATTGACCACGTGGGGACTGACTGACCACCAGGAAAGGCAGAGGCAGCCTTGGGACAAAGATGCCTACTTGGACACAGAGTGGGTAGGGATGGCCATCAAGGCTCCTTTTGGCTCTGGGATTCTCAGATTCTCTGTCCACCCAAGCTCTTCTCTAGAAAACTCTTCCATATCAGTTTTCTTACATTATGCCTGCTACTTAGTTGGTATTTAAAAATATTTGCGGTGCAAGTCACTTGATGATACAAAAGCTTACGCTTGTGTATTTTTGCTTCTGGAAAAAAAGTTACCTAAAATAGGTTAATCATCAACAATTTTGTGTTCTCCAAAGTATCTTCCAAGCATTGCTTTCTGCCAAAATTTTCTTTTACCTCCAGTAAGTTGAAGACCTCATAAACCCTGCTGGATATCTGATGGCTCACATGCTCACCAGTAAACTATTCTGGAAGAGTGGAGGTTCAAACAGCCCATTTAGAACTCTAGTTAATGGAAACGTGTTAGAGGGCACAGTAATATTTGGATGATTTGTACTTGCATTACTAATTCAGCAAAGTAGAAGAAAAAAGTTTGCTTAAACCATTGAAACAATTATTTACAACTATCATTTATATCTACAGCAAAGTGTCTTTTTAAACACAAACTGAGGGCATGTGTCAGGGGGAAATGGATAGCCAACTGAATATCAGCAACTAATATTAGCAATATTAGATTTTACTCCACTGGGGTGTGAGAGGGTCTGACATTATGGCTATTCAAATGGATTTTTTTCAATAGGGCCAACAATTTCAAATTATTTTTTATCCAAATAAATAGCCAAGCTCATGTCAGGCGGTTCTGGGTGCCAGAATGCTATCTTTCTACATAAGGGGTGGAGCCCTCGGCTCTGGGGAAGAGATGGTTTCTAAGGAATGTTCTAGAGTGACTCCCAGAATCAGGGTGTATGGGAAAGGTGCTTTATAAATTGTAAAGCAACGTGTGTTAAGTGAAGAGCCTGTGACCCCTGGATTCACAGAAGCCCTCAAATTCTGCAGGTGAAGCTTGCCTCACACGCCCAGGCAGCTGCAACTTCGTACATCGGATGAACTTAAATGCACGTGCAGGCATTTCTGAAGACCCAGGAATTCTAGAAAGCATCCTGAATACTGCGGTCCTAAGCTTCTTGTTCAAGGGGCTCCGAGGAGGGTCAGGAAGATTATGGATCCTATTATTCAACCGTGTCTGAGATTTCCGTGTCCCTGTGGGCAACTCTGATTCCACCTGTGGCTCGAGAGGCGGGGGCCGAGAGGCGCGGGAGACAGACGCGCGATCCCCGGGAAGCCCGGGTCCGGGAAGGCAGCCAGCCGCTCGCACTCGGCCCTCCCATCCCGAGGGAATCCAGGCTCCCGGGGGGCGCTCTCCCCGCCGCCGGGGACCAGAGCCCTCGGAGAGCGACTCTCCGGTGCCGCAGGTCCCCAGGCCCTCCGCGGCCCTTCCCTGCGGCGAACGCGCCAGGCGCACAGGTGTGGCCTGGGCGCCAGGTACAGTCAGCATTAGCGCTATGCCGTCTTCCCTCCCGCGCGCCCGCCCTTAAGTACCTGCGTGTACAGCGCGGCCACCGCCATGGGTGAGACAGGCCGGGGCAGCTCGAGGGCCGTGAAGGTGCGAGGCTCGGGGGCGAGTGACCGTCAGCGCAGCCCGCGCGTAAAATCAGCGCTGGGCCATCTTGCGGGGGAAGTTGTCCAGCGGCCGACTACTCACCTTCCCCCCCACCCCCGGTAGCGGCCTCAGGAGCAGAGAAGCCGCGGATTGGTCCTTGCCCGCCAGCCCGGCGGGTCCGCGCCGCGATTGGCTGGGGCGGGGGCTGAGGGCAGGGCGAGAGCCGCCTCCCGGCCGGCGCTCGGCGGTCAAGTGGGTCCACCTGGCGGGGATGCTGAGCCGCCGGCGCAGGTGGGATTCCCGGGCTCTCAGAGGCAGGAAACAGGTGTGTTTGAGACGCTCCCGTCCAAGTTTTGGCTTCCGTAGTTTGCAAGCGTGTTTACTGGAAAGAGCAGAGGATATGACCATTGCCATAGAAAGTCCAAGAGAATCATTAGAACTTGTAAGAGAGTGCAGCCAGGTGACCATATTCAAAATCAAATATAAAAATGAGTAATTTTCCTTTGTGTGAGCAATAATCATTCAGAAAATACGATACAAAGTAAGATGGAAAATAAGACATTTACAACATCAATGAACATGTAAAGTGTCCAGAGACTATACTAACAAAAATGCGCTTGGCCTTTGTGGAGAAAATGTTTAAATTTTCTCTACAAGGACGTAAAAGAAGGCCTGAATAAATGGGGGGAAATGCCATTTTCATGGATAGGTGTCAATTCTACCCGGATTAATAATATAATGTATAAGCCTAATATAATTGGAATAAAAATCCTAGCAGAACTTTTGGAAAATTGTACAATGATTCTCTATTTTGTATGGAATAAAAAAAATTTTTTTAATGATTTTTTATTATATTATGTTAGTCACCATACAGTACATCCCCCGATTTGTATGGAATAAAATTTATGTGTAACCAAGAAAATCTTCAAACCAAAGACCAAAGAGGTGAGATTTGTCCTACCACATATTAAAGGACATCACAAATCCATCATCATTAAAACAGTGTGATACGGGCATGAGAATGGATAAATGAATAGTGGGACAGAAGGGAGTCCACGAGCAGGGCCCCATATTATATGGGGCCTTAAGGATCAGAATGGGAATAAAAGATTATTTAATAGATGGGCCCATTGTGTGTGTGGTGGGGGAAGCAAATCCATGCCAAATGCTGTATCTAAGAATAAACTCCAGATAGATTTACGATCAAAACTTAAAGGTAAAACATTCTTTTTTAAAAAAAGATTTTACTTATTTATTTGAAAGACAGAGAGTCACAAGCTGGGGGAAGAGCAGAGGCAGAGGGAGAGAGAGAAGCAGACTCCTTGCTGGGCAGGGAGCCTGTCTCGATCCCAGGACCCTGAGATCATGACCTGAGCCAAAGGCGGATGCTTAACCTATTGAGCCACCCTGGTGCCCCTAAAACCATAACCCTCTTTTTTTTTTTTTTTTAAATCATTGGGCTTTTTTTTTTTTTTTTGAGAGAGAGATTTTATTTACTTATTTGTCAGAGAGAGAGCGCGCGCACAAGCATGGAGAGCTGCAGGCATAGTGAGGAAGGCTCCCTGCTGAGCAAGGAGCCCAGGGGGACTGGATCCTAGGACTCTGGGATCATGACCTGAGCTGAAGCAGACACAACCGACTGAGCCACCCAGGCATCCCAAACCATAATATTCTTAAGGGAAAAAATGAAGGGCAACAGCTTTTCAATGTTGGGTTAGGAAAAATATCTTAAGATACAAGGTAGCAAAATCATAGGAAGAAACAATGATGAATTTGAGGTCATCAAAAGGAAAGATTTTGCTTCAGTGAAAGACACCATTCTTAAAGAAAGGCAACAGCCTGGGAAATACATTTGCAACTTAAACAACCAAGAAATGATTAATATCTATATTAATCTAAGATATGTATGAAACTACTATAAATTAGTTTTTAAAAAGACAGTAAGTCCAATTTTTTAAATTGATCAAGGAAATTAAGGCACATGGGAACACTCAAATGGCTGGTTAACACATAAGGAGACGTCACCCTTATTAGTAACCAGAGAAATACAAATGAAAACAAGGAGATATCGCTATATACTCATCAGATTGGCGAAAATATTTGGGTTAAACAACGTCAAATGCTGCCTAGGATGTGAGAAAATAACTTTCGCTCACACGACTGGTGGGAACTATAGTGATATGCCATTCTAGACAGCAATTTGAGAATATTTATTGAAAATAGGTTTAGGGAGATAAATTATCACATAGCCACAAACAAAACAGTTAAATAAATCTTCATCATAACACAGTTATATATCAAAGGAGATATCCATCAATATCCATCAGTAGGAGATGAATAAATAGTGTATACATATGGTAGAGACTCCATAGCTGCCAGCGGGAATGGATGTGATCTACTTATATCGACTTGCACAGATACGAAAAGCAATGTTGAAAGGATGTATAGCAAAAGTCTTAATATATATATACTTTAAAACTAGTAAAAAACTGCAATATTATATATTGTTCATGGATAAAAGTGTATGTAAAAAAAAGTGTGGGTGATAAATTACAAAGTTATCATTAATTATGCAAGAGTGAATATCTATGAGGTCGAAGGAAATGAAATTGATAATAAAGAAAAAGGAGGAACCAAAAAAATTTTAAAGGGCCTGGCACAGACCAACAGTGACAGGTGCCACAAATAGAGGATTATGATGAATTCAATGTTACGTACCTCTTGTCCAAAATAATAACATAAAGAAGAAGAAAAGACATAAAGTGGGTAGGAGAGGGGTGCCTGGGTGGTTCAGTCGGTGAAGCGTCTGCCTTAGGCTCAGGTCATGATCCCAGGGTTCTGGGATGGAGCCCCTGCATAGGGCTTCCTGCTTAGTAGGAAGTCTGTTTCTCCCTCTCCCTCTGAGTTACCTTTTTAGTGGTTCCTCTGGGGATGAAAATACACATCTTAATTCATCACAGATCCTTGAGATTCATACTGTATTACTTTCCTACAGCCACTGTAACAAAGAACCACAGACTGGGTGGCTTAAAACAACAGAGACGTACTCTCTCACCGTTCTGAGATTACTAGTGTTACTGCTGGGTGAGGGGTTTTACCGCACTCTGTTCCAAATCAAGTGAGCCCCTCCTAAGGCAAAGCTGCTGGTTTTCATAGCTTGCCTGACTCTGGGAGAACTACCAGCCTATCTGAGCTGGGTGAGGGTGGATGACGGGAGCAGCCCCAAGCAGGGTTGTCAAACGCTGTTCTTCCTCAGAGGTCGGTGGCTTGTCATGAATAAACACTACTAATCTGTTGTATGGTGTTGGTCAATTTATAGAGCCCTAATGTTGTTTTTGACACTTTCATCCAGTGTCATCCTTGCTTTTTTGAGGAGACAATTTGTTGAGCTTCTCAGTCTGTCATACCAGAAGTCAAAAATCTATTAAAAAAAGAAAGATTTATTGAGATATAATCCTTATAGCATACACTTCACCCATTTTAAGCATACAACTCAGTGGTGTTTAGTAGATTCACAGATTGAACTATCACCACAGTTTATTTTATTTTTTTATAATAATTTTTTATTATGTTATGTTAGTCACCATACAGTACATCTTTAGTTTTTGATGTACTGTTCCATGATTCATTACTTGCGTATAACACCCAGTGCTCCATGCAATACGTGCCCTCCTTAATACCCATCACCGGCCTAGCCCAACCCCCCACCCCCCTCCCCTCAAACTGAGGACACCACGGTTAATTTTAAAAGTTTCATAATCTCAAAAAGAAATTCCATGCCCCTCGGTTATTGCTCCATCCTCTCATTCCCCTAACACAACTCCTCCCAGCCCCAAGCAACCACTAACCTACTTACTGTATGTCATCTCTCTTTTTTCACTAGTTAACCTGGCTAGAGGTTAATCAATTTTATTGATCTTTTTAAAGAACCAGCTTTTGGTTTCATCTATTTTCTCTTATTTTCTGTCCTCAGTGTCTTTGACTTCTGCTGATTTTTATTATTCGTTTTCTTCTACTTACTTTGCATTTACTATTCTCTTCCTTTTTAAGTTTCTTAAGGTGGATGCTTAGATGATTGATTACAGGTCTTTCTTCTTTTCTAATGCATGCATTCAGTGTTATAAATATCCCTCTAAGCACTGCTTTCACTGCACCCAGCAAATTTTGATAAGAATTATATTTTCATTTTCATTTACTTCAAATATTTTTAAAATTCTCTGGAGATGTCATCTTTAATCAATGTGTTAGAAGTGTGTTGTTTAAGGGGCAGCTGGGTGGCTCAGTTGGTTAAGCGTCTGCCTTTGGCTCAGGTCATGGTCTTGGGGTCCTGGGACTGAGCCCTGTGTCCAGCTCCCTGCTAAGTGGGGAGTCTGCTTCTCCTTCTTCCTCTACTCCTACCCCCCACTCATGTGCACGCACGCGTGCGCGCGCTCTCAAATAAATGGAAAAAAAATCTTAAAAAGCGTGTTGTTTAAGCTCCAAATTTGGGGATTTTCCAACCATTTTTCTACTATTAATACTAGTTTAATACTATTGTCATCTGAGAGCAGACACTGTATGATTTCTGTCCTCTTAGATATTAAAGGTGTGTTTTACAGCCCAGAACATGCTCTATGTTGGTGTGTGTCCCACGTCCCATGTGCTGCGAGCTTATTTATAAGACACTAACAAAAATACTTTATTTCCATATCTTTATTTGAACAATTTTCTATAATAGCTAGGAGAATACAGCATTAATGATGCACATTTACTAAGAACAACATTAGACAACTACAAATTTAGAGTGTAAGTGTCAATCTGATATTGTTTTGGTTTTCATCTTAGCACTAGATGATAAATGGTGAAAACCCATGTTTCAAAGGCTTCTGTTGATATGAGATGAATTATTAACTTATTTTTTAAAATTCCATGTGAGATATGCTGGGACGGTTTCAGTTTAAAACCAGTGTTAGTTGATAATGTCTTTCACTTCTTAGTATTTCCGCTTCTTTCCTAATGGATGCATATTTTACCTACAGCTTTTCAAAGATTAACTGTATCATGTTTTTCGATGTAGACCAAAATGGAATTCCTTTTCCAGATCCAACAAGGAAAAATATTTGAAAAACTGCAATGTTCAGTTTCACTGCAGTTAAATGGCATATCCATTTCAGAGTAAATTAATAATTAAAATTAACAATTCAAATACAATATGTTAAATGTCATGATGAGCTCATTTCTGTGTAACATTGTTAGAGCAATTTAAATTTTCCAAGGACACAAAAAAAAGTGAACATTACTCCAGGAGTTCACAAAAAAATACATAACCAGAATCATAAATTACAATACACATCCACATTTAAAGGAAAAATTCACCATTTGTTGGAAAATATTAAATGGTTCAAGTGATTTAGAGAGCCTGAAATGTAGGCTAAAGTTTTATAACATATGGTAACAATAAGATATTTGAAACTATTGACTGAAAAATGCATGAAAATGTACTGACCTACCAAGCATTGACTTATACATACCAGTTTCCACTCGAAAAACATGTTTCTTTCAAATATTTCAAGCTGTACCACAATACTAAGGAAACGTTAGTCATTTTCAGTCATTTTTGGAAGCTAATGACACTCATTATGTTAAGCTAATGAACATTTTCGCTAGACCAAATTAGAAAATTAAAAAATGTATAAAATGCATTTTGGTAGCTGTTTTACAGAGTATCTTTCAGTTCCTGATCTACTGAGAAATCTAACTGTATGTAACTCCAGGTTGATTTAATTTGGGTTAATACAATGGGTTAGAACTCACAGATCTCTTCGGTTTTCATTCAAACTCTTATATATATATTACAGGGTTCCTAAAAAATTTTTAAAGCATGTCCATGGAAGGTTTTACAGTTGTACCCTTTACTTGTATTAAGAAAAGATCAGGAGAAAACACGCCACTTAAGCATTACCAAGAAGCTAAGTTATCTATTTCTTACATATGTTCATTTGCTTCCTCGTGACACAAAGCCCCCCAAACTCAGGATCACTCTCTCAGCCCACATTCACCGGCTCTGAGACTGGTGCTGCCTGAGTTCTAACACCTGTTTGGAAATAACAGCAAAGAAAGGAAGGCAAGTCACAGGAGGGAGAGTCATGCAGGAAGGAGAGAAAGGAATTCGTGGTTGGAGGCCTCGCCCCAACCGAAACCCTCACAGAACCTTGAGAAACACAGCAAGATATCCTCTCCAGGTCAGTCAGTCCCTTACAGAGGAAGAGTTCCAGAGAACTTAAGGCAGCTCTCGGAGGGAAGGGAGCAGGGGTTAAGGCGGTCCTCACAGCACAGCCTGAGAAGAAATCACGATGCACTTATCCATGAACAGAGGCCAAAGCAATACACGGAGCCTCTCTAACACGCATGCACGTAGCACACCTCCTAGCTCGGGAGTCTACACTGGCAGCATGCACACACTGGAACGCTCAGACACACTGACTTGTATAGGGCTTGCCCGGGGACAGGCCTCAGAAGGGACCCGGGGGCTTGGCTGCAGGCTGCCCAGCTCCCCCCCGCGGCTCTAGTGTGGTTCTGAGCGAGCGTTGAGAGTGACCTACCTCTTAACTTCGGGGAGGCTTTCACGGCTTCCAGCCAGGTTGGGACAGCCTTCTACTAATAAAAGACCTAAACACAGAGTATTGCACCCTCCAAGGGAGCTCAGACTCATGAAAATCAAACCTAGGGACAGCAGGGAACAGATACGAAGAAAGCCACCAGGCTCCGGGCACCTCGGATTGTCAGCACAAAGAACCCGGGACTCGGCACTCGCTCAGTTCCCGTGTGCCAGTTGCCAACTCTGATAAGAGAAAAAAAAAAAAAAAGAACATCTCTCGCTGACCCAGGGCACTGCACAGATAGCAGGAGAAAGAGAATGTCCCCTGGAGACTTTTCAGTGTCCTGCCTGCCTCTGCCTAGGCAACGCTATGGCTGCAGGCAGGAGACGGGCACCATGGGAGGCCGGTGTGACCTCAGCAAGTCACCCACCTTCTCTTTCTCAAATTATCATCAGCAAGTGACGCAGTAGCAGCTACCCTTTCGACCTTCCAGCGCTGTCGTGAGGATACAATGAGGTAACAGAGGACGTGCGCCTAAGAAAAGCATAGCCAGATGCAAGGTCCTGGTCTGCACTACTTTCAGCAGGAGAATGTAAGGGTCACACACTCGTTGCTTTGTTTCATCCTAAACAGTTGAAGTTACCCAGAGGATCCTTGAGGATGCCTCCTGGGGAACTCCACATTCTGGTGACTCTGTGTGTATGTGTGAGAGACAGAGAGAAAGGGAGAGAGACAGGCAGAGACGGAGGGACGGGGAGAGAGAAGGAGTATGAATATTGTGTGAGGATTTCTCAGACTAGGACAGGTGCCCTTTTACCTAGGGTTACCAGGAGAGTAATTTCTTAAAACAATCACTACACTGAAATTCCAATATTTTCATAGCCTCCCTCACGTGTTATTAAAAGATCTGATCTATATTACACATAATTACTCACCCAGAAAGGGCCAACTCTCAATTATCCACTGAAACAAAGGCAATAAAGCAAATCGTACAAACTGACCGGAAGCCCCAAATTTCCTTTTGGTAGGCTTTGGAATATATCTTCTTGTAATTTTGCACTTGATGAGAGAAGTGTCAGGTATGTGGAGATTTTTCAGAACTTCCAAAGGAATTGCTTAGTGGATCTTACCTTCCCCCTTCTTTATAGTTACTCTCAGGTCAGGTAGACCAAAGCCTTAACCAAAGAAAAGCTACGGGGAAAACTGCTCCTCCTTTTTCGGCCTTGCATTCCCAGATGTGAGCTGAGTCTGTATGTAAGGTGAGTGGGGGAGACTGTTGAGAAGGAGCTATTAAGACAGAACCATGTTCTTTCAAGATCTTTCTTGGAATTCCTACTGTGTATCACAGGGGAAATATGAAAAAGCAAATTAGTGACAATGTTAAGGAATGTACTGCGGAGAAATTAGAACAACAAATATCGGCCTGAAGGGAGGGCGGGGTCAATTGAAGACTGACTCCTTCCATTGCTTTCCACAGGTCAGAGTCAGTGAGCAGGCAGGTGATGGGATCTACGGTTTGGCCGAGGGAAGGGAAAGAGTGAACGGTGGAATGGACGGGTGGAGGGCTGGGGAAGGTAGGTTTGAAGCTGGGTGAGAAAGTGTGGTTGGAGAGAGGGTGAGCTGTCCTCAGAGGGGCTAAAGGAAACCCCTAGTCAGCACATTACTCTTGTATCCTCAAGAGAGTAGCACACAGAGTCATTTACCAGGTCGTGGCGTTCCCTGGTTATAAGGTATCCTTGTCATGACTAAAGATCTTCAGGCTGCTAAGAGAAGTGAATTCAGATCCCCATCTGGGGTCCTGGGTAGGCCTCAGAGGAAGCTAGAGCCTGGAATAGTAGAATTTTGTGTGACCATCACTGAACAGGAGAGATTCTGGCCCAGGTGTGGGACGGAGGCTCCAGCACTCTGTAGCAGAAAGGCAGGAGACGAGAGAGATGACTCAGCACAAGCGCGGTCTGGGGTAAGATAAAGGGCTGCAGTGGCAGTAGGAGCCACCGTGTGCTCTTGAAGACCTGACGAGGTTCCAGGTGTGCACAGGACATGCTGCACGGGGACTAAGCTGGGGAAGGGCAGGGAGGACTTCCCGGTCCCAAGTGGACAGTCTATTCCAATGGTGACATTTTGTTTTTAGCATCTTCCCTATGCAATGAGTCCATATTCTGGCACATTCAGTACTAACCAAGTGGTTATAAGAGTTCATTCATTGAAAACCACATTGACAACTGGGGAAAACTAAGAGAACCTGATGGAATCAGCAGTGGTTTTGGTTGATTTTGCAAATAAATATATACAGCAGTACGTGATGGAATAAAAATTACCCAAACTAATTCACTTTCTAAAAGCATGTAAGCCATGTACATTTAAGAAAGGTTATAGCTACACTAACTTGTGATTTTACGTTTTATTAATCCCCCACGACTAAGAGGCACCAAACACTGATCTTTCCATTCGAGGGTGAACTCACTGAGTAACTGCATCTAGTTTCTCTATGATCCCAGTGCTGAGAGGATAGAATTTTAGATGTGGAAGGGTCCAACTCTCTTATTGTATAAAAGAGGAATGTGAGGCCCAAATAAGTTAATAGACAGTGTTTATCTTTTAATAACAATCTTTATCATGATTTGAAACTGACTTCCATTAATATTGCACATGTTTTAATAAGATGTCATTTTTCATAGACCATCTAACAGTTAACTTACATAAATCTATGTTTGTAATTCAGAACCAGAGTTTCTAATGAAAGCTAAGAATTTACTCTTGCACAACCTGAAAGACCCACTGTCTAGGATTTCCAGGAAAAATTGAGAATATGTTTAATTAGGATTTCAGAATGAAACTTATAGGATCTGGGTCTTATTGAAACATATCCTCTGTAAAATTTAGCAATCTTCTTATATTTCTTACATAAGTCTTAAAGTATTTCTAATATGATGCTCCTTAAAGTATCTAGTGGTACTGAGAACATTTATAGAAGCTGCAAGCCTAAAAAAAAAATGGAACCATAGCATTTATTATACACCTTCTTTTGCATAATTTATAGGATAATCAAGGTCTCAAGACCTGAATCTTCTCTAGATAGTGACTGAGATTAATTCTTAATAAATTAAGAAGAAGAAGAAAGAAAACCTGTCAGGATTGAAAAATATGCAGTGCAGGAATCCGGTCTGGGAACTAAAAATAAGTCACTTCACAGAACACTGTACCCTGATGTGATATCTACCCAGGGAAAATTAATGAGCACATCAATGTAATACATTCTGAATAAATAATGACATCAACAACAGCCACTTTGTCTAATCCTATCCCTAAACGTCATTTTGTCCTATTACTACATGACTTCCCAGTGTCCGCCACTTGTGCAGGTGGACCTGTATATATGTGCACATAATCCAGTTACAACCGATCTGATTGAATTGTAAACACAGCTGATAAAAAGAGAAGCTTATTGTTGTAGTGCCTAATAAGAATATCGCTTAAATATTAAAGAACACGGTACGTAGCAGCAATTTAAATGCTCAGTCAATGACAGTACAAATGGACTTCTATGCTCTATGGCAAACCAACATTCTCTTAATATCTCGATATCATAGTGACACATAGAAGGAAGTTACTTGACCAAGGACTTTACATATTGCCAGTTTATTTCTTTGATCCTGTTTGACAACATCAACATAACCGATTCCTGAACTGATATGATATGTACTCAACGGCAATTTTTCTTTCAATTCTTCTGCTCCGTACACAGGAGACTCTTTGTGGGTGCCTTCCTAACAACAGCTCATAGCTGGAATTTACACGTTTGCCATATCATTCAGATGCAGTGCTAAGGACTGAAAATAAATGCTGGCATCTGGGGACCTCTCCTCCCCCTTCCTTCTGTCATTCACCTGCCTATACCTCAGGACACCTAACTGACCCAGGGTGAGAGTTGCTAGTAAGGAACACAGCACAAAGAAGCCTATCGTTCTTTCCAAGGAGATGAAAGTATTTAATGAGATTTCCAGTTAATAACTTCTCTTTGAAAGATATTAGTACTGTCTCTTTAAAAATGTCTTTTCAGTAGCTCACTGGAAATAATGGGTTCTTATTGCCACTGTTGGCCTTGACATTACATCACTTTCAGACCCGTGATATGAATCCCAGGCCCAGGCTGGCTGGAATCTGGATGGTTTCTAGTGCGAGGGAGGACGGGTTAAAAGGGAAGGTGACAGGAAAGATGTGTTTAGCGTCCATGAGCAGCTGAGGAGAGTCTTTCCTGTCTCGTAAACGCATCTGAGATTAAAAAAACAAAAAACAGAGCATCAGTTCTTTGGATATATGAAGATTTTTTTCCCCACCAAAAATCTGCCAAATAACCCTCAACTAATAAAGAATGTTTGTATTTGTTTTAAAATCACTTCCTTTTTCTAATAAGCTGTTAACAAGAAGTTAATGCACTGTTAAAATGAGATAATACAATAAAAAAACACATTTTCTCTCAATAAACTATAAAATTTTCATTCAAAAAACTGTGTTTGTGAATCAAAGAAAAAGAAAGCCTGGGAGATCTTACCTGTATAGTACGAATAAATGATACAGAGACTCTTTCTTCAAACTCGTTAACTGGGGTATACAAATTCAACACTTTGACAATCTGTGAGAAATGAAATGATTAAAGTTCGCAGCATATTATCAAACACACACTGGATGCTTATAATCTGGAAAAGTAAAAGGATCTATGCATATAGTTTGTAATTCCACTCAGGGCTGGGTTGGAATAAGGGGAGAGAGAGCTGGTCTAAAGGCATATTTACCTTTACTGTGTGAATTTTTTAAATAAGAATGGATTAGTGTAAAATTTGTACATTTTAAGAAGCCATATAAATTTGGAAAAACAACCAAACTACACAAATGAGCACAACATGAAAAGGAAAATTGTCCCACTCAATCCTCTCAGTCTACCCGAGTGGCAACTGTTAACAGTGTCCCTTGTTTCCACCTAGCTGCTTTCTATACACATTCTATGTATAATCTACGTAAGATGTCTACATTACAAGACACGTAAAGAACATTAAGAAAGCCCAGGAGTCAGCATAGAAATAACTGGCAAAAGAAAAATGGGCACGTTTATGCCTGTGCCTTGCATCATGCTGTTGCCACTGCCCTCGAACGCCCTTCTCACTCCCTTAGCGTCAATGCTTTAGCTTAACAGGACTTTCCTTGAACATAGTTATCGCCCCTTGGCACTTCCTTTAGACATCTTAATATAGAATTTGCTAGAACCTCGTATACTAGAATCAGTTGGGTACATCTGCCTGGCCTACTAAACTGGAAAATTCCTTTTCGGCAAGGATTGTTACTTATTTTGAAGTATCTCCCCCAGCAATAGTATGGTGCCCTGAGATAGAAGCTCAATTAGTCATTTATTGAAATGAAGGAACAAGAATTATCTGTCTTAAAAAAATAGAGAAGTCTAATATCATTCAATTATCAAATAACATGGAAAATCACTTTTTGGGATATAGGCTGCATAGAATGCATAGAATGTTCACTGCATGAAAACAGGGATGTTGTTTTATTCTTGGTTGTATCTCGGTGTCTGCAACATTACGTAGAACACCGTAAATACTCAATAAATAGTTATTGAGTGTGGACTGTGGATGACTGTGGCTCCCACCGAAATGTATTACTTTCTGGCAAAACCTCCTTTCTTTAAGATCTGTATAGATCTCGGTCTTCTCTGACACACATGAAGTCCGCTCCGACCCAAGAGCGATGGCTGGGGGGGCTCCTTACTTCCCTAAGCGTCACCCTTGCTGAATGCCACAGCATCTCCCAGCAGGGGAGGCGCCTCACCTGGGCAGTAGTTAGAGCACTGCACATGGAACAAATGGCTTCTGCATCGTCATCTGTCTTCTTCTTCACTTGCAAGAGCTGAGCAGCCTGAATGAGAGGTTCCAGGGTTTCCTTAGCCCCGCTATTCATCAGATTCTTGTCACGCAGCCATTCTTCCAGTTGACTGACATTGTACCTGTGCCAAAAAGAGAGAGAGGGAGAGAATGCAAATTTACTGAATGTTGTCATAAATGTCTTAATTTTTTATGTATGGCTTTGTCAGGAATCTCAGTTAAAATGACAGGCAGTATTTTTGTTCAATTTTCTTAAATCTTACCAGCTGTGCTTAAAATTTTATTATAGCCATGAGGTTTATAATCATAATTATGTAAGAGTAAATGACTAGAGGATATCATTAACGTCAATGGAAGGTAGAAATAGAGCCATTACAGCAAAAATTACTAAATAAAACTTGCTGAAAGACAAAACGGAACATCCAACATGGCCGTGTCATTAAACAGCTGACCAGGAAATGCTTCCTAGGTGGTCTCACAGCGTCAGAGGAGAGAATTGATAACCTTTGAGGACCCTTTCTTCCTCCAGTCAGACTCCTAGTCAGGAAAAGCAAGATGCCCCCACAGAGACCCTGCACTGGAGCCCTCTTTAGGGAAGAGCCTGGGTGATAGTGTAGTGGCCCGAGGAAGCCCAGGGATGGAAGGAGAGAAGGGAAAGTGTGGGCGGGGGGGGGGGGCTGGAAGAGGCAGAGACCCCAAATGTGGAGAGAGATGCAGAAATCACACAGATGCTGAGGTTTCATGAAGTGGTCAACCAGGTGACAGTGCTTCTCATGCTAAAATGCTAAATGGACTCACGATGAGAACTTTGCAGTCAGGCAGTGTGATATTACAAACAGTGCTTCACATGTATAGAGAAATACATAAACAAACCTTCAAGAGAAATAAAATCTATGACCTGAATGACGGCATTATCTTCTTAATGTTAACTACTATGGATGTGTGTTAGAATGGAAAATTTGAAAAGGAGGCCAAGCTTTCCCGAGATTAAAGACTTATGTAGGAGAGATCATTTTTTCCTCTCTTGGTGAATATTCTGTTTTAAAATAAATGATTTGCTGGGGACAACTGGGTAGCTCAGTTGGTTAAGCATCTGCCTTTGGCTCAGGTCATGATCCGGGGGTCCTGGGATCGAGCCCTGGGTCGGGCTCCCTGATCAGCGGGGAGCCTTCTCCCTCTCTCCCGTGCTTGTGCTCTGTCTCTTGCTATCACTCTCCCTCTCAAATAAATAAATAAAATCTTAAAAAAATAAAATAAATAATTTGCAAAAAAAAATCAATTCTATTATGATAATGGGTTACGCTGAGGAGAAGCTGGGCATAAAATTGAGTGGACATGTTTTTAAAAGATAGAGGGGCATGTTTCCGATTAGTAAGAGATCTATTAGACAAGCTTTTGTTGCCATGGTACAAAAAGATGTTTTGTTAAAATACATTTCTAAGAGAAATCAAACATTAGAAATCTTCATTACAAAGAATTCGGTATTTTGTTATGTACAATTCAAACACATGCAAAAGGTGAGGGAGCAGCTATCTCAACTCAAAGTATTTTTTTCATCGTCTCTCCATTTCCTCCAACAAGTCAGTGTCCCAGGGGAGCAGGCTCCCAGCTGGTGGTGGGGAGAACCTGTGCAAAGGCACAGCCAGGAGCTGTAACGCGTGACAGAGAAGTCCAGCGTGGCCCTCCCTGGCTGCGTGGCCGGCGGCAGCAGACAGCAGGCACCCCCGCACTGAGGCCGGCAGCGACAGCAGAGCAGGGCTGGCGTGGGCTCACCTGATCTGCATGCCTTTGCTCCAGGAGCACATGTCCTTGCGCAGGAGAAGGTTGTTCAGGGTGACGGCCCCGACGACATAGAACATCTGCCTGACCACCTGCTTGATCAGCTCAGGGTCCGTGCCGTGCTGACACATGACCGAGTGGAAGGAGTTGAGCTGCCGGAGGATGGAGTCCAGGGTGTAGGTGCCCTCGTCCGCAATGCTGGAGGTTCTCTTTCTGAGCCCCGTGGGCTTCACCCCAGACACGCCCTGAATGGTTTCGTGCTCCAGCATGCCCGAGACTGTGGGAGGAGTTCAAGGGTTAGAAGATGCCTGTTCCACGTGCACACACGCCTGCTTACACGTGCACACGCATACTCTCCCACGTTCAACTTAGGACAATGATCTGAGTACCAAAAGAGAGGGGAAGACAAACTTTCCAAAAAAGGGTTTCCAGATTATAAACTTGATGGAGGAATAATTCTTAAATGCAAAAATTTACCATAAAATTAAGAAATCTCTGTGGTGCATTTTCTAAAATACGAAGCAGCAGCCTTGTACTAGTACCAGCTTGTGTACCTTGGGGGGGGGGTTTTGAGAAAGATGCAGCAGTTAGGGAGAGGAGAAGAGATTCTCTATGGATATGTGAGGCCCCACAGGCGAACCAAGTAGCAAGAACAGCAGGAGACTGGGCAGTGGTCATGGAGAAGCCTTGGGAGGGGATGGCTGTGTGGGGCTGGAAAACGGGGCCCTTCCTTGCCCTGAGCTCCCCACAGCAGCAGGGAGGCCTCGGGTGAGCCTCAACCTCCCAGAACTCGGTCTTCTCAAATCTGGGGCAGGGCTGCTCTTCCACTACGCCCTCACAGTGTTTGGCTTATGCCTCCTCGAGGACAGTTGTGGGGTGACCACCCCCTGGACTGGCAGCCCCTTGAGAGCAGGGGCCATTCCTGATTCATTTTATATCTCTTACTCATTTTAATAGCTCACAGCGCTGACCACAGAACCTCACACTGACACAAAACATTGGCGGTTGTTATCAGATCACTGGGAGATGGGGGTAGTGGTTTAAAGTGGGACAGCTCAGAGGTAAGCTTCCTGCTGAGTCAATAAAAATAGGCAAAAGTAGAAGAAATATTGGCTGAAGTTGGTCTTCTTTGCGTCTGTGTTGCCTCTTATATTTTACCTGACCTACGTTGCTTTGAGTACACAACTGTTAGGGGACAACTGAAGAACTGACCTGAAGTTGTCCCCTGAGGAAAGCATTGCCATCTCCCATGGCTTCCTCAGCCTTTTATGTTTCTGGTTGGTTAATTGTGGGCCTGCGATAGAAGATGGAATACTAAGGGCAATGAAGAAGCTGTGGAAATGTGGAAAACACGTGTGTGGGGAAAGAAAGGGTAGCTGGGAGTAGCCTTAAGAATCTGCTGATAGGGGCGCCTGGGGGGCTCGGTAGGTGAAGAGTCTGCTTTCAGCTCAGGTCATGATCCCCGGGTCCTGGGATCAGGCCCCACAACGGACTCGCTGCTCGGCGGGGAGCCTGTTTCTCCCTCTCCCTCTGTCCCTGCCCCTGTTTTTGCTCTCTCACTCTATCTCCCTCTCACTGTCAAATAAATAAATAAAATCTTAAAAAAAAAAGAAGCTGCTGATAATTTGCCTGAAGATAACAGTTTGGTAACTTAAATTCAGTCCATTCAAAATTAGCAGCCTGCAATTTATATATGCCTCCTAGTTCCTACTTCATCTATGTTACACATTCCAAAGGAATATAGGTAGTACGGCATATAAATACATACTCAGAATGAGTGCACGCATATAAAGAGAGGTACATAGGCTCACACACCAAGTTGACTACACATATATAGAAACACACAAACGTGCACACCCCAGTCACTTATCCAATGAGAAACCACTACTTTAAACCAGATGGCCTTTGACAATTCCACAGGGGCCTTGAAATATGTAACTCAACACAGAGTGTCCGAGACCTATTTCTTGTTGCCATGGTACCCCCGGCCCTTTGATTGTAGCCTAATAGGTAAAGTGCAAACTCCTTCATTTAGGTGGGCCCCGAGGAGGTCCTGTGTAGCAGTTTCCTAGACCAAAGTTTAAAGTTTTTTTGAAAACTGGACAAGGTATGAGGTATATTGCTGGGTATAAAGCAGAACCCAGTCTCAAGGGAGAGGCGTCAGCCAGTGGGGAGATTCACTGGATACTGCCTTTTCAATCACGGGGAAGCAGTGACTTTGATGTATTCCAATTAGTCATGGCTGGGGTCCTGGGATTCATCAGCTAATTTCAGGATTGAGTTTTACTACTTTATGTTCTTCGTATGAAGATATGCCTCCGAACAAGTGTCGCTGCTGGGCATGTGAGGCAGATAGACCTCGACGTCAGCCCTGCCCTCGCCTTACCGATCATTGGCTGAAGGATGTTCTCTAACACCCGCACGAGCTGCTGGTAGATCTGAATAGCCAAGTCACTTAGCACCTGCCGGTACTCAGCCAGGTCAAAATTGGTGAGGCAGTGTTCATTCTGGCGAGATGTGTTGTGTTTCATAAAGCCCTAGAACCAGAAGGCAAAGTTACTGACACCCATTAAAATCTCTCTCCTAGTTCCTTCATTTGATCAGTTTCCCCTGCTGTCTTTTCCTCTGAAGAGTTTCTACCTGTTCCACTCTAGAACGCCTGAGAGTCGTTCTCAAATGCTGTGTTTCCATCGTATCCCCCTTCCACTTCTTATTAGCTTTTGAATAATATCTAAGCTTGGCAAGCTAGCAGTTGAGACTTTCCAATAGCCATGCCAGTGAAACAAGATGGGGGAAACTTAATTTGAAAAAAAAAAATGAATGAGTGTTTTCACTTATGATGCAGCATGTTTACTACCAAACACTAAATTATCTAAAGTACTAATCTTTTAACTTCAGCTTCATTAAATATAGTCCTATTTATAAATACTACACCTGAAGGGCACACATAATCTTTTTAAAACAGACCAATTTCTACCGAGATCAGTGGATAAATAAAAAACTTCCCTTTATTATATTTCATGGTAACCATACATGATTTTCAATCCAAGCTTAGGATGGAATTTTTTGGTGGTATTAATTAAAATGGAAAACCAACTGTACAGGCAGGTACTTTTGTCAGACGTTGCCTGCTTCATGGATTCTGCCCACAGTCAAGCATCTGCCTCCCTACAAACCACCTGACAACACAGTCTAGAAGTGCGGACTGATAGGCCAAGTAATGGCCCCTCAGAGGAATTCTAGTCTTCCGTCCCACCTTCTCAGGGACTGCACCTTACTCATATTAATGCTTTCCATCATTTGCCAGGACAGTCCTCTGCCCCTAGCCTTTGGGTGCCCAGAAAGTCTACTGGTCAGCTTCTCTGCCTGCCCTCCAGGCAAAAAATGGGAGGCATGGACGGCAGTGGGAAGGGGCACAGGCTGTCAGAGAGGCAGCCGCAGAACCCCAGCTCTGCTCCTTCTGACTAAGAGGACCTGGGCAGAGTGATGAACGTCGCCCAACTTCAGTTTCCTCATCTGTAAAACTCGGTTGTCATTCCTACCTCACAGAGATGCTTTAAGAATTAAATAACAGAGTGTAAAGGAAGTGCTGTCTGATACATACTGAATAGACCTTAATAAATAATAATTATAATATATTACATAGTTTTGAAGTCTATCAAACGCCTGATGAACATATCACTGCAAATAAAAGCAGAATAGGTTTTTGGACCAATGTAAAGAGATATGCCTCAGTTTGATCACCTTTTATGTATTATGGAAAGCCAAAATTGATGAATTTCTTTAAATAGTTCAATATTTCTCATATCAGTCCCTAAAAAGCCCACTTCCACATACTGACACGAGGTTTCATTGCTCCTAACAATTCATTAACCAATGCTGGTTTCATTTCTGCTATGCTTCCTCATAATACAAACTCTCAGAGGGAAGAAACTATATTGCTCTCCAATTCACTGTTTCATAAACAATGAACATCAAAGAAAGCTATGAGCATCCAACCCGCTTCTGAATTCAGGTTTCTAAATTGACAAATGGGGGGCGCCTAGGTGGTTTAGTTGGTTAAGTATCTGCCTTCAGCTCAGGTCATGATCTCAGGGTCCTGGGATCTCAGAGTCCTGGGATCTCAGAGTCCTGGGATCGAGCCCCACGTCGGGCTCCCTATTCAGTGGGGAGGCTGCTTCTCCCTCTTCCCCTCCCCCTGCTTATGTTCTCTCTCTCTTTCTCTCTCTCACTTGCTCTCTTTCTCTTTGTCTGAAGTAAATACATAAAATCTTTAACAAGTGGTTAAATGTTTCGTGCTTTAAAAATTTTCCTTAAAAAGGTCAGAGAAAGTACATCACTCTGGTTTCGTAATCAAGGTCTCCTCACCTCTTCTCCACTGTACTGCTTCAAACAGTGCAAAAATCGGCATGTGTTAGAGAGCCAGAAGGAGACGGTTTCGAAATCATCACCTCTTTTCTGAAAGAGAGAAAAAGGCTAAATTCACTTCTCCTTAGGGAAATAGCAACCTGAAAGTAACAGATACCAGAAGGCCCACTTCTTTCAGTCACATTATAATCACAAAAATAAATCGCATTGCAATTGTGAAGTCTTACATCATTGCTAGAAAATTTCAACCCTGCGTTTGTTGGTTGGTTGTTACTTTGCTTGGCATCCATTTTCTTGCTGTTAGAAAAGGATGCCCAGTCATTCAGGTGATGTTAGCTTAGCAGTCCCTTCTGGCAGAAAAAAATTCATCAAATCACAGCTTACGCCAACTCACTTCCCTCAGGATTATTCAGGGGATCAGAAAGGACTAATAGCACAACAGGGAATCACAGACTATGAAGTGCTGAAACCCAGATTAGGTTACAAATCTGGTCAACAATAAGATACAATTCATGAGCAGAGAATCAGAAATGGGATGAAGGGAGTCCTGTGCAGAAGAGGAGAAAGGGGGGGGCGCCTGGGTGGCGCAGTCGTTAAGCGTCTGCCTTCGGCTCAGGGCGTGATCCTGGAGTTCTGGGATTGAGCCCCACATCAGGCTCCTCCGCTGGGAGCCTGCTTCTTCCTCTCACTCCCCCTGCTGGTGTTCCCTCTCTCGGCTGGCTGTCTCTATCTCTGTCAAATAAATAAATAAAATCTTTAAAAAAAAAAAAAAAAAGAAGAGGAGAAAGGGGAAGCTGAATGGCTCTGCATTAGGACCAGGGCTCCTGTCAAACAACACCCAACTGCTAAGTCAGAACAGGGCTTGAGGCAAATACACTTCAAAACTGGGATGGGAGACAAATGCACATCAATTTTGAATGGCATTAAAAAGGTGTTATATGCTAGTACCCACTCCTTTTTAATTTTTAAACAATTTGGTATAATAAATAGTCAAATTAGATAAATATCTTCATGCAATTAGGATGACAGGGAGAAAACACGATTTGGTTTTGCTGTCTTTGTAGGAGTTGACTTAAAAATTAGTAAAACTTGCAGGCTAAATGCACTATAGCATCCATTCACCAAAACTGAAATGAGTTCTTTCAGAAGACATCCATCAATTTTTAAATGTTAAGTCTTCAGAAACTCCACACTTCAGTAACCCCTGCAAAGCTAACTCCATACAATATCTGCACAGAAGGGACGGAGAACCCGCCTTTGTCAGAGGTTCACTGCCAGGGGCTACAGGGAGGCTGTGTTTCATGGGGACAGAGCTTCAGGAGGGGAAGATGGAAACGTTCTGGAAGTAGGCAGTGATAATGGCCGCACAACAATGTGAATGCCCTTAATGCCACAGAACTGTGCACTGAAAAATAGTTAATGGTGAATTTTCTGTTTTGTGTATTTTACCACAATTAAAACAAAATAGTGCATGAATGACACCTTAGATTTGAGAGCGTCCACCCGGCCTGTTAACAACCCACTTATCTCTGTCCTAAAAGTTTTCATTCAACTTCAGTTAGATAATCAGAAAGCAAAGTACCTGGAGCACATTCTCTTAGCTCCTCACAGAAACTCGTGAGTTAAAGTTAAGCATAATGTTCATTGTTTTTCTAGAGAGGCAAAAGGAGGATTGCACAAGGTGACTCAGTGATTACTGAGTTATGTAGGGCTTTCTGCTCTATTACATAATTCTGCTGCCTTTTCCAAGTCTTTCCTCTCTGCTTAGTATCTGTGTGTTGCTTCTCACATGGAACCAGGCATTTCAGGTAACAAGGAAAATTATGGGGTGAGTTGGAGAATAACAGGAAGAAAAGTTGGGAGAAAAATGTTAATGTTTGATCAGACATCTTCTTTATGAACGGCCCATGTCGTACTGAACTTCTTTAATAACCTTTTTACCTGGAGCATCATTTTCCCTCTGTATATGGACCACGCTAAATATTTTTAATTTACTTGTAAGATTTCAAAACAGACTATTTCTGTTTATGAAGAAACTTATTTTACTCTGCAATTTAAGGCAATTATATCAAATTAATTTTGATTAATGTTCAACCTGAGCCCCACTGTACAAGAAGGCATATAGAAATGTTGCAAGAAAGACTGCTTCCCAGAGTGGAACTTATCGTGAAGACTGGAAAGTGTTTGTATCTGGCAACTTAGTCCCAATCTAAGGAAGGAAAAGACCTCAGAGCAGATTCTGTCATCATTAATGTTCACTACGACGCTTTTGTTGAACATGAACTGACCTTTAATACTTTCTTGATGCTGTTAATTGTTGATGTTAGCAACGACCTCACTTTCTGATCATCATTCAGGTAGTCAGCATGTCGAACACACATAAACAGGATATATGCTGGTAACCCTGGAATCAAATTGACCGCCACACCACGGGGCTTCAGTTCTGAAAGGAAATGAGGAAAAATAATCTTACATAACACTGAAAGGCTTCATGAGGAATGCTTTGAGAGATATAAAGGCACAGTTCTCGTGGAAGAATTCAATCATTCAGGGTTAGTAGGTCATATTAAAAAAGCATATTTTAATAGCTCATCAAATGGAGAAATTGTTAAGGGTGGGGACGTGTGAATCTTAGAACTCCCAAATTTATATCTCTTGCCCTGACTTCTCCCTTGAACTCCAGTTTTGTGTATCAACTGCCTTCTTGATACCTCTGCTTAAGCTCGTCAAACTGAGTCCATTCTGAACGAAACCCCCGATTCCCTCCTCCTAGGAGTTGTCCCCATCTCAGTAAATAGGCCGTTGCAGGCTTCCGGTTTCTCAGGTTATAAGCTTTGTCAGTATCTTTGACTCCTTTGTTTTCTCACACCACACATCTAATCCAACAATAAATCCTGTTGGCCCTACCTATAAAACACATCCAGAAACTTACTTACTGTACTAGCTACTCCACAATGGGCCACCATCATCTTCTCCTGGACTGTGGTGATGGCTGCCAGACTAGTCTCCCTGATTCATCCCCTGCTCCCCAGTAGTACCTTCTTCACACAACGACCACAGTAATTCTACACACAAATGCCACTCTTGTTCTAAAAATCTTCCAAGTAGCTTCTCTTCTCAGTCATTTACAAAATCAAAAATCTTCACTGTGGTCTGTGTGATGTGGCCCTGTTCCCCTTCCCCAGCTCGCTGTGCTCTAGTAACATTTCTCCCTCTCAGCCTAATTGCAAGAAGACGTTTATCTAATTTAACTCGACATGAGTCTCCTTGCTGTTGGTTGAACATGTCAGGCATGCTCCCACCCCAGGCCTATGTACTTACTATTGTCTACCTGAAATGTTCTTTCCTCAGATGTCAGTATGATTTGCTTCCTTACTTCCTTTGATCTCTGTTCAAAGATCACCTTATGGAAGAGAACTTTCCTGACAACTTTATATAAACTAGTACACTTGCCTTTACTCTTTACCCTTTTACCCCATTATATGTATATTTTTTTCTCTATTCCCCTCAACTCCCCAATGTAAGATCTATGAGAATAGGGATTACAAATGACTTTATTCATTACCCAGTACATAGAAAATGCTTAGCATTTGGTAGGAGCTCACTAAATGTTTATTGAATTGATGAATCTTTGTTAATTCTATGCTTAAAAACCACTGGCTTCTTAACATTTTTGCAAAATGAAGATCATATTGAAACTTAAGTGCCTCTGCACCTATATATAGTACTCAGCTTAACGCCATGAACCCCAGGAACATTAAATCAGGTGTAACTGCCAATCACATTGCTGTCAGCCCACACCTGCCAGGTGCAATGCTATGCAAAGGCTGAAAAGAGAGGTTTTTCCCTTCTTTAGCTCACAACTTTCAGGCTGTGTGCACTCCCAACTCATTTCCCACCCTCCCTTAAAGAGTCTTCTTGCAGAACCAATGGGTTTACACCCCATCTTGTCCCGACGCTGCCCTAAAATACTTCTTCCATGTCCATTTCATCTGTCCTCTCCTTCCACGGCTGGAATCTTTCCCTTAATTCTTTTGTTTCTTCCCTATTACCAAAGTGTTGCTCTTAACATAGGTAGTTGTGAAAGGAAGCAAGGGAAAAAACGAAACTCAGGTAGTTAAATGGCCCAGAACAGTGGTGTTCAACTTTGGCTACAGTTCAGAATCCTCTGAAAGACTGAAAAAAACATATTTGATGTGGCCGGGCTCTTCCCTCCAGAGATTCTAATGTAATGAGTCTGTGGTAGGGACCATGCATGAATACTTCTCAGAAGCTTCTCCAGATATTCTAATCTGTAGCCAGAGCTAAGAAGGCCTGGCCCCAAAGGATCCTTATAGGTGGATCCTAGGCAAGTCTCCCTGCAGTTTGACTGATGAGGTATGACTGACTGGTCAGGACGCTACTCCAGCAGGATAATGCAGTGTGCAGTGTTGATGCAATTAACCAGGGTTGAATATTTTAAAAATTAGTGACTAGTCCTTCCCACCACTGACACATGTACCAGAAAGACCTTCTATCCAATGCAGAAAATACTTGCCCAGAATCAGGTTCTTAACAAGCTTTTGCTCATCCTCCTTCTTGTATTCCAGCATTCCTTGGAAATCCTTTTCTTTCCTTGGAATGTTGACTGGACGGATGGGTTCATCAATGATCTGTCCTGGGGATATGTTCTCCATCTGGCCGACTAGATGAGAAACAAAAAGAAGGTATTTTCCAGGCAGAAAAGATACAAGGGTTCTACATTCCAGCAATTTTAAATGAACTCTATAGCACCAGAAACTTGCCATATTTGTCACTTAATTATTTTCTCTTTAAATACTCTTTTCTGCTAAAATGAGGTGGCTAGATGGCAAAATTATATGGTAATGTCACTCCAACAGCCACTAATGCTTGGTTATTATCAACATCAAAGAACCTTACTTGATTGAAAAACATTTTTTTTCCTGTAATAAAGTTTACTTTGTAGTAAGATTAAATGCCCCCAAAGTAAATGGCTTAACTTCTTGGTTAACTTATCAGTAGCATCATAATTGCTAAAGATGTTTAGACTTTAAGTCACAGAAGGAAAAAAAAAACTTCTACAAAGAGGCAGCAAGAGTATCAAAGATTCTCCCCCACATTGAGCTCTATGAATCCAGAATAGTATTTCTTTGCACTAGTTGACGTGCACTGATCTTGTTTTTCACAAAAGCCTCATAAGGCAAAGACCTAGCTTTCTTCTGCTACCCTTCATTCCCAAAGAAATCATGAGCAAACACTTCTATTTAATATGATTTCCTAAATATTATTGTTTTTTACTTGTTTGTTCTTGTCAAGTGCTAGAAGTCTTACCATGAAGTCATAACCATTAAAGTACAGCCACTGGTTAACGACCCTTTCAGATGTTAAGAACGGTCACTAGTGTTAATGGGAAGTGCTAGAGAAGGGTTATGCTAAGGATTAAAAGAAAAGGGTCTCCAATTTCATCACAAAATTGAGAAGTAAATGGGAAATGGAAGGGAAGGTAGGGGAACACAGAGTTATGATGGTGTTTGTGGAAATACATGCTAATAAGCAGGGTTTTTTATTCTTTCATCTGCAGGGAGGGGGCAGTGAAGAAGTCTATTTGGGGATAGACTGAGTTGAATCTGTTGTCAAACAAACACAGTGCAGATCAGAAGCATGAGAACGTTCAACGTTGCTGACTCTCCAAGGTATCAGTAGCACTTGCTGTCACTCTGGGCGACTTCCTGTGTTAGTTCTGGGAAGCCAGTTCCACAGGACAAGGTTATCACGGAGAATACCTGCCAGTGTTCTTGCTTATGTGGCCGAGAGCCAGCCTAGTGACACCCCATCCACCTCAGGCCGCAGCATCACACGCCAGGATTATCAGCACGGAAAATCACCACCATCCATCAACACTATGATATCTAAAGAGTGACCATATAGTGACTGGACAAGTCAGGGCTGTGGCGTCTAGTGCTTCGTGTGCCTGGTAAAATGTACGTCTCTACGCAGGAGATAGGAGATTCAGGCCATTTAGTTTTACACAGATGACTTCTGGAGTCAGTTTAAACACAACAGCACGGGGTGGGGGGTGGTCTCAGAATCAGCCCACGGTGGCCTCCGCGGCTTCTGGACGTGCTGCTGGTAAAGTATGAAAGAGTAAAATCCCTGCCATCCGTGGGACTAGTCGCTCTGAGGCACGGAAACGATTCTGAGAGGGGAAACTGGGAGGAAACAGAGTCAACATATTATGTTTATCAATAAAGGTACGTATTTGGACCCTATCAAACCCCAAGAGAATGTGTTAAGCCTACTGATTTCATCCAGTGACGATGAGATATACTATTATTTTACATAACACTACAAAGGAAAAACACTGCCAATTAAACTGCAACCCATAGAGAGTTTTTGAAAGACGCAACCTAATTTGAGATGTTAAAATGCAAAAATTTGAGTACCTCAGAATTTATGAAATATGGTAAATATTTTTACTAGGAGATTTTACATTTTAAAAGAAAGCTTCACTTTCTTTTTTGCAAAACCTCTAACCAAGATATTTTTGGCTCTACACAAAAATGTCAGAGACAAAATTTGCCATACTTCCATTAAAATTTTCTCTCTGCCTTTGAATTCTCCTCAGAGATGTCTTTACAAAAATCCATAGATAAAATATGGACGTCAGCTCAACACGACCTTGATTTATGTAGCAAGTCATCTACTTATTAAAATAAAATGTCAACCTTTATGTATGCAGGATCAGGAAAATAAAAGGCCTGAAAGAAAGAAGCCAGGACCATGTTCCAGTTTTCAAAGACTCATAGGCCTTGGGGGTCATTTGGCTTTCTTCTAGAATGACCTGAAGCAATCCCTATTTTCATTTTCTGGATTCTTTATACTTGAGGGGGAAATATTCCTGAACCTTTTTGTCCTGGAAAAGGAAAGGAAATTGGACAATTTTTTAAAACTTTAATTTTCCTCACTTTGGAACCAGAAAGATCTTGATTCCAGGCTTAATAGAGACAGTCGAATAAATTCCTGTAAGTCAAGAGGTTACATTGGAAACTATGACACAAAGGAGAGAAGTCAGTGGTTCCTGAAGGCATGTGGGCTTTAGTTACAGCTGGGCTACTCCCTGGCTGAGACTTTGGCAGTCCCTGATGGTTTCTGGGCCTCCGTTTTTTATTCCCATGAAATAATTAACTGATTTCTAGAATCCTCCTAGGTCTGAATTCCCTGACTCTATGAAAGTTGAGATGCAACACCCACCCCTGGGTTAAAATAAAGCACAAAGCAGATCAAATTTTGAAACACTCTCCATTGTGCTTTATAATTTCTGCTAAAAATGATGTATGTTGGCGTTTTAAAAACAGGCTTCGTTGGCTTCTAAAAAAGTCTCCTTAATTAAGGGGAGCCCAGAGGAGGAGGGAAGAATGTTGCTATTTTAAACCAGAAGAATGTAAGTATATTGTACTAAGAAAGATATAAGAAAACTTTTGGCTTTTAAAAGGTGTTTTGTTGTAGAAAGTTCCCAGTATTTTCTGTATAATGGAGGATATGGAAACAGGAAGAGAAAAGTGTTTAGAAGAGCTTGTTACCTTTACTCTCTAACTTGGGGGAAGAGGACGCAGCATGAGCCCAAGAACATACATCTATTTCATTTTATTCTTTAGATCTACATCATTTAATTTGAAATGTAACTTTTCTTAAGAATACGGTGTCTTTTTGTTTAATCTATGAAGGGCTTTCTCAAATGCTCCTTATAGCCGACAAGACAGTTTAACTGATGAGACTGATTTCTGATTGATAATGGCTTAAAATGGCTGACATCTTGAAATATCATAGCCTGTCTCAATTAAAATATACATATTAAAGAAAGTGGAGTAAAAACTTAAAATAATAAGTGGCTTGCTACTTACCAAATTTTACTAATGTATTGCAAAGAAATCATTAGATGTTAAAAAAAATAATCTACTAATTAATATCCTTAAAATCAGTTCTTTCAGGCATTCTGTGGTCTAATTATCATCTCCTGATATATTTAAAACAGAGTTAAGTGCAGAAAGGTTCTCCGAATAAAGATTTTTTTTTTTTACAGTTTTGTTGACAGACATTATAGTCTGTGTGTGTGATTTGGAGGTTCAAAATTTTAGTGTAATATATGAGTCATGTAATGCTAAAGGTTTATAAATAAATTATGACTGCAAAGTAACCTGTCTGATTTCTAAACAAATATTTCAGCATTTGTACATCTAAGAGAGTACTATCCTCTTCAAAGTAAGCATCTATGTTGCCATTCTACATATTTTTGGAACTTACTTATTCATTCAACAAACATTTAAGAAATGATTATGACAGATCATAATCTGTCATAATGTGCTAGGTGTTACTAGTGCTATGAGAACAAGGGGAAATAAGAGGTGGTCCCTATGCTCAGGAAGCTCATGTCCATTGAGGAAGCCAGTGATTCAAACAGAAAAACTGCTAAAAATATGACAGTGAAAACCACAAAAAAATGTGAGCCATTGTGGTACACAGAGGCCAGAGCCATCAAGCCTGCCTGAGTGATCAGGAGAGGCTGCTTTTGAGAATGTGACATATGACTCTGGTCCCAAAGGATGAGCAGGACTTGACCAAGAGAAGTAGGAAGACCAAACAGAAAGGACAGTTATGACAGACCTTGGAAGGTTGGAAGAATGAAAACCACACAGAGTTAAAAATGGTAGACTCTTCTGAACATTCCAAACTATGCTGAGTGACAAGCTAGGTAGAAAAGCTAGGTAGTCAGACTGCACAGTATCATTTTTGGTCAAAACTGCACAGGTTTGAAGGCAATTCCAAAGGGGATCTCTAAGTCTCTTGAACAATAAGAACACTGTTGGAATAAGCTTAGAAGCTGGCGTCATCTCCATTCTCTGCTACACGCCTGGCACCTAGGTAAATACTTAGTGAAGGAACAAACCCACTAATCCAAAAGACAAGATTCATTTGTATATAATAACAATTGATATTTGATTGTTTTTTCAAGGTGTTTTCCCACATCATATATGAATCATGAAATGTTAAAAATCTTATTTCTTTATAATCATAATTCATTTCTTCTTACTTCTTTTTTTTCTCCATTAGATTCTTTGAGGACACAGACTTTGCCTTACTCATCATAGTATCCCTAATACTAACTGTAATAATAATAATAAAGTTGTATATAGCATTTACTATGTGTCAGGAAATACACTAAATACATTACACACATTACTTCATTTCATCCTTACAAACTTTCAGGTAGACACCATTTAACTTTGATCATTCCCATTTAACAAGTGGGGAAACAGACACAGAGAGGTTCAATAACTTGCCCGGTATCAGATGACTAATAGAAGAGCTGGGAGTTGAAGCCAAGAAGCCTGGCTCCAAAATCCATGTGTTTAACCTCTATGTTATACTGCCAAGCACAGTGTCTAGCACATAGAAGATAGTCATTAGATACTTGTTTAGTGAATTCTCTCTCTTCGCAAAGAACATTTTTCCCTGCTTCGCAATGGAAATTTCCACTCCACAGAGGTCAGGTTTGCTGACAGTCATTTTTGTTATCATAACATTCACATGCAAACCTGTTAGACCACTGGTGTAGCAATACAAAATCAAGATTCAGCAACTGTTATAAAAACATGTGGAAATACCTTCTAGTTCACCAATTTTTTTGGCAAATACTTTCAGCTGTTTTTTCAGTTTCCGAACAGTCTTATCTTGTTTTTCAAGTTGCTCCATCAAATCCTAAAGATTAAAATGAGAAATAGAATAGAAAGATCAAAATGGGCCTTCTAAAATGCACAGAGGGAAAGCAGACACAGAATCACAGGCACAACACCGTTAGTTTTACATAAAAGCTCCAGAAAAGCTCGCTGGTGGAGCCACCACCTGGCTAAAACTGGCAGGCATGGAAACGCAGCTACAATAAAAGCCAAATATTAAAATACACACTGCAGTAAATCCTTTACAGTGTGATGGATAGCAGGCTCACTGGGGAGTCTTTTCTAGTAGACCCCATGTGGGTAAAGCAATTAAATGCCCGTAAGATGTACTGCTTTTTCAGTGGAATGTTTTCTCTTAAGGGAAAAGAGGCAAAATAAATTTTGATAGATGCTCAAAAAAGTTCTGCGGGAAGTTTTAAGGATGGTTGAACTGAGGTCGAGGCTTTTGACTGACACCCGTGTGTGAGACCCACCCTTTGGAGATGCTAACATTAGTCCTATAACTTCAGAAGTTTGGGGAATTAAAAGGTAACTCGAAAAAATAACCACAGAGAAAGGATAAAGAGTGATCTGCTGACCTACGTCAAAGTGGCAGATGGTGTAACACACCCGTAAAATTTTACAGGTGATAGAATTTTGCTTATAGAGAAAAAAGGGGGCAATTCCAAATGCTATATATATATATATATATATATGCAAAAAAAAGAATGAAAAACAGTACATTCAAGGGGAGAGGGTAAAAAAAAAAGTCTGTGATGACTGGCTATCGAATCACGAATTCTGAAATCACAGGCAACGTTCAGAGTTCAGTAACTAAGGAGAAAGTGGGTAACAGCAGACCGGAAGCTTGGGAGAGAAGTCAGTCAGTGCTATCCGTGCGTGGCTGTTATTCAGGTTGTGGTGAAGGAAAGCATTTACAAACACAAGTACTCATTCACTTTCCAGTTCAGACAGCGCAGATTTGGCTACTAGACCATTGATCCAAAGGGAACAGGTGCTAACGTTTCAAAGTGTTCAGTTGTGCTTCTCAGATTTTACTTTATCTTTCAGATCACATTTTGCTTCCATCACACTGTAAGCCTAGTGTTAATAACAAACCCAACGTGACAACGGACGCAGGACACGGATAGAGGTGACACCACTGGCTACAAGACAGCTGTGGGGAGAAACAGGTCTCGTGAAAGTTTTTGAAGAGAATCCTGGGGGGCGGGGGGCAGCAGTGTGCTCTTCAGGAATAGAGGCTCCAAGTAGCGAGGGAGACAACAGAAAGGCACTCTGAGTGTACATACAATCATCCGTTTGTAAAGTGAAATCCGATAGGACTGATACTTCTTAGGGTCATCTGCATATAATTCCTCAAAATACTGAAAAAACAGGCACAACGGATATTTGTTTTTCTCTGTGTCTCTGAGGGGAATGTGACCTCTCAGCAAAATCAATTTTAAAATATTTTACAACACAAATAACGACAGTATATGTACTCAAAAGGCTGATTTGTCATCTGCCATTGCTTTCGGATCTTTCCAGGACAGACAATTCTCATTTTACATAGATACACACATACACATGTATTTTCACGTGCTCCGAGGCAACGGGCTGTGGCTCAGGCGCCATCACTTAGCAGGTTAAACGGAGCAGTGGCCTGTATTCCTCACATGAAACTGGTATTTCGCTCCTCAGACCTGCTCACAAGCTGCTGTGCTTTTTTTTTCTGCAGCTAGCAGCAGTGACAAGGGTGAGAAAGGCAAATACAATGGAAGTGAAAATCATGGCAATGTTGGCACTCTTGCCTGAAGTTGGCAAGGCTGGTGAGAAGCTGTGTGGCTTCCTTCGCTCCAGGCAGCACGGGAGGCCGGTGGAGCACGTTCGCAGGTGGAGAAGGAAAGGCCATCTTCGTGTTTGTGTTGGGAAGTAGGTGGGTAAGCGGCTTGTGTAGGGTAGAGTTTCCAAGAACGCTAAGCATGGGTTCATTGGGCTTTACTACTCTGCTCAAGTGTTTCCTAAAGAAATGCACAATTAAGATTGAGAAACTATATAATGGTTTTGAAAAGTGCATTATTCCCTATACTTAAGTTTGAAACCATTCTCCAGAATTAGTCAGTGAGGTATGGGAAGCGGCTGACCTGCAGAGGGTTTTCTAAAACTCAGAGAAACTCATTAACTAGACTCTACCCCATAGAATTTGAGAGCTTAATTTACTTTTGCATTAGCTATGAAAAACTGCCAAGAAAATTAATGCTGCAGACAGGCTGCAAAAGAAATGATTAATCGACTTAGTGAAACAATTGGGAATTTGCCATCCGGAAGCATCTCGATTTCACAGTTTTGCCTTGTATTTTAAAACAATCATTTATAAGTACAGAATTTACACACTGATCAATGTTATAATTCAGTATATTTATCAATTCTTAGACATTAAAGCTCTGTTAGTTTTATTTAAGCATCAATATACTTGAGAGTAATAAAATGCCATTTCAAAAATATTTCATGATTCAAAACATTTTCCCCCACAAATTAGTGATATTTCAGTCACTTTGGAAAGAGTCCAACACTTGCCCTCACATGCTTCTCCCATTCCCACAGTGGAGCCCTACTTAGCAAGCTGCCTTCAGGGGGATGGACAGTGAAAAGAAAACTTTTGGGTTTTGCATGTAATTAATACAAAAGGTGGTTGAATAGATGACACTAGAAAACTATAATAATTCAGACTGTTAAATCTTCAGAGAAAATTCAAACTATTTTATTAGAGGTCATTAAAACCCTGAATTTAAAAAAAAAAAAAAGACAAATCACTACCAGTTCTAAACAGCTTTTCTCAAAACCGGGCTAACACTAAAAATACAGATTTTATATTGGAATGTGGAATTATTACTTTTCAATGACTTTTAATTTAATAAATACATTTATCAAACTTAAGTAGATTTACAAATCTGTAAAAAAAAAAAAGTTATTTCATGACAAACACTTAAAAAAATATTTCCTGTAAAAGGAAGAAAGAAAAAAAGGAATAAGAAATAACTCAGACTCTGTGCCAGCATTCAGAATCTGGCAAGGGGAAAAAATCTCCACATTCGTTGCACTTCTATTAGAATAAAAAATGTATAAACTTAAATCCTGACGTCCCTCCACCCTGACCTGGGAGCCAGCCGCCTTCCCTGACCACAGCTCCAAGCCTTGCCTGCCTGCTGGAGATGGAGGCAGGAACGTCCAAAGGGACCAAAGGTCAACAAAGCTTGTCCCTAGTCTCTGTTGTGATAATCATATAACACACCTCCTTGACATGGCAGAGAATCTGCAGCTGGAGAGGAGGAAGCAGGTCCCCTGACTTCTCAAGGATATCAAAAGCCCAGCAGAGTCGGGGGGTAACTCCCAGGCCCTCCTCGATGTGCCAGAGCCTTCTGTCAGAAACACAACCTACGCATGTACCTTTTTCATTTCTACCCACATGGTCACATCCTCCTTACTCTGTCTCTGCGAGAGAAAAAGGGGATCAAGTGTAGGGCAACGAGTTCCTCCCAGCCCAGACAGATATGCTTGATCAAAAAGAAACGAGGATGGTTGTGCAGGGCAGGCACTGCCCACTGGGGACGTGCAGACCTGGCACCTCTCCTTACCAAGTTTTCGTTGGTCAGCCTGGTGATCTCGTGCTGCAGGCTGGCCTCGATGCGGGCCTCCGGGGGCAGCTGCAGGTTCTGGGCCAGCAGCTGCTGCTGCCGGTTGTTCTCCTCCTTCAGGCTCTGGATCTCCCCTCGAAGGGCCTCCGCCTCGTTCTCGTGGCTCCTCTTCTGGGACTGCAGCTGGGATTCCAGGAGCCTGAGGAGAAGCCACAAAGATGGGAAAGGGCGATGACACCCGAGTCTCTGCTCGCTGGGTGTGAGGCCTTATGCTCACTCCCAAGGGCAGGAACAGTGGGTAATTTTTACTGTTTGTGCAACTTCGGACTTCATTAAAGTCAAGAAGCTCCAACGAGGGCCGGCAATGCAAAGAAGTGAAGCGCTCTCACAGCTGTATCTTTCTGGATTGTGGACCACGCTACAAATATAACATTCTCAAAGGCCCTAGGAGATAGGAATGTTTGAGCTCTTTTGAAAAGCTCATAAGTAGTGATGACTAGAATAAAAGCTCATAAGTAGTGATGACTAGAATTAATCAATTAAATGACAATCTGGCTTACAACGTTTACAAACTAACATTTAAGTTGGCAAAGACAGGACCTTTGCCACAGAACAACTCTGCACTGTAGAGGGCAAGATTACAAACCCCGATCTAATTAAATACGCCTTTAAGAATTTCAGCATTACTAATTTCGGGCAGAGGATATGACCAGGGGCCCATTTCTACTTTCCACTCTTATCTCTGAAGGACAGAAAGGCTGGAGTGTGACTCTGAAATATATACAGATTTACCCAAATCCACACAGATCGTTCTGAAATTTCACATACATGTATATTAAATTTGTCATTTTTTCTCTCCCCCATAAGCTTCCACATCAATTACAGAATCCTAACACGATGTGGTTTTGGAACACAGATGTTAATAGGACGAACAAAGTGGTTATGGCTTCTCCGAGCAAGCACACAGGTCAGCTGTGCCTGTAAGCAAACCAGGGCCCCGGCCGTGAGAATCACCATGCACCCCCACTTCTATATTCACCCCCTTTCTGAACACAAAACAAAGTTATGGTTAGGAATTAACTAACATGAAGAAGGGAAAGCCTGTTCTTTTGTCCTAATCCCCTTTGTTATCAACTGCTGGGCAAAAGTTACTGATGCCATTGCAAGCAAACGGTTAACAGCAGACCAAAAATATTTTATCGATTATAGAATGTGAACCAGTAACACCACAAAGTTAATGACAATGGCTTGTGATCAGAACAAACAAAGCAGAATAAGCAGGAGCCCTTGAACAGAGTTAAGTATTTTTAAAATTTAATCACTAACGTGGTATTTTTATGAGATTTAAAAGATACAAATATCCTGAGAGCGGATGAGTGTCTGTGTTAGAAAGCTGTTGCTGGTCCAATTTTATTTGCTTTCCCCTAAACACATTTAACATGTTGAGCTTGGGTAGTTATTTTGAACTGTAGCAATGCAGGAGACCCTCTTGATTTGTGGTTTCACACATTTGAATTTCACAATCATCACACAGAATGCCAAATTAGGCACTCAACACTGCTGTTAGGCAGCATGGTACTATGTATAAGAACGCAGTCTCACGGCCACAGGTGCTCATATCCTTTAGATTGGTCATTATTCCAAACAAGAAACCACTAAGTAATAGGCATTAATCTCTCCCACCGTAGTGTGGGCTCTAGTTGAAAGGTTTTGTTTTGTTTTGTTTCCATCTCCTAGTGAGATACTCAGAAATGTTAGTGTGTGAAGGGGAGATCCTTCACTCATGGGCAACAACTCTTAATATTCACTATCTATCCATTTCAGCTTTAATTGCATCCCTTAGTGGAGAAAGTTTTTAAGAAGGTGTTTGGCTGAATGTTCTAAGTTTTACTGACATTCACCCAGGAAGACAATTAATGCATAAGAAACAAAGAAGTTAAAGTCAGAAGGCCACTGTTAGTAAGAAATACAACAAATTAGTAACATTCCATTTTGAGGAGACAAATATAACCTGTTGGCTTGTTTTAACCCTTCATAAACCAGCCACAGCTCTCCATCCTCATTCAACTCATGGCAATCCATAGCAGGTGCTCTTCCATGCAAAAGGAACAACAATGCAAAACACAAAGGGACACAGGATGGTCATGAGATGACGATGGTCAAGAGCAGCACACGGTATTCCAATATTTCATTAAATCAGTAAGACTGTTTTTATTAATTACAGATGGCTTTAAGACATTATCACAAAAATTACTTTCGGTTACTTTTTTTAAGAATGGGTAACATGTAACATCACATGTCAATGAGTAGAAAGTAAAAAACAATAATCAAGGAGCTGGAGCTACTTTTTCTGCAGAATAAGAAATGACTGAAAAGGTGAGAAAGAGGTTCTGTTTTTGACATTTTATGCAGCTAGCAGAGTGATCTTATACGTCACACATTATATTAGAGACCAAGATCAACCACGACAGTCACACACATAGGATGAAAACTTCAGTTATTGTCTTCGTGGCAATCTTCACAATCCATGTCAAAATTAAGTTTTAAGTCTTCAGAATAGAAACTTGTTTTCACTTAATAAAATCTGCTTTCTTATTTTTAAAATTATCTTAAGAAATTCTTAAAGGAGTAACTTATAATTAAGAATATGTCCAAAGTTCTCAGCTTTTATGACACAACTGAAATGAACCACGAGAGACTACGGACTCTGGGAAACAAACAAAGGGCTTTAGAGGGGAGGGGGGTGGGGGATGCGCTAGCCCAGTGATGGGTATTAAGGAGGGCACGTATTGCACGGAATACTGGATGTTATATGCAAACAATGAATCATGGAACACTACATCAAAAACTAATGATGTACAGTATGGTGACTAACATACCATAATAAAAAAAAAAAGATTTTTTGCATCAAAAATTAATGTTAAGATCTGGGGAAACTGCTTTTATAATATTATATTTTTAAAGATTATTTATTTGAGAGAGAGAGAGAGAGAGAGAGAGAACATGCTAGAGAGAGAGAGAGCACGAGCGAGGGGAGGGGCAGAAGGAGAGGGAGAAGCAGGCTCCCCAAAGAGCAGGCAGCCTGAAACCAGGCTCAATCCCAGGACCCTGGAATGATGACCTGAGCCAAAGGCAGATATTTAACCAACTGAGCCACCCAGGTGCCCCTGCTTTAATATTAAACGTGTGACACATTTTATTAAAAGTATGTATAGCGGCACCTGGGTGGCTCAGTCAGTTGAGTGCCTGACTCTTGATTTCAGCTGAGGTCATGATCTCAGGGTCACGAGATCGAGCACCGTATCAGGCTCCACGCGCTGTGCTGGGCATGGAGCCTGCTTAAGATTCTCTCTCTCCCTCTGCCCCTTCCCTCTACCCTACTCGTTCTCACTCTCTTGTGCGTGCTCTCTCTTAAAAAAAAAAAAACAACACAAAGTATGTATAAATAATGAATAATAATGACAAAGTTGATTACATGTTTTTTTTTTTTTACCTGGGGTATAAAAATATTTTTGAGTATCTGCCATCAGACACTGTTCTACCTCCTTCCACATGTATTACTTCATTTAGTTCTCCTAGTAACCCATTGTGTATCATTTGCCACACTGCAGACTCAAGACACTGAGGCTTAGAAATAAGATACCTTAGAGGCTACACACTGGCAAGCAGGAGAGCCCAAGGCTACCTGACTCCAGAGCCCAGGTTTTTAGTCTTCCTACTAGACTTTTGTTGATATAATGTGTACAGAAAGCACTTCCAGAGAATGCTCTTCCATTTACCATCTCCCCTCGGAGAGTCGATCTATTTTTATGGTCTCGTATTATTATACACTGATGACTTCAAAATTTGTATCTCAGCCCACATACTGCTCCTATTCCAGATCTAGATGTTCAACTGCCTAAGGGATTTCTCTCCTTGGATGTCTTCTTAGCTCCTTAAATGCATTATTTATAAATCTACTGATCTTCTCCATTTTGCGTTTCCCCATATCACAGACCCAGGATCATGAAACGGCATTACCACATGCAACCAAATATTCACAGCAGACACTTGAGAGCCACCCTCTATGATTCTCTAGCCCTTACCCACACATCCAAGCCACAAGGCTTACTGATCTCGTCTTATGTATCTTTCAAAGTGTCCCATTTCTCTCAATCTCAATTGCCACCAACCAAGTCAAGTCACTGTAATCAGTCATTCAATTACAGCAATACCTTCCTAACTGGTCTTTATGCTTTTGACCTTGTTCTATTATATTCTATTCTCTAACATAAAAGCCAGGGCTAGCTTTCTAAAATTTCAATATCATATCATTCTCCTACTTAAAACATTTCAACAACTTTGACTGTCATTGGTGTGAAGTCCAAATTGTCTCAGTTGTCTCCCCAACATCCTACCAACTCTGTACATTTACCTTCCTTACTGCTATATTCCCAGTGTGTGACAGGGCTGAGCATGGAACAGGCATGTGATACATATCTGGTGATTGAAGAGTGGAGTGGATGGATGGACAGGGGTAGCACAGCTCTTTCTATACTAACACACTCTTAGATAGAAGATATGCTTATAATTTATGTCATAAATTAAAATTTAAGTTTAATCAAATACTTTCTAAGCATTCTCCATTCTCACCCATAAAACAAGATAAGGACCTTACATGTTGCATGGCAATATTCGTTAGTTTGTGAAGTATTTCTGTACACCAATCCTGATACTACACATCAGGAGACTTAGACTGCACACTAACAACACAAATCCCCAGAACTGTCTTTCTCTGGGATCATCATTGGCCATGTTTTCTTAAGCATGTAGCCTGTAACTTCAGAGTCCAAAGGCACGGAGGCTCGGTTGGGAAGTGGGAGTGATAGGAGGGCTGAAGGAATTTCAGAGATGAGTCTTCACTTGGTGATAATCTCAGCTACAGGGAAGGTCTTCAATAAAGTTTCATCACTTAGTGGCTGTGCAAATCCTGCACCCTCAGTCAGCCCATCCAAAACAAAGCTCTTAAGTGCACAGTGACTGAGCTAAGTGCCATCTGTAACTTCACTTGTGTTTACAGTAAATAGGATAAAACTAGGGTTAGGATTTTCTCAGAACATCTTAGGAAGTGTGACAAATACTTGACCTTAAATATCAGGTCAATATATCCCATCCTAGAAGTCATGGCACCCTTGTAGAATGATATGGCCAACAGTGAAGTGATTGCAGATACTTCTTTCCACGCTACATTTCATTACTGAAAGCTAAAGTTGTCCCTACAAAGTGGGATTCACAAATAACCAACCATCCTGAACAAAAAATGAAAGTGACTACCCAAGACAGTCCAACAGTGAGCAACTGGTTTTCTTCTCAAGGCGGAGGACCCAAAATATGCAGAAATATAATCACTTGATGTAAAGAACATCCCCCCTGACACCTCTCATCAATAATGCTACCTTATTAAAAATGAGATTTTAACTGGGAATATATTGGAAATGCTGAATTCCCTCTGAAGGTCAGTTGATGTCTAATAAAGCAATACATAAACACTTTGACTTACTGCATAAGAGGCTGGCTTGAAGACTAAAGATATACATGATTATGATTAAACTAAAATGAATAAAAAGAGAATGGACTTACTTGTTCGTTTCTTTCAAACCAATGTACGCTTGGGCTATTTCACCTTTATCTTTCATTTTTTGTACATCTTCCAAAAGTATTGTGGAATCTGTCATTGTGTTCTGAAGAGGAAAACGACACATTTTCACATTAACAGTCAACTCAAAAACTCTGGGCCACAGACAACATTTTTCTTTCCTCCAGAATAGGGGGTTTATGTGTTCCACCACACCTCTGTCCGACCAGAGCACCAGCCCAGCCCTGTGCAACTACAGATGAGGGTCGGGCATAGGCAGTTAAGAGAAAGAGGCACCTTCAGTTCTTCTCTTGAAAATCCCTACTGCTCTACTACAAGGATGGTGAGATTCTATAGTACCACTGTCCTGTAAATAAAATCACTGACGGGCAACGTGTGTTTTACATTATGTGAAATGGAATATATATATATGTATATATATATATATTCCATTAAGTAGCTCCCCTTGGTGTCCTTGCCTGATAACTGCTCTAATGTTATGTTATAATATATATACATCAAAGGGTATATACACATTTATATATATGTATATATACTTTGTATATAAAAATATAGATATTTCCAAGTATACATAAAGCATTAGAACAATAACCAGGTAAAAACACCAAGCAATTATTGAATGAACAAAGAACAAAAGCTATTCTTTCTACTATGTACCATCTAGTTATAATAAAAGAAATGCCCCAGTAAAACACTGTAAAGTTTGACATAAAGCTCATTTTTTCCTTTAAAAACTCAGTACAAAAAAGGTAGGTGATATGCTTTAGCAAAATGAGAAGTTTTTTCTCACATATTTAGATATATATAAATGGGAAGGATTTAGCTCCTTGTAAGTATCTACCATCTGCTGTTATTCAACTCTTTCCCTCTGTTACATTATAGCATGGTACATAAGTTTTTGAAACACATTTCTGGCAGGTCAGCATTTCTAATGATTTGGTATAAAAAGCACTTTTCTGCTAACATTTTTACTTCCTTTTTTTATTTTTCCTTTTTGGTCTAATCTGTCTGACAACCAATGTAATTTCCAAATCTTGCTTCTACTCAGCTACTCTCTGTCTCTCCTAAACCAGGGCAAGAACAGACTAAGAACCGCTGCTTTGTAGCCTCTAGAGAATAATACATTTTAATTTTTTTTCTTTCTTTTTTTTTTTTTTTAAGATTTTATTTATTTGACAGAGATAGAGATAGCCAGCAAGAGAGGGAACACAAGCAGGGGGAGTGGGAGAGGAAGAAGCAGGCTCATAGCGGAGGAGCCTGATGTGGGGCTCGATCCCATAACGCCGGGATCACGCCCTGAGCCGAAGGCAGACGCTTAACCACTGTGCCACCCAGGCGCCCCGAGAATAATACATTTTAAAACCCAAGGGCCCGTTCTATTTGTCTAAATAGTATATGTCTGATCTGTTAGTCAGTGTTTGCTCCAAAGCCAGGTCTCACGATGAAGTGGACTTAACAGAATACACTTCTAAAAACATGATCTTAGAGACCAGTTCTGAGTAAGTTCAAGACCAGTGCTTGATAAGAAACTTACTTAAAAAAAAAAATCTCACTTTTCTCCTAATGCTTTTTATGAGCTTATAAATGGATCCTCAGAGAAGACCAAATATAATCTGATAAGAGCTATTAACAAGAGCTTCTGTTACTGAATTTTAAATATCTTTCCCATAAACACCACATAGAACATTTCTTTAGCTATGATTTATACATATTTTAGCATATATTTCATAGAATTTTTTTTCTCTTTCCCTGAAAGACAGGAAATTTTTCTATTCTACAAAGGGCTGTACTCAGATTTTTAACTTTTAAGTAGTAACTGTCCAAGACCCAATCCCTATATTAAATAATGCTGTATGTATTCTCTGGTATCAGAAGACCTACATGACGTACTTTTGTACTTTTAATAAATTAGGTAACTTGATCCTATTAACTAATCTAACGGAAAGGTAAGCTTCTTGATCTGCTGCTTTCCTGATAGTAAGCAGCCAGTCCTTCCCTCATCTGGCCTACCATAGCCACTAAGAGGTGGCTGGGGCATGGCATCAGACTTGGACCACCAGCGTTAGGAAATTCCTAACTCATTGCTCAAAGTTTGTCTCCCCCATACCAGTGACGAGAAGTGTAGAAAGGGTTGCACCACATAGGAAAATCCTACCCTTCCCAGGAAGGGTGTGCTTTACTCCTGAGGCTCCTTCCCACCCTTGGTCAACAAACCCATAGCTACTAGACAAGAGTGCGGGACAGCCTGTGCTTTTGGGTGTGCTCCAAGTTAAGGGACTCCCATCCCGGGCCCCCGTGCTTGCGGATGGCCCACCATAACTCCTATACTGAGCTGGAGAACTGACTATGAATTAGAAGTCATGGAGACCTCCCTGTGATCCAGACTGGAGCCTACTACATCCGTTATTTTTCCACTGACACAGAGAGGGCTCAAATAGGAAATTAATTTGTAAATATCCATATAGAACTGGTGGCCAGAAGCATCGATTGCATATACTGGGGGAGTACTTATAACCTAAAATTTAGAATTAGATAGAAGTATTTGCTAAAATTAAAAAAAAAATTTATTATTACCTTGTCATCCTGAAAATCACAAGTCAGCAAGCACAAAAAAAAAAAATGGAGAAAACAATAGACCCTTAGTTCCATAAATAAATCCCATCAATGAGCCCCATCACAACAGAGAAAAGCTACTGTAAAAGCCCAAAAATTAGTATTCATGGAACTGGCATAAGGCAGACATTAATATATATATTTATGTGATAATTCTTAATTTTCAGGAACAAGTGCTTGAAATTCTTTTTGAGCTGTTTTGGTTTTTCTAATTTGTGAGTGTGTGAGAAAATGACCCTCCTGTTAATGCATGTGGGTGAAATTCTTATCCTAGGTCTGTGAGAATTACAGTAAAGCTCTGAGAAGAGGTCATTTATCCAAGTGAAGTCTTCTAGAATACTCAAATGCAGAGCAGACGAACTAGATTGACTTGGCTGGATTATCACCTACTCACTCACTGGGTGTCAGTCACTATTGCCCTGCAAAGGAGTGTGAAATGATGAGTCTCTTGGACTGGAAACTGAATGGGACAGACGGCCATGGGTTTGAAAGGTCTCGATCAGTGTCATGGACTTTTTTCTTAGCAAATATCAAGCTGCTGCCATGTGTAGGCTGAGAGTTGGAGAGCAGGGGCATTGGTGAGACAGGACCAGCCCATTTTAGGGGCTAGAGAGCTGCTGTGAGCTAGGTGAGTGAGAGCATGTGATACCAGAACTATGTGCTCTGCTAGCTAGATTGTTTTAATGCCCCTTGGTTCCTTTTTCTTTTCCTTTCCCTTAACTCAAGTTTCTTGTGAGAATATCACTTTGTCACAAGGGAACTAGAGAAAGGAATTGTGATTTTGGACTCTGCTCCAGCCAGTATGCAGACAGAGTCTTCTATCTCAAGGCCCAACCACAGTGGAAGTCATGGGAACCAAACAGAGACAGCCTTGGGGAAGGAGACAGCCTTGGGGAAGGAAAGCCTACAGGGCCAGGCGAAAGGAGAGATTCCCCTTTCAGAATCTTCTCATTTCGGACTGAATGGGTTTGTGATTTGAATTAAAATAAGAAAGCCCATTTCTTTATATAACTCCACTTATTCCTGGGTTGTTTTTCCCTCCTAAGATTAGTCACAAATATCTTGTTCTCAGAATTTGATATTTTCTGGATCAGTGTTGATCTCAGATGAGTTGCCATTCTTAAATCCAAATGTTACATGACAGTTTCAGTATTTTAACCACATGCAGAACTACCATTTCTAAGAGAAGTACTCTCAGATCTTCCAGTTCATTACATATCATAGTCATTTTTTATATGGTATGTTATGCAGCTGGAATACTTGATTGTCTAATCCTTGGTAACACTTTGTTTGCTGCATGAACATGGGCAGGGACACAGGCCAGGTTTTAAGATGATTACCCAGAGTCCCTCTGATGGCAAATGACAAAAAGCCCCATTTTTAACCAACACATGACAGTGCTGGGTCTCAAATTGCCTGAGGGCAGGAAGGATTTTGGAGAGCCATCTCTATCTTCTGGCATGAGTTCCTTCTGTTGAATCACCACACGCAGCCCATCCCCAGTTGGGACAGCTCTACTAGACAGAACTCCCTGGAGTGAGCAGAAATCACCTCCATGGAACTTCTACTCACTGATCTCATTTCTAACCTTTTTATACGTTATCTCTCCAGTTAAATGGGCTATTTTCAACAAGTAATTTTAAAGTCATATTTAATGCCTTCCCACAGCAAGACAATTTGTGGATATTTGTACTTAACAGAATTTTATTTTTTTTTTTAAGTTTATGTATTTGATTTATTCATTTAAGTAATCTGCACACCCAGCGTGGGGCTTGAACTCATGAACCTGAGATCAAGAGTCATATGCTCTTCTGATTGAGCTGGCCAGGAGCACCGAATTTTACTTTCGATGAGAATTTTTCATGGCCAGATTACTACTTAAAGATTAATTTTAAAAGCCCTTTGCTTATGAGTGAGAAATGACACATGGAAGATCATTTGGGATTTCGTTTATCTTTTGCTCACTTTAATTGGTATTTGCAACAGTTTTAAAGCAACATTGAGATTTTAAAAAAATGACAATATCCTTTAGACTAAATGCTAATTAGACTAAAAATGCTTGTGTTTGCTTCATTATAAATTGAAGGGAAAGGATAGAAAGAAAGAGGTCAATCCCCAGACACCCACTTTAGTCACTTGCTAGTGTTTACCTTGGGTTGGATAGCCTCCTTCTGGCTCACCAGCTGAGACCTCAAGATGAGGACTTCCTCCTTGCGGACATCAAGCTCCTCACTCACAGAGGTCAGCTGCTCCATGAGGACACGGTAGGCTGGTGCACCTGGAGCGGTCACCTCTGGGGCACTTTTCTCACTAAGGGCCTTGCGTAGCTCATTTAGCTCATTTTTCAGTTTTTTGTTTTCTGATTCCAGCTCTTGACGCTATATGAAGAGACAAAGAATAGTTCACTGCCGTTATCCTCAACTTTACACTGGAATACTCATGTTCCCCCAAGACGGTAGAGTTCTGCTGGAAAAGATCGTCAGAGTTACCCTAGTGAATGGCTTCCCAGGCTCTACTGGGAACTCTGTTCTGCAAATTAAGAAAGCTGACATCAAGTGGAGTTGAGCAAGGTGAATAGTAGTTTGCTTCATCAACCCAAATTCCAGAGTCACATTTATTCTAGGCCTGCTTAGGGTGTGTTCACAGGCCTGGAGAGATTGCGGAGTCCCAAGGGGCAAGTTTAGCCCAGGCCTCAGAAGCCCAGGTTTTGTTTGCAGGTAAATATAAGGGTAAGTACGAGGGTTCAGCTGGTCAGGTGATTTCCAATGAATGGTTCAGATGAGCAGAACCCTTATTCTATTTCCTTTGTAGAATGGAATGGAAAGACCACTGAAATCTTAGACTTTTAACTTTGAATCAAAAAATTACCATACCATTCAAACTAATAAAATCCCATTTAGTGTTTTGATGACAAGAAACAGTGTATTTTTCAAATTACTTTGACATGTGTCTGCCAGGCTGGTGAAGTTGCTGGCAGAAGTCTTCTTGGGAGGTGGGAGAAAAGGATGGGCTCCTTGTGCCATCCGGATGGCCATACTCATCGTTTGCCCCTTCCATACTTTCACATACTGCCAGCCACCCTCCTGTCACCAGTTAGCACTGCCCTCTGCACACTCTGCGCACACAGTGGCGATGGGAACCCAGAGTAGAGTTCTGACACCAAAATACAAATGTCTCAGATTACTGGCTGGGAAACAGTAAAGCAGACAGGCATTTGAAAGCACCATGCTGCCTTGTTTAGCACATTACACAAGGCCTTATGATAGGGGAAGAGAGACACTTCTATGTATAAAAGATTAAATATTTTATTGTTTCTTCCAGAGAAGTCGCTTTGGGTCTAGAGCACCATATCAGACCTCGCAACAGTTTACGGTAAAACTATTTATAGTCTTCTTTTACTAGTGTAAGAATATATAACCCTTTCTTTCGCGGATTAATCTATTCTTATGTGAAAATGAATGATCCTTCCTATCCCCAGTCTTCCACTAACTAGTAATCGGATTTGTATTGCTCATTTCTGCAACAGAAAACATGAATGTCTTTACTCGGACACTAACCTCCGATGCAGTGTTTCCCTTCAAGTGCATCAGGATCAGCTGGACGGCAGACTGCAAGGCCCAACCCCCAGAGCTTCTGATTCAAAAGGCCTGGTATGAGGCCCACAAATGTGCATTTCCAATAAGTTACCAGGTGATGCTGATGCCAGCCCAGAGACCACATTTTGAGAAATACTGAGCTAATACTTGGGAACTTTGTGATTTGGACTTCTTCCCCCCCCCCTTTTTTTTTTAAATCTGGACTTCGTTTTTTAACATACTACAAAGAATGTCTTTATTTGTCCATTTTTTTAATTATTTTAATTTTTTTTATTATATTATGTTAGTTACCATACCCTGGTTTCTGATGTAAAGTTCGATGATTCATTAGTTGCGTATAACACCCACTGCACCATGCAATACGTGCCCTCCTTTATCCATCACCAGTCTATCCCATTCCCCCACCCCCCTCCCCTCTGAAGCCCTCAGTTTGTTTCTCACTGGAGGAGATAATGCTAAGTGAAATAAGTCAAGCAGAGAAAGACAATTATCATATGATTTCTCTCATCTATGGAACATAAGAACGAGGAAGATCGGTAGGGGAGGAAAGGGATAAAGAAAGGGGGGGTAATCAGAAGGGGGAATGAAGCATGAGAGACTATGGACTATTTGTCCATTTTTGTGTGAGGCAGGCAGATGGAAAAGAGCTGGAGATGACAGTCCTACTCCCATTCCGTTGGCCTGTGCCATCCCATCCCATCTAATCCTTGTCTTATATGACCCGTAGCATGAGTTGGTCCTCTAGACGAAGGGTACAAAAGGCAACAGAGAGTCAGAATAATAGAGATGACCCTTTGCTGCCACCCTTTTCTTTCTCCGCAAACATAAACCCTACCCAAGTAGTACTTTCATTGAAGGAGCAATAGATTTACTCATGTTATAATTCAGAAAGCGTAAAAGGGTTCTTTAGGGTATTTTAAAATAGCACTTTTTTTTGGTAAAAGTTAACTTTCAAACCAATGATGATAGGAACCTAGGGCGTTTAGAAGGTTTCCTTCTGTCTGGAGACCTGGATTCAAGATCAGACTGTACCACCTGATGATAATCTCTTCACTGTTCTCAGCCTCAGCTTCATCATCTTTAAAAAGGAAATAACTTACTTCAGAAGTTGTGACAATGACTAAATAAGGTGTAGGAAAAACTACAGTAAATATGAGGTATTATTAGTCAAGTGTTTATTGAATGTCAGTGGAAGAGTCCAAACTATCTTCAAGGGAAGGGGTTGTGAAAGGAACCGTGGGTTGGGCAGGGTGGGGGACAGGCATTCTCTACACCAATGCCACACGGCCTCAAGAGGAAGCTGTAATTAGCAGTACTGGACCACGGGAAGTGGCAAAACCACAGAGAACAGGGTCCTATTAATGTAAATGACGTTCCACATCACACTATCAGGAAACAATATATCAGACTAGACTTGAAGTAATATTACTGAAAAAAAATAATACAAAAGTCCTCACGACCATTTAGGAAGACCCTAGGAACTCTCAAATAGACATAAAAGCTTTAAAATAATGAGTTTCCTTATGCTATTTTGTGGCTCGTCTAACTCTTAGCTTTGGTTATAATCATAAAACTCACTATAGTTTTCTAGCTATTCTAGACTACAGTTTGCAAAAGGAGAAAACAGCAAAAAATAAACACAAGCAGAAAATGTGTGAGAAAGACAAACTTAAGACTAATAATTTAATTAATAACCTACACAACTTTCAAAGCTGAGGGTGTCTTCATAGCTGATAGCCTGATAGCTCAAACTTCACAGGGCTCAAAAGGTTCTGATTCTGGAAAGCAAAGGAAGGAGCCTAGTGGAGAACAACCTACCCTGACTTTATTTTTATTTATTTAATTAATTTATTTTTTAAAATAAACTCTACGCCCACCGTGGGGCTTGAACTTATGACCCTAAGATCAAGAGTCACATGCTTTACCAACTGAGCCAGCCAGGCACCCACAACCTACTCTGTAGCAAGGAATGGGCTCTTGTTTGTTTTATTTTTTTTTTAAAGATTTTTTTATTTATTTATTTGACAGAGATAGACAGCTGGCGAGAGAGGAAACAGAAGCAGGGGGAATGGGAGAGGAAGAAGCAGGCTCCCAGCGGAGGAGCCTGATTTGGGGCTCGATCCCAGAACGCCGGGATCACGCCCTGAGCCGAAGGCAGACGCCCAACGACTGAACTACCCAGGCGCCCCTCTTGTTTGTTTTATACCTTGACTCTTGGGTTACCCAAGATGCTTTGTATTTTGGGAACTCCTGTTCCTTCCTAATCAGAGCCTTTACCATGTTCAGCTGCTCTGGGACACACAGTACCTGTTAGATAGACATTGCCGTCAACCATAAAAGTGACAATTCTCTACCTCCATCTTCCTTCTCCCAACAGTTTCTAAAAAAATAAGTTGGAACACATTTCTATTCTAATACCTAGCAAACTAACACCTAGCTATCTTTCTCTATAAGTACATAGTTTCAGTGGGGTTTGGTCATTAGAGCACAGATTTTGGAACCAAAGATATATTCAAATCCTGTTCCTGTCAGTTTCTAGTGGGATGATCTTAGGAAAGTTACTTAAATCTCTTAACCTCAATTTCCTCATCTGTAAAATGAAAATACTTACTTGCAGAATTATTGTAAGAATTAGAGTTGATATGTAAAGTACAGGCATTTAAAAAGGATGAGGATAATGACAGCAGCCACCATTTGCTGGGTACTTACTACATTCTGGGCACTATTCTAAGCAGTCTACATGGATTACTTTATATAACCCTCATGACAGTCCTATAAGATAAAAAGTATCATTATCCCCATTTTAGAGATGAGAAAACTAGGGCACAGAAAAGATACATAACTTGCACACAGCCATATGATGGCAGATCTAGCACTTGAACCCAGGCCACCTGACGTGAGAATCAATGTCCTTCACTACTTTCCATAGCCTCAAATGGCAGCTACTGCTCCTGTCCCTGCTTAGACTGAACTCTAGCTTATACGACATGGAATCTACGAAAAGAAACAACATGAGGCTAGAAGTAATGCCTGAATAAGGGTACAGCTAGAACCTCAGGTGCCCTTAAGGATGTTCTCTGAGAAAAAGAGAAACTCTGAACAGGTCGCTTGCCAAAACAAGATATTCAAAGCCTTGGGCAGAAACTCCCCTTACCTTGAGTGACTCATATTCCAGTTCTGCACCTCTAATCTGTGGTCTTTCTTCTTCCTAGGGAAAATGTAAAGTTACAAATAAGTTATAAAGTTTATAGTATTTATAAAGTTATAAATAAGTAGTTATACTTTAATCATCATATATTTACCCAGAATATTTCTTACTCTGCCGTAAACAGTGAGGAGAGTTCAGCCCTGACTACGTGAACCAACGCTGCTTAGATAAAGCACTTGTGGGCTGAGTTTGCATTAAAGAAGAGCTTGCAGAACTGCACGTCAAGTCGCGGGCTCAGTGCTCAGTTAGCACGGCCCTGGGGTAGCACCGCGTACCTTCGCCTTGCTGCGGAGCACCTGCTCCTCCTTGCGGTCCAGCTCATCCTGCATCACCTGCTTCTCCTGCTCTAGCTCTGTGACCCGCTTCTGGAGCTTGAGGAACAATGACATGTCCAGGGGCACCCTCTTCTCACTTGGCTCCTAAACCCCAGAAATCAAAAGATGGTCAAGATGATCCAGAAGATGCACAAGCCGATGCAGAAATAATGAACAGTCCAAGAGAAAAACAGGCAAGCTTAAGAAGAAATAGAAACAAATGGCCAAAGAATGACATGTCCACCCTAGCTAATGAGTAGATATGCAAATTAAACAACAGTGAGGCACTACTTCTCCCCTGTCAGACTGGCAAAGACTGGAAAGACCAATAATGCCAAGTGTCAGTAACAATACTGGTGGAAGTATAAGTAGGCCTTTTAAAAGCGCAAGTAAGCTGTATTTATTAAAATTTAAATATGAATACCTTTTAACCTAACAATATACATTTAAGAATTATCCTACAAAAATTCTTACATAAGTACACAAGAATATATGGAAAAAGATGTTCATTGCAGCATTTTTATAATTGTAAAAAACTGAAAAAAACCCAAATGTTACTCAATAGAAGAGTTACTTAAATTACAGTATAATCAAACTAAAATATTTTGTAGCTGTTAAAAAATGAAATAGATATACATGAATGGATAAATATGTCCTAGATAAAAGTATTAAGTAAAATACACAAGTTGCAAGGCATCATTTATATTCTGATCTTATTTTTGTTAAAAAATCAAATGCACGTGACTTTTTTTTAAGGTTTTATATTTTTACTTGAGAGAGAGCGCGCACAGCAGAGGGAGAGGGAGAAGCAGGCTCCCCACTGAGCAGGGAGTCTGACAGGGGCTTGATCCCAGGACTCTGGGATCATGACCTGAGCTGAAGGCAGACACTTAAGGACTAAGCCACCCATGCGCCCCTGCACGTGACTTTTAAATATACCTAGCACAAGCCATACAAAAATCTAGAAGGCCATCAGTGGTAATCTTGGAGAATGGGAGGTACTGTGGGAAAGTTTCATTCTCTACTTTACACATTTCTATATTTGAATTGTTTACAATGAGCATGGACTACTTTTCTATTCGGGAAAAATGATTTTTGAAATGGCAAAGTGCCAGCATAAATATATTGAGATCAGACAGAGAAAACTGGAAAACTAAAACATATATAGCCCTTAATAAAGTGAAAGATAACTTAGTAGCATCTGAAAAGTATGTCAATTGGTTCTAGAACAGAATCACAGTGAGAGCTACTAGTGTAAAAAAAGATAACACTAATTAAAGCTGAACAAAGGGAAAGAGTAAATACCATCATGGAAGTTGTGAGAGTGCCATAAGTTTTCTACCTTGTTTACTTCCGGTCTGAACTTTTATTGAGGTAAGAAGAGAAAGAATTGTGTCATTAGATTTAATGGAGACAATAAAAACTCTCTTTGTCTCTTTTTGTTAGGAAGAGAGAGAACAGTATCAATAATTAAATAGTCAAAGTATAATTCTTTTTTTTTAAAGATTTTATTTATTTCTCAGAAAGAGAGAGAGTGAAAGCACAAACGGGGGAGCCTGAGGCAGAGGGAGAAGCAGGTTCCCCGTTGAGCAAGGAGCAAGATGTGGAACTTGATCCCAGGACCCTGGGATCATGATCTGAGCTGAAGGCAGCTGCTTAACCAACTGAGCCACCCAGGTGTCCCAGTCAAAGTATAATTCTTAACTGATCAGTGTGTCTTATATTTCAAATTGTCAATTTTTTAAAAGACTTTTTTTCAGATATAAAAGCAAAATAAGCTTTTTTTTTTTTTTTTAAGAGAGAGGGAGGAGAAGGGGCAGAGAGAGAGGGAGAGAGAGAATCTTAATGCAGGCTCCATACCCAACGTGGAACCCAACGTGGAGCTCGATCTCACAACCCTCATATTATGACCTGAGCTGAAATCAAGAGTTAGACACTTGGGGCGCCTGGGTGGCACAGCGGTTACGCGTCTGCCTTCAGCTCAGGGCTTGATCCCGGTGTTACGGGATCGAGCCCCACATCAGGCTCCTCCACTATGAGCCTGCTTCTTCCTCTCCCACTCCCCCTGCTTGTGTTCCCTCTCTCGCTGGCTGTCTCTATCTCTGTTGAATAAATAAATAAAATCTTAAAAAAAAAAAAAAAGAGTTAGACACTTAACTGACTGAGCCACCCAAGCACCCCCAAAATAAACTTTTATAGAAAGTTTAGGAAATAATACAAAGAAGAAAAATAAAGCCATAATCCCATCTCCAGAAAAAACCTACAATTTTTGTCCAGTCTTTTTTCTATAGATTTAAGTAATTGGAATATTTTCATCATAATTTTGTATTGTCTTTTAAATTTAGCATTGTATCACAAATGTTTTCTAAATTTAGGATGCATTTGAAACTATAATTTTAATAGTTATACTGACATGTGTATCATCATTTGCTTAGCTATTACCGTAGTGATGGACATTGAAGTTGTTTCTAACTTTTTGCTATTGAAATATACTAAAATAAATATCTTAGTACATAAATATCTAAACATTAATGTTTTTAAGTCTGTTAAATTAGTTTACACTCATCAAGCAACCACCACCCTGCCTGCTACCACAATGACTGTTATCATTTTTTTAAAATGGCTTCATTGATAGACCAAAAGTATATTTAATTGTAGTTTTAATTTACATTTCTTTGCCTTTTGTTGAGGTTGAACTCTTTTTATGTTCATTAGCTGTCTTTAGTCTTTTTTTGAATTGTCAGGAGTGCCAAATTCAGTGTTACTCCAGTTCTAAAACAACATCTAAGAAGAATCAATTAAACCAAGAAGTGGGGCAATTATCTGTAGGCTATCGGGGTCATTTACCCACAAACTAGTTAGACCTGGACTTTTTCTTACTGTCCACTCTTGTAATGTTCAACAGAAAGAAAAAGTTTAGGTATATGATCTTTGTCTGTCCTGACTGAGCAGAACAGACATAATATCCTGCCTGAATGTGAAATTACTATAGATTTTCACTCATATAAAAACTCATTTCTACACATCCCACAAATACTTGTATTTTAGTTTATTTACAACATAAACATTTTATTCATGTGTTTTTAATGTCTGTTCATTTATTAATGATGTATGTGTCTCTGAAAATTTTAATTACTTAATCTTTTTTTACTCTATAATAGACGACTTCACCTCCCAGGGTCATTCATTGTACATACAATGTCATCACTTGGGAATCATCCTTATCAACCCTGAATGGGCATTTTTGTTTAAAAGGAATCTTCTCATTAAAATGGGATGGGGTAGGGTGCTCGGGTGGCTCAGTCAGTTAAGTGTCCAACTCTTGATTTCGGCTTAGACCATGATTGCAGGGTCGTGAGATCGAGCCAGGGTCTTGGGCTCCATGCTGGGTGTGGAGCCTGATTCTGATTCTCTCTCTCCCTCTCCCTCTGCCCCCCACCCTGCCTGGGCTGGTGCCCACTTATTCTCTCTCTTAAAAAAAAATTAATTTAAAAATGGGATGTGGTAACTCTTTAGATATTAGCAAATACTACATAAAGAATGAGTTGACTGCTAGATAAAAACAAAATTCTATAGACAGGAGTATTAAAATAGGAAGTGAAAGAATACAAAAAAATAACATCTGACAACTACAAAATTGCTTGAGACATAAGGACTGGTAATTACTTAAGAGTGCTCCACATGGTGTCCATTCTTACCCCTAATGACATATCTAGTCAGAGATATACCATCTGTCTTCTCTGTGCCACACAAGCAAAAAGGAAGATTGGGCTATCTAGCTCAGAGAAGTTTCTGGGGTTTTGCTTTGCTTTCCTTCCCTAGAAGGTACGTTATCAATCAGGGCTTTTCTCAGAGAGTGAAGCTTTGAAACAGACCTAAAAAATCATGGTCTCTCATCTGAGGAAAATCCAGGAGACAAGAGAATTTACTCACAAAATTACCAGCCTCCATCTGCAATCATTCTGGAATTATTGCTAACAACAGCTGAGAAGGTTGTAGTGATCCTTGCCCTGGGTTTGACGGGTGTGAGGAAGCTCAAGGGCAGAAGCAGAGCTGGGATAATGAGTCGATGGCTACTAAGAGAGGTGCATGACAGAGCAGGGAGAAGCAAAGGTTCCAAAAGAATGCAACTCCAGACCATGAAAATGCTTTGGGCGTGGGAAGGCTGTGCTGCAGGTGGAGCTGGCAGGTGAGTTCTCCAGAGGGAAACAGCCATGCAGGTGCCAGGCTGACTTGTGAACAACAAATCACAGGTTTGGCAAAGCTAGAAAGACATCAATTCTTTTTTACATCCAATTTTGCTATCATTACATGACAGGATGGAATTCTGTGTTCCAAAACAGTCTGAAAAACTCCCATTTTAAATTTTAAAAAATCAATTCATAACCAAGAGGGGGCCTGTTATTTTCCTGGCACCAGGTTCTGAAGGAGCTACTTGGGAATACTATAGCAGTAAGTGCTCCTTTACTTTGTTAGGGGCAATTTGTAAACCTGGCCATTACAGAAGCAGGTGCAGGAAGAAAAACAAACCTGGAAGTCAGAAGTAATCAGGAGTGCAAATTCACAGCCAGTCTTAGTCTGATACTTCTCTTCCACCCAACTTCCCTTCCGATAAGCAATTTCTCTTTTTCTATTACCAATTTTACAGATTTCTATCTTTCTGATCCTGACCACGCCCAATCAGAATTGTAGGATAGTCACTGGAAATCTGTTTATTAGAGTAAAAACATGGATTTATTGAACACTTATGTATCAAACACTGCTGCAAGTGCTTTATAAGAATTATCTCAGTCTTCAAAACATCACTCTAAAGTAAGATAATAATCATAGCATATCACTTCACAGATGAGGAAACTGAGGCAGGGAGAGACTGAGGCTCAGGTTTTAGACTTAGTTCCAAGGAGGAGAATTACTGTAGTCTGTCCAATGGTTAAGAAACCCTTCTAACCAGAGCCAGCCACATTTCAGATGCATGCACTTAGTCACAAGGAACAAGATGACTAGTTTAGTGAAAAGCCTTTCCCAATATTGAGAGATTTCCAGGTGCATGACCTATTGCCGGTGGTCAGTGCATGTGAAGGACAATACACAATACTCCAGATCTGTCTGTGACTTCTGGAGCACAGTTCAGACTTCACTATTTAAAAGAGATGAGCAATATACCAAATCCCACTCTAAATTAACTTTTTTTTTTTTTAAAGTAGTTTCCGGGCCCAGCGTGGAGCCTAACGAGGGGTTTGAACTCACAATCCTGAGATCAAGAGCTGAACAGAGATCAAGAGTTGGATGCTTAGCCAAATAAGCCACCCAGGTGCCCCTAAACTAACTCTTAATTTGAGAAAAATTCAGCAGAAATATGGGTGAGAATTAGAAACAAAAGTTAACTCTCCCCTCAAATCTAAGAATTTGGACAAAACTTGAAAAGTGTAGAGACACCAACAAATACTGTTACTAGTAAAAATTAGGTAAAGCACAGAAGAGTTTTTAAGGTTAAAAATGTAATGTCCTCAGTCAAAACTATCAATAAGAAGCCTCTTTGTCCTGAGTTTAATACAAAATAATTTGCTGCAAACACACCCTTCTAGTCATGGGTTTCCCCTCCCTTGCAGGAGCTGCTCAAGTCGTATTACACTGAAGCCAACAGTGTGGACTGCTGGGAGTGAGTAGTCCCATGAAGACCAACTGGATGCAATCCTAAAACTTTCATATCCACTAGAGACTCCGAGGCTGTAATTTTGAAATCTTCAAAGTCTAACTTTGTGGTAGTCTCCAGAGATGGCTACTAATGACTTCTCCAAAACAAACGTCTTTTGTCCCATCAAGAGATGAGGTCCACTCCCTTTCCCTTGCGTCTAAGCTGTCCTTGTAATTTGCTGTGACATGGAATGCGGCAGAACTGACACTGTGCTGGTTCTGGGGCTGGCCCCAGAAGCCCTGGCATCTTTTGTTCTTACACTCTCAGACCACATTCACCATGCTACTGAACAGAGAAGTCTCTTGGAGAGGCCCCAGGTCCTCTTCCTTGGGCTGGGAGGCAGGGAGGTGCTACGACCAACCCCATGTGCAACAAAAGAACCACCCAGTCAAAATTTGAAAAGTTGTGAACATGAATAAATTGCTGTGGTTTGAAACCACTGAAGTTTGGGATGGTTTGTTACATAGCAGCCAAAAACCGGAACCACCTCTCTCCTGCTATACAGTGGCCGTGCTGCTCCATCAATGGTCTGCAGGCTAATGTTAGCTACAGAGAGAACGGACTGGAGGACTGCAGGGTAAAATGCCCGGTGGAGGAATTAGAGTACGCGGCTCTGAGCCGACCAGCCTCAGTTAGAAATACCGGCTCAGCCACTTACACGCAGTGACCTTGGATAAGTTAACTTAGGGTACTTGTATGTATGATTCCAACTATATAACATTTTCCCTTAAAACGAACAGAATGAGATGATAGAAACTTTTCATTCCTCAGTAAAACTAAGACAAGAAAGGAAAGAATCATTCAGTTTTCTTCAGCTGTTCTGCCAGAAGCAGTCTATTTCTGACTTGGCCATTTTCTCAGAATATGATACAAAAATAGAAGAGTTGTGCCTGAATTACGTGTTAGTGAAACTAATATCATATTTGAAAAGAAGATCTGAGAATTGGTTTGGGACCATCTAACTTAAGGTCACTGTAGTCTTGGAGTCACAGTCATGTTCATTTGGTTTCAGACCATATAACACAAACCCTAAGGCAGATTTATGTGCTATTTTTCTTGCATTTTTGTGGACAAAAATTACATTGGTAAAAACTGTCATCAAACAAAGGCAGCAGTTTTGCTACATTCTTGGGCATTGGCTATTTACAATATTCAAGGACAAAAGGCTTACTATTAAAACAATTTACCTCAGTCTGAAATAAATTCATGACAGGCTATATTTTTTTATAATAGGGTATGTTAAAAAAAAAGGAATTACAAAAGGGAAAATCTGGTCATCAAAATTACATTTAAAATTAAAATGTCTATTGATCAAAAACATCTATAATAAGAATGCATGTACATATGAGAAAATATAGGTAATAATTAATAAGCTAATTAAGCACCCATTGGTCATTCATGAAATATAAAGAGTTTGAAACAACTGTTACATTTATGGGCAAATGAGGTCTGCTCCACAATGGAAATGTTCTCTGTTAATAATAGCATGGTCACACCCTACTTGTAGGGATAGGTATCTAAAATGTACCTCTGTCCTCAATGGCATATCTTCAGTTTCTGCAATTTCAGAGCTAAAGGTGTATTCAGACTCATTACTGCTGTGGGTGGAGTCTGTTCTCTTGTGTCCAGGCTTAGGCACATTCTGTAAGGCAGATAAACCAAATATGATTAACACAATATAATTAAACCAGTTAGAGTTAAGACAGCATCTACCTTAACTTGGGTCTAACCCCCACTCACTAACTTGCTGTTATCATGCCCAAACAGTCTGTTCCTTGTTGTCCTTAACAAACCCTCACGAAAGTCTCACTTTCTGAGCTCCTCAAAGAAAGAGAAAGATGCACCAGCAGGACATGACAATAATAGTCACAATACCAAATGCCCAAACCAAAATCATCTGTGATTATTAGCAGAGTCCCCTTTGGGTTTTTTTTTTTCTTTCCTTTAAGATTTTATTTATTTATTTGAGAGAGAGAGATGGAGACAGAGAGAGCATGAGCAGGCGAAGGAGCAGAGGGAGAGGCACAGGCAGACTACTTGCTGAGCAGGGAGCCCGACGTGGGGCTCAATCCCAGGACTCTGAGATCATGACCTGAGCCCAAGTCAGATGTTTAACTGACTGAGTCACCCCGGCACCCCTGCTTCGGGTTTCTGAAGTTGTGAGTGGCCTGTCACACTGGGTGTAGTGTAGGTATAATGCCTCAGCAGCCAAACATTGACTTCAGTGTTGCAATGAAATGAAACTTGGTAAAAAGTTCATGAGATATGTTTAATGACAGCATCATCATTTTACTGCACTGCATTTGAGCATAAATGGAAAAAAAGAGAGGGGTTCTACATAGGTGACTATAATTTCTGTCACTTTTGTGCATGAAGTTGAATCTCTGGAGTCAGCAGTGGGATGGATGAGCCCTTCAGGAGAGGTAAGAAAGCTGCTCCAAGAACCCTCTGACGTCCTGGGGTTATTCGTTCAGCGAGTCCAGGTGACAGTTCTATGACAATGTGGTACTTATGAAATTAGCATTCAGAAAGCTTATGGAAAACAGAGAAGTTAAACAATTGCAGTCCGTTCCTTTCTGTAGGAGAGGGGGTTAGAGAATGACTTGAAGAAAGAAGGAATAAAAAGCCTGGATTTTGTGCCCCTCACTCCTAGGATGTCCCCCTGCAGAAGAGGTGGAAAGATTCAGTGGCCTGAATCTCACAGGGTTACCGGCTCTGGGAGCTTCAGAAAGACTTCTGGAAGCTTTTCTGATCTGTCCAATTTCCTTTACCCCTTGCCCAGCTTCAGAAAGAGCTAGAAGTCACAAGAGCTTCTCTGCCTCTTTCTCTCCCAAATCCAGGCCTACAGAGAGCAGACCCATCCATATGACCAAAGGAAAGCCAGCATCCAGGGGCAGTTGAAAGTCTTCCAGGCCACCCCAAACTGTACTCCAGTGCATAAGGAAGACTCAAGAACACTAGACCTTCTGACACTATCTAGCAGCTAGGGTACCCACTAAAAGGAAGAATCACCCCACATAAAGTCAAAGGCACTCATATTTACTGTTTACGTACACAGCAACCTCATGTAAGGTTCCTAGCCCCAGCCAACAGTTGTATGGGAAGGTGTTTATTAATAAATTGGTCATAATATTAAAAGAAACAGGTAAGTCCATAGAAATACCTGGACAAAGATTTTCTAATAAGCTTATTAAAGATGAGTGAGACCTCTATTTTCCCTCATGTATGTGTTACTAAACAACGAATACCTTAAGGTATGAACAGAAGCAACACTGTGTATTTGCTATTTAATGTAACTTTCGGATACAAGGCAGCGGTTAAATGCTCTGGGGTCTGAAGTAAGAGAGAGCTGGGTAGGAATTCCAGGTCTGCTACTTACTTGTCCCTTGCCCAACTTCTCCAAACCTCACTTTCATCATTGGGTAAAGGTGAATAATAATATTATCTACCTAAAAGGGTTTATGTGAGGATTAAATAAGACAGGGCAAGCGAAGAGCTAGCCTAGTGCTTGGCATATGACAAGGATTCAATTAATGTGCATGGATGTTGCCATCATCATTAGGGTCCAGCAGTAATGTAACAACTCCCCTGTGCATGGCTTTCTGTTCCCCAAGTTGTTAGCCCATATGCTGTTCCATTACAAGGACAAGCATCCTACTTGATCATCAAGTGCTCCTTCAAGATCTGTATCTCGGACCTCCTCTTTTAATCTGTCACATCTCCAATAATTCCTTCTTTCCTTGAATCTGTTTTACTCCCTTTGTCAAGGTTAAGGACCCCATTGCTGACATGCTGGACTCCCTCCTTACTTGGGATGAATCTTCAAACACTTCACAAGCCTGCATTCCATTGCCTCATTATCCTTCCACTGTCTGCTTGAATTTCCTTGGCCCTGGATTTAAGTGTTTTCTTCCTTGCCTCTACTTAACAACTGAATGTTCCTGGAGAAAAATCCTACAACACTTATTGGTACCAGGGCCAACAAATCTAGACCGTGGTAATCAACGGCATGAACTTTGGTCCACGTATTACATAGATTACCAGAACTCCTGAGGCAGTCTATTGATTGCCCTCCCTAAAGTTCTATTTACCACAAAATGCTTCCTAAGCATTGTGCAGTGAGAGCTCCATCTGTAGAAGAGTGTCAATGAAATATTAGCCAAGGACCCACCTGTCAGGTGGGAAGTTTCTACTTAAACATTAAAATAAGATATTGCTATTATTTAATTAATCCTAAATTATAAAGTCCATTTTTTTATTCTCTACAATTCTTGGCAAACGTTTTCTGCGAAGACTGCAATGTTGACTGTGTCTGGAGCTAGGAAAGGAGAACTAATGAAGAGCAGAGTAGGAAGCAAGCAGACGCTGATCTTCTTTCGTCTGCTATTTTCTTTTTCCCTCCCTCTAACCATTTTGTCAAGCAAGAGGAATGACAAGGAGTCACAGGCATACAGTGGAGAGGATTATAGGCTGAGAAATCAGAAATCAAGCAGCTGAACTGTCCCCGGAACTTGATTACATCTTTTTTCCACAACATTGCTGGGAACAGAATAGCTAAGCAGGCAGAGACTTGCCCAGTGGGAAGGAACAGCCCTGCTAAGCTGCTGGAGGATGGCCATTATTGCTGGAGGGTCTTTTCTAGACATGGCTACCTCTCTAAGGAGGAGACCCATTAACGTCATAGGTATTTCCGGGAATGTGCTCAGAAAGTGATGTATACATGGCATGTGCTTCTCTCATTTTATTTTTTGAGATTCACAGGGCATGCAGTATTTCTTTTTTTAACAAGGCATGCAGTATTAAAGAATCCAAGAAATTCTACAGGAAAAAAAAATCTGTTTACCTCTGTTTCAACTAGCGATTCCCACATTTCTATGACCCCAATCATTTCTTTTCCAATGCCACTTCTTAATATGCCAAATAACTAGTGGCTCTCGAAATACCTCATGGGACATGAAGCTTAGCTCCAACCATAACCAAAGCATAGATTCACCACAACTGTTGGCACAGTTATCCAGTAAATAGATTTAAAATACACCGAAGAAACGAACTCTAGGGAACATGATATTCAAAGACAGAGGAAAAGGACTCTAAAGAAAGCTAAGAATGGGAGAATGTGAAGGAGGAAAGATTTCAACAAGGCCAAGTGTAGCAGGGAGATCAAGGAAGACAAGACTTAATGATTTGTCCTTCTGGTTTGTCAATAAGGGTAATGGTGACCTACTCCTACTTCTAATTTTACTTTGTCACATACAAATCAGAATAGAGTAGCAAGGTTTGAAGTAACAGTCCACCTCTGGCATTTAAAGTAGCTTTTTAACCTCTTTGAGACCAGGTTTTCTCTCTTCCAGGTGACAAATTTATTTCATTTCTTTTGTGTTATATAATCTCCTTTATTTTGACTTTTAAAATGTCACATTTTAAAAAATGTTGTCAAAGGATCCAGATAGAAGCAAAATTCGAAGCAAATATTCTACACCACAGATATCAAATTATCTTGTTTCTTATAGGAGATATTTCAGAACATTTCTGCCATTGGTACCATTAGGTTGCCCTCAAGGCTGATACTTACAGGAACAAGAGAGCTAGGGGACTCTTTGTTTCCTGACAGTAGGATAAGTAGAACAGAGAGGATGTGCAGAACTATTAAAAGTACAAGAGGTATGTTGGTAGATATAGAAGAGTTCTTGAAATAGATACGATAATTTGTTACAAATAGAGACTGAATGTTCTTTTTGTAGGAATATATTTTTAAATCATAACAAAAATCAGCAGAGAAAATACTCAATTATATAAATATTTGCTTTATATGCAAATTTTACGTGTTGATACATATGACAAAGTCTATAGCCCCGTCTTTAAAGTGTTTGACTTTACAAGGTATTCATGAATGAAGTTATATGATTTGTGGGATCTGCTTTACAACAACTCAAACCACTGGATGGGATGGGAAGGAGGGATAGAGTAGGGGTAAAAATGTGTTGACCATTTTGAAATTGGGTCATGACTACCTGAAGTACATGGGATTCATTCCACTCTTCTATCCGCTTTTGTATGTGCTGAAATGTTTTCTAAAAATGCAAGTGTTTGACTCACCACCATTAGAGTCATCTCCTCCTTGAGGTCATCATATCGTTCTTCTAAGCGACTGAACTCATTCAGAAGGTTCTGGTATCTCAGCCTTTCATCATTAAGATCAAGTTCCAGTTGTTTTGTTTCTTCTACTAACTTCTTCTCCATAGTCTCTGAAAGAAAGAAGAGGGGAAAGCATAACAAAGGTGGCTCGACAGAACTCAAGAGTACAAACGTGTACACTGACTTCCAGCTTCTCTGCAAAGGGTTTACTTGTAGCACCATGAACAATGAAGAGTATCTTAGGGAATGTAGGAGAAGAGCAAATATCAAGACAAAAAAAATAGTTTGTGAATAATAACAGTCATGTACTGAGTTCTTCCACATACTATGGATTCAGTGCCACTAGTTCATTCACTGGTTATAGCACATCCTTGATAGACTTCTACTAGTCATTGTTTAATAACTAAAGTATTTCTTATTCCAATATTCTGTTTCAGGCTATTATAAAATTCTTTTGTCCAAATTAGATACTCCTCAAATCTCTGAGGGAGTGGCGACTTCTCAGTGAACCGAGCTGTCCTATGTCCTATGTCAACTCTCCGCTCACCTCAGTCCCCAGGCTGAGATCTTACAATATTTCCAGCATGTTGAACCCCCCACAGTCCTATTATTCCCCCATTTCTAACCAGATAAGACCCCCTGCCTGGTCATCTGCATTGTTACTTTTCTTGTATGCTGCCCTGACCTTTCCATTCACCACCCCACTCTGCTGTCTCTGTTGCCAGCAGCTCACACTTGCCTGGGACGTCATCTGGAGATGGGGATGAGCCCCTGACTGCAGATAAAGCGAACTAAAGAGCCTCAGATCTCAGCTGTATGTTTTACCTAAATGAGCCAACCAGTCACATTTATAAATATTAAGCTTCCTAATATTTATATGGCCCATTTTATTCTCATATTTCACAGCTAAATCTTAACCTGCCCTGTCTGCTTCAAATGCGTCACCATTTCTTTCCCTAGCAGCTCCATAACAGCGAGGGCTGCCAGTGTCTTGTCACTACTGCTTCCCTGGTGCCCACCACAGTGTTTCCCTAATGTAGGGCTTTAATAATGTGTGAATGAAAGAATGAGAGAATTTCTTCTCCCTATAACATTCTGTAAATTACATTTTATTCTCACCAATTTACAGAAGCTGCATAAGGCTACCAAGAAATTTTCCCTAGGCAAATCCAATGTTAGTTCTTTGTTCTTCTTATCCAATTTCAAGTATTCTAATCATTCTGGATCTTTCCATGTCTTCAGTAACTGTTTCTAATATTCCCTATCAATTTTTTTTCTAGTTTCTTTTCTTCACCTTATCCTTTACTTGTGGTCATCCTATAAGTCTTAATTCCAGATTTCTTCTCTTGCCTTCACATTATTCCCTTTCACTGGGGGGGAGGAGGTAGTGGGGGAAAAGCACAAAGGGTTCTCTTATCATCATAGCTTTAATGGGAACCTTAAGGCCTGTTTCTTCCTGTCTCTAATCTTTAATCTCAATTTGTTTTCAGGAGATCTCTTTTTGGAGGGCTTAGCTGACATTCAAAATTTAACACTCTAACAACTGATCTCATTAATTTTACTCATAAATAGGTACTTCTGTCTCTCGATTCCTCGTCGGTAACAATACACCATTATTGTTGTACTGCCTCATCTCAAAACTTCAGAAAATTGTTAGTCCTTTTTTGGATACCACAAGAAGGATGACATCCTGGCGATTTTTTCATATACTATATCCTCACTCCAATCCATTTCTCTCTCTGTGTCTCCACCACCAATTACTACAGCTTTGATCTGTATCTTCTTAGCCCACATTTATATATATGTAGATTCCTTGTAAATTATCATCATTCTTATCTATCTCACAAATAGCTAACAGAATAAATGTTCACATCTAGTTAGTTCTCTATTCAAAAAATTAGAGTTGCCTTTTTTTTAAGGTGGAAAAGAGTAATTGATCTTGGGAGAATAATATCCATTGGTTTAGCAAAAAATAAATACATGTAGACACATATACATATTAGCTCACAATTTCTTCCTAATTCAATAGAATCCTATAAGTCGAAACTAAGAAATCATACATGCAGAACAAAACTAATTTTTTAAAAATAACATAGGATATTGACTATACATGAATTCACATTTGTGCATAGAAAGACCAGATTTACAAGTTCACCAACTAAATCAAAATATTTACAGTGCTTGCCTCTTAGAACATCATAAATTTACTGATGACAATCTCAACTTTTAAAAACATTTCAGTTCTAAGCAAAGTTGTAACATATAAAACTTTGATCTGAGGTTGGCTGGTGTATGGTAGGTTATACCCACGTGAGCCCTACCTGTCATCTCCTTAGCCTGCTCCACGATAAGATGATTGAGGGCCTCTTTTTCCTGCTTCAGCAAAGTATTTTCTTCCTTCAGATTTGATACCAGCTATAAAATAAAACAATCAACTCAGATGGCTGCTGTAGACAGAGGACGCCCCGTACTGAATAGAAAGACCACACCACAGGCCCCCCTCTTTACCTCCACATCTCTGCACCTCATTTCTTTGCCTGGGTCCACCTAGTCTTTTTTTGAACTTGGTCAAGCATTACCCCCTCCAGAAAGCCTTCCTGGAAACTCCCTCCAATTAGGTGTCTCTTCTACAGGACCCTGTATGTGCCTCGTTATAGCCCTTATAAATGATTTACTTTTACTTCCCTAATAGACTAGCAATTCCTGGAGGATGGAGATAATTGCTGTTGTTTTACTTTGTACCTTGAGCATTTAGCAACAGCTTGGCACCCTAGTAAGCAGTGGCTCTTGAAGGAATAAAAATACCTTCTCGCCTCAACAGCCTAACACAAAGCTTATGTGTACTCATGATTCAGGTATGAAGAGAGATTAAGGAGGTTAAGAAAGATATGAAGGGCTTTTTGGTTCTGGAATTCACTGGATTCCTTCTGAAGCTCCCTGCTGTCTGTCTTGAGAAAGAGAATTTTCCTTTTATCTCCTCTTAAGAGTTTCACAAGGTTGCAAACTAGTCCTTTTATTCCATGTTTAAGCATTGACCTTACGACAGTCTGAAAGTACTTAATGCCACAAAACTGTACACTTAAAAATGGTTAAAATGATAAATTTTATGTTATGTATATGTATATATTGCCCCAACACACACACACACACACACACACACACACAAACACATTGACCTTTCGGTTTCTAGTTCCCAGTTGGATGAGGATTCCCAGGAAGCAAAAATCAAAACCAAAGGTTAACTTTGCAAAGTTTATAGTTTACTTAGTTCATCTTTGAAATAAATGTATGCTCGTGATGAGTGAAATTTGAATTTCTTTCTCTAAGCATAAATTCAAGGAACTCTTAATAGCTTGCTTTTTTCCCCTTCCTGCTTTCCTTCCCTCCTTCCTCCCTCCCTCCCCCTTCCTTCCTTCCTTCCTCCCTCCCTCCCTCCCTTCCTTCCTTTTTAAAGTAAGCTCTATGCCTAATGTGGGGCCCAAATTATGACCCCAAGATCAAGAGTCACATGTTAAAGCAATAGCTTTAATAATAAAGAAAACTTTTCAGGAGTTCAGAGACAGCAAAAGAGGGCTCTGTGACTAAGGATCCCTGAAGACCAGGGAACTTAGACAGGAAGACCATGCCACAGCAGAAGTCAGTCCAGAAGGTATCTTTTCTGATGGCCCAGTCTCTTCCCTCCATACTGACACGGCTTTAATAGCTGCTCTCAGTAGAAAGGCCAGAATTCCTTACGTGCTCTTGAAAGAAGTTGCTCTCAATCAGGGGTGTGCAACCAATAAAGTGGGTGCTTTTTCAAAATACACGTGCCTAACCCATACTCCTAGAGCTTGGGCAGGTATCTTTATTAAAACTCTCCAGTAGAGTCTGATACACACTTCTGGTTACAAACCACAGTTCTAGTGTATCTTCTAGGCTCCTTGATCAGATTGACTGGGAAGGTAGCTTTTCTGACCATAAAGCTGGCTGTCACAGTGAAACTTTTTCATTCTTCCTAATTACTGTACTCTACTCAAAAGAATTAATGGAAATGCTTATAGCTGTCCCTGAGAAAAGCAGAAGACAATGGAAAAAAAAAAAAAAAGAAAGAAAGGAAAACTCTGAATCTGTTCATGTGTGCTATTCTTCCAGACTAGAAAGGTAGGAACTTGACTATGAAGAAGAAAAGAGAATACTCCTACCAAACTTAAATACTCTGTGGATTCAGAGGAATCTGAAAAGCTTCTGCGGACTCAAGAAATGGAAAAAAAAGAGTCCTTCAGCCTCAAGAGTAGCCCTTTGAATTCCTACCTGAATTCTGATAGACTGAGCTTACCGTGTCAACATAATATTAATGGAATTGCTGTTTCTGTATACAGAGCCCAGATTTATTAGAGATATAGGAGGATTTATTAGGACCCTGAACACCATGAGAAGATTGCCATTTCATTAGCTACACTATCCTCTCTGAATTGCATCTAAGCTCCTTCTGAGGTTCTCACTGAATATGTTGTTGTGTTAATATTCCGAAGTCAGTACGGGGCACCTGGGTGGTGCAGTAGGTTAAGAGTCTGACTTGGTTTGGGCTCAGGTCGTGATCTCAGGGTTGTGAGACTGGGCCCCGCATCAGGCTCCATTCTCAGTGGGGAGTCTGTTTCTCTCTCTCTCTCCCTCTGCCCCTTACCCCATGCATGCATTCTCTCAAATAAATAAAATCTTAAAAAAAAATATTCAGAAGTCAGTACGGAAAAAGCACAGGAAATTGGGACTCTTCCCAATAGTTACAGCCAACAGTCAACTCTGTTTTCATTTAAAGATGGTAATACTAGTGAAACTTATGAAAATCTATCACTTTTTTCAAGTAAGCTTTATGGTGAGGTCTTTTTATTTTGTTTAAACAATATATTGCATTGCTGCTTGAGAACCTTAACGTTTTCTGTATTTAATAAAGTTGTGACATAAACTTTGATATAAATTTGTACTGTAAAAGCACCAATCTATAACCACTGTTGTTGCTGTTCTATCTGCATAGCAGCTCTTGGTTACAATCAGTGTGCAGACATTTGGATTTCTCCCACTTGAACTTCTAACACAGCCTTAATGCAGGTTTCCATAAAGACCCCTACTACCAGCTAGTGACTTTTCACTGCTTGATTGGCTTCTTAATCATGTTAACCCTTTTGAAGAAAAAGGAGTCTACACTTCATCCAGACCTATGTATTTAAAGAAAAAGAGTGCAGAGTATGTACTTAGCCATTAATTCTCTTCTTTCAATACTACTTTGCCTCTGTTCTTACTAGAGTCAAAAGGTTCTACTAAAAGACCTACAACTACTCATCTATCATGCGGGAGACAAGCTTGGAAAACACTAATAATGAACAGTAAACAAACTAACATTTGTATTTCACCTTCAATGGAAACCAACCTTGACCCACAAGGACCAGGTCATGACGACAGCACATTTCCTCTATGAAAAGAGTAGATGGAGATATGAAAACTAGTTCCTACCTGCTCGGTTTCCTGTTTGTATCTATCTGCACGCTCCTCAATGGATTTTTTCTCTGACTGGGTTTGTTCCAGGTCCTTCCGGAGCTTGCCAATTTCTTCCTGCAGACTGAGGACCCGTCCAGTAGCAATCTTAGCTTCCTCTTCACTCAGTTGGAGACGCTCTAAGTCACTTCGTAGTTTCTCAGTCTCAGAGTTATATATTCCTTCCAGATTGGTCAGTTTCTCCATGAGGCATTTGTAGTCTTTGTTCTTTTAAACATACACATAAGTAACAATAAGTAAATATATATATCATCAAGTGTGTTTTGAGAAAACCACATTTATTCATCAAATTCATGCTATATCATCATAGCATTGATATCGTATCTAACCAAAATACTAACCACAACCTTTACAATCAATACTCTTTTGAAGTGATATAAAGAGAGAAGAGAACAGGCAGAATTAATTCTGTTTTACATCATGAGCAAAACAGATATGATTTTCTCATGGTCGCAAGGTGAGTTACGGCAGTAAATTCTTAATTTCCTGATTCTTAAACCAGAAATAGAAAAATCTATACTTCCTTTTGAAAATAAATCAGTGTTCTACTGAAAGCCATATGCTAGCCAGGTGATTCAGAAAAATAATAAAATAGCCTCAAAATCACAAGTTTCTTACAAATCTCTTTATTACCTCAAAACTCTTCCCACTCAGATAAGCTCCTCCATCTTGCTGATGAATCCAGTTTTATTCTGTTTTCTGGGTTGGGGTTTTTTTTTTTTTGCCCTCCTCAGTATTTATGTATTACTAATTACTATTATATCATTTGCATGTGCTAAAATATTACTTAGTAACTATCTCTAGGAAATCAAATTTTATTCCTGCAAATAGACTGTACATTCCTCAGAAGCATGGACATCTCTCTGCCTCTTTTACCATATCTCAATGCTAAACAACTCATTTGTAAAAGGAACCTTATACTTTATGCAAATGAATGATAATGATGAAAGAGATTTATGAAGCATAAAGTACAATACGACTCTTGGTCGTAAAGGTTTGGAGTGTTAGTAAATCTGGCTGTGTTCTCAGAATAATTTCCTCCCTTCGTCCTTGCAAGTATCATCTTACCTATGAGGTTGTCGCTATTTCCATAATGACAGGACTGGCATTATTACTTTACTTTTATCGCTACGACTGAAGAGTCAAGTCAAGGGGAGTCCCTGCCGGAAACAATCCCGTGGCGCTCCCAGGCAGGCCCCGCTCCCGGCGCTCCGGCTGAAAACGCACCTGCTCGTCGACTTTGCGCTGCAGCTGCATGATCTTGTTCTCCATGCCAATGTGCAGCTTCTTGTAGCGCTCCACGGAGCGGGCCTCGATCTTGAGCTTCTTCAGCTCGCGCTTGGCCATCATCCGCCGGAAGCAGCACTGAAGGTAGATGATGGCGTGCGTGCTCCTCTTGTAGTGGGTGCGAGCCAGCCAGCCCCGGACCCACTTCTGGATGATGACTGCTTTGTGCTCACGGAGCATCTGCAGAGAAAGGTAAGTAGAGGTAGTGTCAGACCCTGGACTAGACTCGAGGTTCAACATTAACAACCCGGGTATGTCAGGCTGAGCATCCATACGCTGCCTAGAGGGAAGGATACAAAAATTGAACCAACAATGTACTATATGGATTTTACATATCACAAACCTCTGGAGGCACAAAATTATTTTAAATTTGAAAAGTAGAATTTAAAGGTGGTTTGAGAATCATACAGAAAAACTTGTGTCAGGGGCGCCTGGGTGGCTCAGTTGGTTAAGTGTCTGCCTTCGGCTCAGGTCATGATCTCAGAGTCCTGGGATCGAGCCCCACATTAGGCTCCCTGCTCAGCGGGGAGCCTGCTTCTCACTCTCCCTCTGCCGATCCCCCTGCTTGTGCTCACTTACTCCCTCTGTCTCTCTCTCTCTCTCTCTGTCAAATAAATAAAATCTTTAAAAAAAAAGAAAGAAAGAAAAACTTGTGTTATATTCACATGTTATATGCATATGTATGATCATAAGCAGACTATACACATAGAAGTTGTCTAAATTAAAGGTACCAGAATACTAAAAGGAAAACAATTCTAAAAAGAAAGAAAAAAACCCACATTAGGTATCTTATTGGTATATGATTTTTGTCAGCAACAGATGGTCCCCTGTAAAATGAACAGAACCCCGTGGTATTAAAAGACAGACCCACCACCCGTACTGCTGATACCCTATCACTGTTCATTAGGTCTATGCTTGAAGACATGAGGTCTGACCGTAAGCTAACTATAGAAGCCAATGCTAGGGGTGCTACACCGTTTATTACTGATTTATTGACTTTTCCCCCCAGAAACAAACAAACAAAAAATGACACTCTTGTTTGCCACATTTGAGAAATAACATTTTAGTGAGGATTTCCCATTGCTATTTCAAATGTAGCAGGAATCCACTTATGAAATTCAAAGGTGGTACGGACGGAGCTTTAAAGGAAAAATAAAAGATGAAGTGAACTAATCTTAATTTTGATTTTATACTGTATTTAAAAAAAAAAGAAATGATATTCCCCTAAACTTATAAACAACTTATAACAACAAGGTTGCCTTATGAGATGAATTTGTCAGTAATGACCATCAAGTAGGGATTGTATAAACAATTTCCAGAAATGATAAAGAAAAAATTCTTGAATTAAAAAAAAAATTCTTGAACTTTAAGAAAGTTGACCTAGTAAAACCTTGAGGTCCTTCTAAGTCTAGGATTTATGGAATAACTCTTGTGTGATATAACTGATATTTAAATGTATGCACTTGATTAAGTATTAGCAATTATTATGAATGGATATAATGTACCTCTTCTGAAACTTTTTATATGTAAAAATCTCTAAAACTATTCAAATAGAGAGTAGTTAAATAAGATCAGTAGAAGAATAGCCCCTGTTTTTAGATAATTTAACAAAAAAAATGTAACATTCTAGAGAATACATTTAAGAAACAGGTGGCTAAGTTTTACATACAAAGAAATCAAAGGTGTTTAGGAGATCTTAACAGTCTCTTTGGCAACTGAAGCCTGCCCTTTTCGGCTGTTCTCCTAATGCCAAGGCCACCTTCAGTCCCTGCTCAGTCAGCCAGTCAGCGTGTATCATTCTGCAGTGAGGCCAGCAGACTGAGCTCTCACTTAGCATGGCAATCCCAAGGGAGCCCCTTGTCTTATCTGGATGAGTAGCAACGAAATGGATAAGACTCAGTGATGGAAACTGAAGGCTTTCAGACTTTAAAACTCAGCACACAGTGGCAAAGCTATTAATGCCAATTTTCCTATGCCATTTCCTTCTCTCCACATTATTTTGGACATTGGTCCATTTCTGAAATTTCAGTCAAAAGGAAACAGTATATAATGAGAGCTTCCACTCTCAATCTCCACATCTGTCAGTGAGTCAGAGAAATTAAACTACACCTGCTCACCCTTTAAGATTCCCAAATCCCATGAGGGGGAAACTCAGACTGGACACAGCTAGGAGTACTGATGGGGTGCTACTGACCTGCATGTGAGCTAGGCTCTAACCTGCCACCCCACTCTGTCCAGTCACAGAGGAAGCTGAGCTGGCCAGAGCCTGCCTCTGCTAAACTGATGTCCTCACAACCCAGTTCAGATGTTCCCGAGGAAAATGGGAGGGTAACCAGTTTGTTGTATCTAAAAGGTCAAGTTTAATAAGGCTTTTCCCCTCCCAGAAAGCTCATGCTTGTAGAGAAAGAGCACCAGAAGGTGTGGGCAGAGAGAAAGACCTGGAGTAGGTGTCTTCAAATTTTCTTCAAAATACAGCTATAAAATATGCTCATTCAAGCCTCATTAACTTTCCTTTTTTCTTTGTTGTCTAAAATTATTTCAAAATCAGAGAGCAAGATAAACACATCAATTGGACTTGGCCACACCCAGGCACTGCTTGTGACTAGAGACATGTCCCTCAAATCACTCTACGCCTGAGCCTTCTAATGGTGATGCCCACTGAGCTCTAAGATCCAGACTGTATCTCTGGCTTCTTGAGAATATACCCTAAAAGACAGACTCAAACCTTGTACAACGAGAGATAAAACTCTTCCATCAATTAGACCACATACTGTCAGAGGTGAGGATTAAGATTAATCTGGGGATCCATTATCCGGTCCTGTTGATTATTGCTAGATATAAAGATTATTTGTCAAAAGTCTCTGGAGCATCACATTCTAGTCAATACAACTTTTAACCACATTAACGTAATTTATTTTCTTTCCACCATGTTAAATTCTTCTAAGGTTGTTTCATTCTTGGTACAATCTTCTACCCATCTGTCATATATTCTACCTATCCAAAACTCATCATAGTTGGCTGAATAAAGGCCCCCAAGGACATGAGATCCTCATCCCTGGAACCTGTAAAGATTACCTTATTTGGGAAAAGGATCTTTGCAGGTGTGATTAAATTAAGGGTCTTGGGGCATCTGGGTGGCTCAGTAGGCTGGGCTTCCAACTCTTGATTTCGGCTCAGGTCATGATCTCAGGATTGTGATCTCGAGCCCTGCTTTCGGGCTCTATACTGAGCGTGGAGTCTGCTTGTCCCTCTCCTTCCCCCTGCTTCTGCGCTCTCTCTCTCTCCCAAATAAATAAAACCTTTAAAAAAAAAATTAAGGATCTTGAGATAGGGGGATTATTGTGGATTATCCAGGTGGGCCTCAAATTCACCACGAGCATTCTCAGAAGAGACAAAGAGGAGAGTAGTTAGACACACAGAGAAGATGATGTGAGGATGGACGCAGAGGATGGAGTGACGTGGCCACAAACACAAGGGTAGTGGCAGCCACCTGGCAGAAGTGGGAAGAGGCAAGATTCTCTCCTAGAGCTTCTGGAGAGAGTACAGCACTGCTGACATCTTCATTTTGGCCCAGTGATACTGATTTTAGACTTTTTTTCTCTCAGAACTCTGAGAGAATAAATTTCTGTTGTTTTAAGCCAGCAAGTTGTTGGTACATTAATCACAGTAGCCACTGTTTTTTTCAAATTACATAGATAAGGGGGAAAAGGAAGGTATTTTTTCTACTATCCTATTAATAAATATATGTACTTTGAAAGAGGATGAAATCAGAGAGGGAGACAAACCATAACAGACTCTTAATCTCAGAATACAAACTGAGGGCTGCTGGAGGGGATGGGGATGGGAGGGATGGGGTGGCTGCATGATGGACATTGGGGAGGGTACGTATTGTAATGAGCACTGGGTATTATATAAGACTGATGAATCGCAGACCTGTACCTCTGAGACAAACAATACATACGTTAATTTTTTAAAAATTAAAAAATATAGATATATACTTATTTAATATTTAAAAATATATTCCAATTGTTGGCTATCTCTTCAGTTCCTATGTCCACAGGAACCCTTGTGGTACTTTGTACAGATGTGGAATTTGATTAATGTTAATGGAATGAATAAACAAAGTTGGAAAAAATGCCTTACCTTGCGATATCTATTTCTGGCCAAGTAGCCTCGCAAATAAGACTGCAGAACAATAGTGGCCGATCGCCTTATCTTGTATCTCTTGCGGACTATATACATGCGCCAGTACTTCTGAATGATGGTTGCTGCCTTGGTTCTGCGGAGGAACTTAGCATAGCTGGCCAAAGAAAAGAGTGGTGCGTTGTCAGTAATCAGGTAAGCCCGGGACTACATTCTGTAGAGACTTAAAGCTCATAATAAGTAGTGCCTCCATTGTTATTATTCTATTATTGTATATGTTAAATCACTTACATTTGTATGGCAATTTATAGTTTCCCCAAATATTTTTGCATTCATTATCTGCTTTGAGTCTTCCCTAACCCTGAAAATCAGGATGTCCCGTATTCCCTGATATTACAATAAAGGAAGTGAACTCAAAAATGTTCTATGTCCCCTTTACACAGCTGACTGGCTGTCCACAGTGATCCCATACTTACTTCCCACCAGATTTCTTACATCCAGCCATTGCTAATGTGTGGTGCTTCTCCCTGATCTATCTGTTTGGGCACAAGCTCTTCACCATTAATTCAGATCTACTGACAGTTCTAAATGAAAATTATCCTCATAGGTAATCACACTGAAGTCTCATTCTCCTCCAGATCGTCTCAGTTAATTGCTCCTGAAAACTCCTCAATGGAATCATTATTAACCAGCACATATTCATGACTGTTTTAATTTACAGATGATTTCTTCAAGCCCACATAAAAGTACCAAAAAATTTTTTTAAAAATACAGAGGACATGAGTAGAGAGTAATTTGTAATTTTTTTGAAGATGAGTCTAAATGATTCATAAGGGTGAGTGACACTGTATTCTATTTAACTGTCTTGGGAGTAAATCTGTTATTCTTCGAACTAGGAGGCGGTGGGGCATTGCCTTCTCAAACAGGAAGCCCACTGAAAACCGTCCTTGGTTGGACAAGGAACCAGATGAGCTCTCCAAGCTCAGGGGCTGTAAGTCAGGCTGGACGGGCCGCCAAGAGACCTACCATCGGGCCTGGTAGCCCCGCACGTATCTCTGCACGACAATGGCCGCCTTCCGCACCCGCAGGTACTTCTTCCGCAGCAGCCAGCCTCGGATGGTCTTCTGGATCCGGATGCAGGCGGCCCTCAGCTTGTCTGCCCTCAGTTTTTCTAGATAGGCCACTTGACCGGCACGGAAGAAGATCTTTGTCTTACCAAACTGGTATTTGTCCTTGTCCTATTTTTTGGGAAGAAATTGTATACTCAGAAGTAGAAATGATGACCATATAAATGAACTTCTAAAAGAGAAAAAAGTACACTAAAAGCAGAAATCAGTCAAGAGATGAATCTATTAGCCAAAACTTGGGCTACATCATAATTAACTAATGGAGCCAGATTTTTTATATCCTATGCAAGGTGAGCAAATAGAAGGGATTTCAAGGAAAACTGCAGTTTAAGAGTTACTTTCCAGAATCATTCTACCTGGAATTATTATCTGAGGCCAAAAACTTGGTTGTGGGTTATAGGCAGCTATTATCTGTGTTTGCATTTTAAATATCTCAAGGAAATGGAGATGCTGACATTTGCTCTGACTGACTCAGGCTGTAAGCATTACATCGGGCTGTATGTTCCATGAGAAAGCTGAAGGGACAAAAACAGGAGCATGAAGAATAAGGCAGGAAGGCACGCACACAAAATAAGAACTAAACAACAAAAAACTTGATGTATTCATATCAAGAATTAAATTTGCAACAGTTATCTGTTGCCTTTAATCAACAGAATCTGAAAATAAATACAACCCTATAAATGTATCTAAAATCCTTCTATGAATTTCAAAACTCCTTTTATAAGAGCATAATCACTTGTATTGCTCATCGACTTTGGAATACAAGCAGACTGGAGCAGTAACCACAGACATGCATGCTATTTTTGGTTTACCACATTCTTATCCACCTTATCTAGAAGGATGCTCATGTCAAAAGAAGAGTGGAATTTACTTATAATAATCACTACCATGATCTCAAATTCTAAGGGAAAACAAAGAAAATCACTTTTCAGTGTAAATAGGTATCTCCTATCTTGTATGTGAACCCAGAAAATCAGAAATCTTCACATATACCTAAAACATCTAAAATTATTTTAATTTAAATCCATAAAGTTTATATAGGAAGCCTAGCTGGAGACACAAGCAGAGCTAGCAGGTGGGTGCTCTCTCCCTCTCCCTGGCCCATCTCAGCTTCCCCACTCCACCCCTGTTCTCCTCTATTGGTAGCCTCCTGTCACACTGACCTGCACAGCCCTAGCCAGGCCTGCTGTGCTCTGGGTGTAGGACTGTCCTTACTTTCTGCTCTCCATTCCCATCTGAACCTACATTAGAAAGGAGTTGGTCCAAGCCCAAAAGCACGATTCTTTTTACACGTTACTGAGAGAATGGTCTTAGTTCTTCCAAAAACAAAAAAGTTATTATTGCCAAATAAGAGATATCATATTTAGTAATTAGGACTAATTACCTCAAAATGAGGTAATCCATTCAACCTAGTGGAAAACAAGTGAAAATATTTTTTAAAAAACCTTTCATGAATCTTAAATTCTTCGTGAACTAGATTACCTGTTCTCAAAATGGAGTCCTCAGACCAGCATCAGCATCACTTGGAAACTTGTTAGAAATGCATATTACTGGGCCCACCCCAGACCTACTGAATCAAAAATTCTGAGGGCTGGGGCCCAGCAATCTGTATTTTAACAAGCTGTCCAGGTGACTCTAATGCATTCTGAAGTTTCAGAACTCCCTAGTTGGGCATACAAGACTTTTCAAACACCAATCTGCATTTCATAACCAAATCCCTACTGTCCCATATAACAATCTTACACTGGAAAAAAAAAAAAAAAACCCAGAACACTTTACTGTTTTCTGAGCAAATTCTATGCTTTCCTACTTCTTCATACCTCACTCCCTATTAGGATGTCCTTCTACTTTTATATCATCTTAACAATTCTTCAGGGCCTGACTCAAAACACACCTCTTCCATGAAATTATTCCTCCTTCCCATAGCACATGTGGCTTTGCCTTCCTCTGATTTCTTTGATAATTTGATAGACACTAAGGCATGTTATACTTATCTCTAAAATGCTTGAATTTCCAAGATAGACTATGTTATCTTAGGACAGGACTTGTTTTTTCTTAATCACACAGTATCTGGCCTGATATCTTCCATAAATAAGTACAAGATGAACTTTTATTGATAATGATCAAACTCTAGAAGGAGTGTGTCTCAAGTCTGGGTCCAGACCTCTCCAGACCTCACCATCCTGTTTCCAGACAGTAGACCATCCCCCTCACTAGGTCTAGCACCCTAACACAGTGAGCCTTGACCTCTAAGACAGTGTGCCCGCCACCCTCCCAACCACGAATAATCTGGATTAGTGCAATTTGGATTTCCCAGGGCTCTCAAACATTACAATCACAAGGCCTTTGGCCAATATCTGTTCAGATGAAGGTAAATGAAAACCTTCCTTACCACTATCAGTTTCTCTAACACATTCTTGCATGTTTGCTTTCTGTCACTCAGCACATCCTTTTGCTTCATTAGCACACGGTAGCGGCTGAAAAATTCTTGGTAAGTCCACCTATATAAAGAAACTCACATCAGCTTATTGGCAGAGGTAAGAATCTCTCCCAGAGGATCCCGTACGCTTGCAACCTGCCCCACTCACCGTGAGGGGAAGCCCGCTGCACTGATGCGAATGGTTTCCAGGACACCGCAGGCTCTCAGCTGCTGCACTGCCCTCTTCTCATCAAACCTACGTGTGAACGTGAACATCAGTGATGCACAAAGAAGCTTGGCTCCAGCCACAAATTACTCCTCAGTCCAGAGATCAAACTCTTTTGTAAGGAGCCAAGTGGACAAATGAGAAAAGGAAACATTCAAAAGTTGGAGCAGGGATCAAAATGGAAAACTCTGTGTGACAGCAGGGAAGGGACAGTTAGCAGTAAAAATAAAGAGCAGAGCCACAAACATTATCTGTAGTTCACACCACAAACCCGTAATTAATACCACTGGGCATATTTTTAAAAACCCAAAACTCCTCAGTACTTTCCCCATACTCATCGAATGGCTTGGTCTGATGAGCTGTTCTCTTAATTCTTTAGTTCACCCATATATAGCCTCCCTAGAATAAAGTCTGACCAACTCTGGAGATTCCTCTAAGAAAAACAAATTAATGCCACATTCCATTATTATTTTTTTTTAAATATTGGTGTTCTAAAAGTTCTTTTCAACTTCGTGTGGACATACAAAGGATTTATAGTGTCCACACCAATACCAATTATTTGTACTATATCTTATATACTGTATGTTTATTTTACTCTAGACAAATGGCATCTTAACATCAAACTGACACTAAGAGAGGAAGTAGCAAGGCCTGCCCTTTGCTGGATGATCACTCTTTGTACTCCCCCAGGTAAGCCCTGAGCATCCTGAGCCTTGTGCTGTGCTGTCTTCTCCAGCGTTCTGTTGGCCATGGGAGATGGGGTTGGCTGATGGAAGGTACTAACCCCTAAGGTTGTCCAGCAGAATGGCCCAGGCTGTGGCGGCTTCTTCTGCCTCCCACTGCCTTCAGAAATGGCTGCTTGGCAATCAGGAGGATATAAGTCTTTCAGAACTGCCCTGAATCTAAGGCAGAATCTCAGAGGGCAGGATTGGCAGTATATAAGAAAACGAGCAGTCAAACCCATTGGGGTGGGAGTGGGAGTTACAACCTTTGGTAAATGTGCCTAATCTGACCCACTAATTCCCCTTCTAGAAATATATTATCCTAAGAAGATTAATCAGGCAAATATACAAGAATGTTTGGCAAAATATATTTATCATAGCATAGTTGGAATAACCTAAATGGTCATCTTTTAGGGAATAATTTAAATAAATGATGGCGTATCTATACAATGAGATACTATGTAGTCATTAAAATGATGATGTGGATTTTTATTTACTAACATGTAAAACATCCACAATTTATTAAGTTAAAAGCAGATACAAAACCACAATTACAACACAAGCCCCTTTTATTGGTGTGTCTCTCTCTCTTTTATACACACACATACACACACACCACAGCAAGGAAGGAAGGGATATTGGTTGGTCAAGAAGGATGTATGTGAGTTAATACCAGTTATCTCTCAGGGTATAATGAATGTTTTTCAATTTTTTATGCTATTCTATATTTTTTAAAAACAGTTTTTACAATGCACATGCATTACTTTTAAAATTAGAGAAAATTTTCCATTTTGAGAAAAAAACTTCCCCCTCATACATGGTATTTGATGTAGGACTGAGACATTTGGTAATAGTAGACAGGCTCTGATGGTTTCAACAATTGGAAAGCAGCAGAGAGAACTGTGAACCTTCACCAAAGCAGCTTTATCTCACCCAGCTCTGGTTTTAACTAATGCCCAAATTAACAAAAGCCCAGAAAAATCTTGAATTAAAGTAAATTCAAAACAGAAAGTAGAACTAGAAATTCCTGGTTGACCTCAACTTCTAAAATCTTCAAAAGGCCAGCTGCTAGTTTGTTATCATATTCTCTAAAGGAAATGAAAACTAAAACAAAACAACACAAAAACAAAAAACTATTAACTAGTGATTTCCCTCTATAAGACATGAAGATTTACCCAAATACTTTTTTTTCCTTCTGTTAGTATGGGAATCCTTATGAGACTTGGACGCTTTTTAATTCAGTAGTTGAGAAACACTTACGTGAATGGGAACTTGAAGTCGTTGGGCTTGATACAGCGCACGTAGTGAGGGGTAGTGGCGTTGAGGGTCTCCATAAGCAGGTGAAGAGAGTTTCGGAACTGCACGAAAAACAGAACAGAAAAGGCCATCAAGATTTTATCAAAATTGATGTGGTAAAAACAATTTAAAGTTTTTCCCAATGACACTATTGGAGATTTGGAGATGATTTTGCCTCCTATGAACTTGACCCAGCCTCAAAAGGGTGGGCTGCTACTGAATAAGCATGTAGGGCTCTAGGTTAAAATTTGCTTAAACTCTGCCATTTATGTGCATATTCTACTAAATATACATTTGTTCTCCCAACACTTTCCCCTGCCACCGCTTTCCACACACTTATTTCCTTAGAGCCATTCTAGGTTCACAGCAAAATGAACCGAAGAAGGATTTTCCATACACTCCCGTCCCCTCGCAGGCACCAGCTCCCCCATTATCAGTACCCCCAAAAGAGCAGCACATTTGTTAAGACTGATGAGCCTGCTCTGACAAATCGCGGTCACCCAAAGTCCATCATTTAAATCAGAGTTCACCCCCCGCCCTTAACACAAGCTTCTGCAGCTTTCTTTTGTGAACTCAGAATTTTGACTAAAAACATAACCTTACTTGATGAATAGTAAGCCCACTTATCATGTACACTGGGAATTCTGGCTGCAAGAGACTGAGAAAGCAGCAGGTGACTTCCAAGAGCACAGGGAATGAGCGGGAGGGAGGGAGAGGACAGCCAGCATGGGGCTGTCATCAGGGACACAAGGTCAAGCCTGGAGGCTCTACACCTGTGTCAAGCCCTGCTCCCTGTCACCTGGGCATACAGTCCCCCACACAGGAAAGCAAGCTGATTGGCTTCCCGTCCAGAGCCCCCAGCCTTGTTCAGGCACTACGCCTGTGTGTAGTATTTTCCACTCCCCACGGAGCCGAGGACACGGAAGAAAGCAGAGGGCTCTGCTCCTGCACTGAGGGAGCTGGTGCTCTGTACAAATCCAAAGAGGAAACTACCAGAGGACAAACCAAAGGCAGCAGTGGTCTGCAAGGAAGGATATGCACTACAAGAACCAAGACCTAGAGAAAATTATTTTGGGAAAGGTTTAAGCAGAGTCATGGGTCTAAAGCTGGGTGGAGAGGTGCATGAGGGGATGGTGTTACATGTTCTCACAGTAGGAGCTCTAGCCTCTCCCCACCCGAGGACCTCACTCGGGGGGCTGTCAGAGGAAGATCTGGGGCTTCAGCTGAGCTTGAGAGGAAGGAGCCCTGCAGTGGCAGCTCCCCGAACTCACCTGGTGCCCCACTGTTTTCTTGTGCTCTTTGGCTGTCTGGCCTGGTCGGCCTTTGGTGGGCTTTACTGGAGTGCGGGTGAGGGGTGTGCGCCCTGACGAGGTGGCTGATGTTGGACTGATGACCTTCTCATCATCTTGAAATAATTCTGGTAGCATCTTAAACTGAGTCAGAAACAATAAAAGATAATTACACTCTAAATATACTCAAGTGTAAACCTTCACAGAAAACTTGGAATCCACAGTGCTTCCCTTCCTTCAGTAACCCCTTTCAGAGTCTCATTCCAGAAATAATCCATATCTGTTTTAGGAAACAAAGACATGAGGGGAAGGTGACACAAATGCTACAAAAGTATAGGAGGAAAAATGCAGTGATTCTATGGCCATGTTTGGGAGAAACAAGATCAAAACTACTCCCCTAACACTTGAAATCCTAATCTACAGGAAATGGCCACTATCAACATATCACTCGTCTTGAACTACAATTATTTTATGAGCAAAATACTAATCGAAAGTCCTGTCTTACTACTTCAGTTCCACAAAATGTTTTATCATCATGCTTCATTCGTCTACCTCTTAACTCACATGGTGAGCACCAGCTAAACAAACTCACCGAAAATCTCAGCAAGGAGGGTGTCATGAACTAGTTCTCCAATATTAAAAGATTAAAAATCAATCATGAATTAATTATTTTTGGAAATAAAACAGATTAAGAAGGAAAAAAAATTAAAAACCCTGCCCTTGTCCTGTAACCTTTTGTATTTGTTTTCAAGGGATTGATAACTTGATTGCATAATTCCTGTAATCAATTTTGTGTTATACCAGGTTAGCATTATGAAAGATTATTAAAAGATCTGGCATTTAACAAATGGGTGGATGGTATTAGTCAGTATGGTTGGCAGAAATTTTATGGAATGAAAGAGACCTGAAACTAACCTACAGGAACATCTTGACATATGTATGTATCTTTCAACAGTGACACATTCCACATTAAATAAATCCTTCAAATTATAATTGCAACTACCAATTATTTAATAATTTCGGAGTATTTCCAGAAGAAATAATTTTCTTAGGAGAGTTCTTCCATTAAAAAACAAAATCAGAGAATTTCATTTGCTCTTAATGTGTACTTAATCATAAGGGTAATTTAGGAAATAACTCATGATGTATAAAACAAATTATTATACAAAACATACCGATAATGGTTGCTTGCTACACAAATGAATGTATCCCTTTTATAGAAAAAATAATATATGCTAGCTTGGCTGGCTATAAAGAGGACAACATGTTGCACCACTATCTTGTATTACAATGTTAAAGCTGTGTTCCCAAGGGGGAAAACAAGATCCTTAATAGATTTGATTTGAAAACCCAAGCTATGTGTATCATGCACCATCCCCCAGCTCCTGCTGTAACAATGCTACATAGACTGCAATTACTCCGAATGATTCCTCAGAACCCATAGCTACATTTTGTTAATTAAGGATCCACTAGCCAATCAGAAACGTTAGTCAGAAGAAAGACACGACTGCTTACAGGTACCTGGGGAATAATAACCTGTGAATGTTCCATTTAAGCTAAATTCCCTGGGCAGAGTAGTGACACTAGAATTTTATGGTTTTCATCATTATTTGTAAATAGAAATGATTTATAATCTAACTGAATTAATATTCAGGAATTGGCACTGTGAGAGAATTTTTTCTTATACATCAGTCCTATAAGCTATAAAGCATTAATGCCCAGTGCTTATGAGTATAAGTGGAAAACTGACTTTTTTTACGACACTTAAGAGTCATTATTTTTCTGGAACATAGTCTTAGCCAACAGACACATGAAAAAATGCTCCACATCACTCAGCATCAGGGAAATACAAATCAAAACCACAATGAGAAACCACCTCACACCAGTCAGAATGGCTAAAATTAACAAGTCAGGAAATGACAGATGTTGGCAAGGATGAGGAGAAATGGGAACCCTCCTACACTGTTGGTGGGAATGCAAGCTAGTGCAGCCACTCTGGAAAACAGTATGGAGGTTCCTCAAAAAGTTGAAAATAGAGTTACCCTACAACCCAGCAATTGCACTACTGGGTATTTACCCCAAATATACAAATGTAGTGATCCAAAGGGGCACCTGCACCCCAACGTTTATAGCAGCAATGTCCACAACAGCCAAACTATGAAAAGAGCCCAGATGTCCATTGACAGATGAATGGATAAAGAAGATGTGGTGTGTGTGTGTGTGTGCGCACGCGCGCACACACTGGAATATTACTCAGCCATCAAAAATCATGCCATTTGCGTGATTTGCAACATGATGGAACTAGAGGGTATTATGCTAAGCGAAATACATCAGAGAAAGATAATTATCATATGATCTCACTGATATGTGGAATTTAAGAAATAAAACTGGATCATAGGGGAAGAGAGGAAAAAATAAAACGAGATGAAATCAGAGAGGGAGACAAACCATAAGAGACTCTTAATCATAGGAAACAAACTGAGGGGTGCTAGAGGGGAGGGAGGTGGAGGGATGGGGTAACTGGATATTAAGGAGGGCATGTGATGTAATGAGCACTGGGTATTATATAAGACTGATGAATCACAGGCCTATACTTCTGAAACCAATAACACATTATGTGTTAATTAATTGAATTTAAATTTAAAAATGTTTAAAGATAAATAAAATTAAAAAGCTGGGGTGGGAAACCCAGAACTTAGTTCTTACATGATCTTTCTATTATCAAAATAATTGAAACTAAAAGTTTTTATTCTAAAAACAAGAGTAAAAATGTTTATAAATATTCCCACAGAACTTAGAAAGACTATCTTAGAATAAACTAGGAAAACAGAAGTGCTGGCCAGTAGTCTAGAAAGATTCACATGAATAATTTTAGATTTTTAATGAATATTTGAATATTCATTTTGCTAAACTAAGTAACTGGCTTCCTGGTTTGCTCCCCAGGATGAAAGTGAGCTGTGTTCCCCTTCCCATCTCCTCCTGATGAAAGTCAAAGGGTGGAGGCTGAGAAAAACCTAATAACCACTCTACTGTGGCCATCATGGTTTTTTGTAATCTGGAATATCCTGTTCTCACTAGAATGTACTGTTTTTAGAATCTATGCCTAAGAAAAATAATTTCAAAGTACTCTGGGTCACACCTGAAACTGTACTCTAAGATCCAAAGATCAATCTCCATCTGGAAGGAGTTTCCAGTGCATCCCTTTACTATGTTTCCAGTGCATCCCTTTAATATGATACAGCGGGGCACCTTGGTGGCTCAGTTGGGTGAGTATCTGACTCTTGATTTTGGCTCAGGTCATGATCTCAGGGTCCTTGATCTCAGGATCGAGCCCTGAGTCATTCTCTCTGTTCATCAGGGGGTCTGCTTGTCTCCCTCTCCCTCTGCCTCCCACCCCTGCTAGTGTTCCCTCTTTCTCTCTAAAATAAAGAAAGAAAGAAATAAAGCAGCAAAAAACCTGTCTTCTTTCATAGTCTCTAACGAAGGCACGAGAGTCTAGAGCCACTGCGGAGACAACAATTTCACATAAAACTGAAAGACAACATTGCATAGTGGTTAAGAGCAGACTCTGAACCAGACGGCCTGTGTTTTAATTTGGCTTGAAAACTCATTAGCTATGAAATCTCCGTGCTTCAGTTCCCTCATCTGTAAAATGGGAGTCATGATTATATCACCTCATTATAAAAATTACATGAGTTAACATTTGTAAGGCATTTAAAACAAGACCTGACACACACTGTTAGGTATTTGATAAATTAAAAACTAACAGTAAAGCTGATTTTGTTGGAAAAATCATTATTGTTAAAAAATTAATGCTTAAAAAACCCCTAATGTTTAAGTAATTAACACTTCATTGGATATATCCTGATTGCAGAAAGCCTATACATTGTTACCTTGCTGGATTTCAAAACTTTAATTTGTTCTTCAAAAACAGTGTCTTTATTCTTTTCCAGAAAGCCCTCACACTGGTATTCCACCTGAAAACACATGCAAAAATCTTCTTAACTAACAGACTTTTAGAACAGATATTATAATCATCAACAACAAAAATATTTATTAGGTTCAGGTTATATGACGGGTTCTCAGCAAATTTGTTATCAGTTTTATTCTAAGAAACTAGTACCTTTCCTGGGAAGACGTATGTTAACTCTAGAGTAAAACTCCTCAAAAACTGCTTTTTCTAGGGAACAGTGGTAGTGCTAATTAGTTATGGTCTGAAAGATCCTCCCAATTCATAAGTAAGCAGACCCGTAAGAAGTTGACTTTTCTCCCATGTTGGTGGAAGAGAGCTCCTCCACGGCTAAGCCAATGTATTTCTTGTGACTGATATCCCCGTCCAGGAGCCGTAGTTCTCTTGGGAGAGAACTGGGTAAACATGGTATGATTTGGTAAGTGGAACTACTCGAAAATGGACTGTTCCTGCTTCCAAAACTCCAGTGACTTCAGGCATCTACCACTCAAGTTGCTCCCCAAGCTATAACACAAAGCCCTTAGGTGACCTAAAGTCATTCCTAGGTTTCCAGATAGGATTAAAGAGACTCAGAAGGCCCTCAATTCCTGAAGGAGACCCCAGGAAGCTTACCCCACTAAGCCTACCCACACCTCCTTTAAATGTAAATGAGTCTCATCGCTCCTGATTTTCTGAGTACACTACTGAACTTGCGAAGCAGCAAGTCCGCATGCCCTGTTAGCAGGGACCCACTGACTCAATTACATTCTGTTCTGACCCCTCCAAAGTTTTCAGCAGTCTAAGGCAGCAACCAACCTGTAATCAAACATATTAACATTTCTACATTGAAGTGTGTAAATATCCAGCCTGAGATAAATAAAGACTATACATAACCGCATGTTCAAGTCAGAGATCAGGTCTAGACATAAAATGAGTTATGAAAGGATTTTTAGTTTTCGGAGTTTCTTGGATTTCAGAATTATAGAGGATTATAGGCTCATTTTATTTCATAATTTAATTCCATTTTGGTTAAAGGAAGAGAAAACCAACAAAGCAACACTGAAAAATACTTTTCTTATAAGACACTGAAGAATGCAAGCTTCAGCAAAGATAAAAATGATATCTCTTGACTATCGATTTTTTTTCCTCTTCGAACTTAAATATCCAAAAAGAAAAAAGATAATAAAGCTTCCTTACTTTGTCAGCAAAATGTTGGATGATGAAAGCTTTGTTTGATAGACGGGGCTTTTCAAAGAGTGTACATTTGTTCAAATGTGTGTTGTACAATTTTTGGGCCCAAGTGTCATCTGTGCCTTTAGGCATCTACATTCAGGGGAGAAAAGAAAACAACAACAACAATAAAAAAATAAGGTGAATATTGTTATAAGACTCTTCTGAGGCATCAACCAAGAGACCATTTTTTGGCTTCTCTAACAATTTTATATTCAATTAGGAACTCATTCCTCCCACATTACTCTGTTAGATGCCAAAAATTGATTACTAATGAAAAGCAATGATTGAGACCTTCTCATGGGTGACTCAGCCCCATCTCTGGGCAACTCAATCTGCCTACACCAGGAATCATCAAATAAGTATTCTATCTGCTTTTAAAACAACAAGAGCCTCACAAATAAAAGATGAACTACCATGATTTCATGTATTTTTTTTTTAAGGTAAGCTATATGCCCAACGTGGGGCTTGAACTCATGAGCTCCCTGAGATCAAGAGTCACATGCTCTAGCGACTAAGACCGCCAGGAGCTCCAGATCAGGTATTTTTAAAAATTTGTTAAATAAAGGTAACATCTGCACAGAGTGAAATATTTTCATAATTCAGAAAGGTTTAAAATGAAGAGTAATCACCTTTCACCATTTCCACCAACTTTATCTTTCTGTCTAAAGGCATGCACCCAAATAGAATCGTTCTATAAGCTCTTTGCATTTTTCTTCTTCTAAATAATCGCATTCTTATATTTATATATTATGGTTGTTACTAATTTTTTGGTATTATAAAAATGGCCACAATTACTTCTTTTACACATATACCCTGGATACTTTTGCAAGTATATTCATAGGGTGAACTCTAGCTGTTCCACTGTTGGGTCCAAAGGTACATGTGCTTATAATTTTGACAAATATTGCCAAATTTCCTCAAAAATATGCTGTATTAACTCACATCCTAAATTCAATGAATGATATTATCAAATTTAAACTCACCTATCTGGGGTCCCTGGGTGGCTCAGTGAGTTAAGCGTCTGACTCTTGATTTTGGCTTAGGTCATGATCTCAGGGTCCTCGGATTAAGCCCCATGTCGGCCTTCCTGCTCAGCGGGGAGGCTGCTTGAGATTCTCTCTATCCTTCTCCCTCTGCCCCTCACCCAGGTCACATGCATTTTCCCTCTCTCTCAAAATAAATGAATAAAATCTTTAAAAAAAAAAACAACTTGTCTGTCTAATAGGTAAAAAGCACTATCCCATTTTTGGTTTGATATGCATTTTATTTAATTTCAAGTGAAACTGAGCATTATACTCATTCTTAATGTTGTAGGAAATCTGGATGTTTGGGAGGATTAATCTATGGTAAGTTGTAATTTATGGCATATAAACTGAAGAGGAGTTGAGAGAAAGGATAGGTTATTTGTCTAAGATCACTCAAGTCAGCAGTAAAGCTGGAGATCCATTATTTTCCCAACATGCTGTGTCTTCAAATATTAAAACTAAACTCCCTTTCTACCATATTCATCAGTAATAAAGAACAAGCAGTCAATTTTAAAATCACAGATATTTAGGACTATTATTTAAAATATCTCTTGTACAATTTCTTGCATTTCTTTAAATACATCATATCACTGAAAAAAAAGTACCAAATATAACAAAGGTGGCTAACACTGGTAAGCAATTGTGTCTAATGTCAATTTTTCACATAACTAAGAAGTGGTTGAAAAAAGAAAGGAAATTCTCCAAGTTTCTTTTTTTTTTAATTTTTAAAGTGATTTATTTATTTTAGAGAGGGAGAAAGTGTGTGCGTGGGGGGAGGGGCAGAGGGAACGGGAGAGAATCCTCAAGCAGACTCCCCACTGAGCATGGAGCCTGACATGGGGTTCAATCTCAGGACCCCAAAATCATGACCTGAGCTGAAATCAAGAGTTGGCCACTCAACCAACTGAGCCACCCGAGCGCCCCCAAATTCTCCAAGTGTCGATTGTATTTAGAACCCTTTGGTTCTAGTAACCCTTCAGAATGCAAGTAGGGTGACCTCTCGTTTGTTGCCCCAGTGGCATCTCATGGTATACTAATGAATCTCTGCTTAAACACACTTACCTCTGACTTTGACATATCTCTTGATAGACTAGGTACATCAGAAAATAATATTTACCTTGCATTCCTCATCCAGCAAATCTAGAATGCCCAGTTTAGATTCTATAAGATTAATGCAAGGCTGATTATCATAAAAATCTATGAGTGTCCACGGAATTTGTTCCTTCATATATTCTTCCTGTTCTAATTTGAAGACATGCTGAAATAATAAAGAAAAAAAACTGGCATTACTGGATCATTTTAAGTAATGTTGGTCAAGAAACAACATTTATAGAAAACACTCTAAGAGGATATGAACATAATATGAGATAGTCCATGGCTTTCAGCAACAATCGTCTTGTGGGAGAAACATGTTTTACACATGGAGAGTGATATAAGAAACAAAAGCCACAGATAGTAAAGACTCAGCTATATAGGATTCTTGGTAAACAAGTAAATCTAGGTATGTAAATGTGTTAAACAGCTGACAAACGTAGCAGTCTTTTCGATTTTTTAAAATATGTATACATCTAACACTGCACGGTATACTTTTGGCCTCAAATTATTGCACAGTGTTGCTAACAATGCAATGCCTTAGCTGGCCTTGAACTACGCAGAGTAGATGCCTCCTTGACTACTGTACCACGCCAGGTGACGCTTCCAGCATGGCAAAGTAATTCTCTTAAGGGACAGGGACGCTGAAGTCCACATGCCTCAGAATTAGGTGACAGTGTTCTGTGTCTGCCTCCATTACTTTACACAGTCAGAGAATCTACAGCTCAGTTTTCTGAATTCTAGATCCAATGCTGCAAGCAGCTGCAACAAGGACTGATCCACTGCTCTTTCTGCTAAATGCTTCAGCCACCATCCTCGCCATTGCTTCTAATCCCCATTCATTTAAACAAAAATATATATCGACCGTCTACTATGTGCCAGTCACTGCACACCATTAACAAAGTAGATGTGGGTTCTGGCCTCCGGGAGTTTGAAGACTCATGCAAAAAACAGACAGGAATCACAAGGGATCACAAACTGTAGTATGGTTGCAGAGGAAAATAATGCAAGCTATGAGAACAGGAGTCCTCATCTAGTTTGGATATAGGGTGGTGAGGGAAAGCTTCCCTGAGAAAAGGCTGTGTGACAGGAGCTCTGCAGATGAAGGGTTGTTAAGTTAGTCTAGGAGGAAGGGCAATCCAACCACGGATACAGTTCTTGCCTCAGGCTGCCCAACCAATGCAGCAACCCACAATTTCTAGTTCCTAGAAGATATAATGACCTCTACTCATTGTTCTTGGGGATTGCTGCTTTCCTTTAACTCTTTTGTGTCCCTTGTTCTCTCACACACTTTGATGCTTTTTCTAGAAAGAACAGCCCAATGTGGCTCTGACCAAACAACACATATTTTCTAGGACCCCAAGCCCCATGAAACTTAGGTGTCACCAAGATTTCTGATACACATTCTCCTTGTGCACCTGGAACTTTCTCACTTTATTCTGCACTTATTATAATGCCCCTCTTGGCTCATTTGCAGCATTTACCAGCTGCAATAAGCTTCAATAATTTTAAAAAAAATGGTCACCCATATGAATATTTATGTCATGTTGATCAGAAAGCAAATTTCCTCTGCTCTTAGAATGAATGAGAAGGCAAACAGGGCACCATGTGTCAACAGGATGCCCTGACTGATGGCACCAATATTTTCCAAAGCAATGAGCCCTGTTCTTTTTTTAATTCAATAATTTATATGCAGCCTCCACACTGACAACAGAAACACTGCTCCAGATTTTAAATAGAGCTTGTTGCTTATACACATTTCTATGCCTAGTTTGCAAAAGTCCATGAGGTCTCAAAAATTTTGGATACTCAACTGTCAAAAAGACAATGTGGGCATGAGTGGCAAGAGATCCTTGGTCAATATGTAACGCCTTTGAGCTCTAAAAATGCCAATCACCATGTTTCTCATACCCACTGCCCCAACCATAACCCCTGCCAAGGGAGTGGCCCAAAGCAGCCAGGTTTTTTACTGTGAAACCCATATTCCTAGTCATAGCTGGTCAACTGCTAGAGATCTCTGACGGAAGAATGAATGAAGTTAATCAGATTCTCATTCTCAGATGTAAGAATTTGGAAATAGGCAATTAACAGTGCAAGCTGAAGCTGAAAGAAGTCAAGATAAATGGGGAGAAGGCAAATTAAGAGGATGAGAGGAGAGGGGCCCCTGAGTGGCTCAGTCCAACTCTTGATTTCAACTCAGGTCATGATCCCAGGGTTGTGGATCAAGCTCCATGTCGGACTCTGTGCTGGGCATAGAGCCTGCTTGGGATTCTCTGTTTCTCCTCTGCCCGCCCCCCCCCCCCCTCTTCCACTCTCTCCAGGAGGTTAGGGGGGAAGAGGATGAGAGGAGCAATCCAACAACTGCTGGGTTCATAGGGAGCTTGAAGTGATTGAGGAAGCAGAAACCTTGAGAAAACATATACAGAATAGAAGGGAAGAATAAGTCATCTGATGGTAAGAGGGAGGGGAGCAGCTGTGCAGAGAAAAGCTAAGATGCAGTGTGTGTATGTGTGCGAGAGAGAGAGAGAGAGAGAAAAGGAGAAACAGATTGATAGGGAAAGAGAAAGAGAAACAAAAGAGTCAGAAACACACATGCAAAGACATGGGGTCCTTGTCAAATAGACAAATGAGCCAGTCCCTAATGAGGTCAGTGTTGGTTCCTTATATTTACAGTCACCTTGTACCAAAATATATGAGAAAAGAGCAGAGGCTGTGGCTCTGATGAAAGTATTAAGAAACTCAGTAAAACCTTGAGAAAAGATAATGCTCAGTTTAGTCTCTAATAGGTTTTTATTAATGTTTCTTATGCGAAGAAGAGAAATACACCAATCACATTCTTATGGAAATAGTCATAAACTTAAGATTTGAAGATCACCTCTACATTATTTCACTGTGCTAAGCAGCTTAACTTGCTAAATAAAGATGGTCCAAATTTTCATCAGAGTATATGCAATATTTTTAAATAAATATTTTTTAAAAAATCAAACAGTCTAAAGGCTTGATGATGACAGGCAACAATCCCTTGTCCCACCCCTCAACCTAGTCTCACTCTCTGGAGGATGTCATTTTTAAGTTCCTTAGTTATTTCTTCCACTACTTACAACATTTAATCTATACAACCATATGCAATAGGTACTATCATTATCCCCGTTATACAGATGAGGAGATTAGAGGCCAGGAGGGCCAATTAACCTGCCCAAGGCCCCCATGAATAATTAATGTCGAATGGAATTCCAAACCAAGCAGTTTACTTTGGAGGTCTGTGATCTTCCCTATTACAATCTACTGGCCCTCATTTTTAAATACCCTGAAATTCCCCAATACCATGATAATGCTTGATGATATTTGATATCACTACTCCACAAAAGCCATTCTCAAAATATTCCCATTGTCGTTGTGGTGAATGTCTCGGACTGTTTAAAAGAGAATATGTAAAATAGAATACGTAAAAAAAATATGTAGAAAAGAGCGTGGTCTGATTTTTCATGCTGGCATCTTGCTGATACAGCAAGTAGGAGTTAAAATAGTCTTCACTCCACAGGAACAACACACTGAAGGATATCCTGGGCTCAAAACTTCAAACTGCCTATGTTACTACCTAATCCACTTCCTGCTTCCATCACTCAATTTATTTCGACCAAATTTTTACTATTCTCAGGTTGTAATCTGAAGGTCACCTTGAATCCTACCTGGGCCATATGCATTTCTTTACCATTGCTCTCATTTATTAATCATAAGTTCCTCAGCAGTTCAGCTGCCCTAAACCCTACATAATAATCGCAATTTACAACCTCATTTCAGAAACCAGACTTGAAACACAGAGTAGGAATTAAGAAGAATAATTTATAGTAGAATATTAGTTAAGAAAGAAAATTCTTACCATATTGAATTGTTGCTGTAGTTTCTCATTTGCATAATTTATGCAAAACTGTTCAAAACTATTTATCTCAAAGGTTTCAAATCTGTAACACCAAAAATAATATGTGAAGAGGAGAAAAAGAAGCAAACAGCTTTTTAAAATATTCAAAATGTGTCCATTAGAAAGAAAGGAATGGGAAATTTCCCAACATTGTGAAACTTTCTTTCCATATCAGTGATGATAAAGGTTTATAAGCCAGTAACATGGAATCTATACCCAGCAGACAGGCACCAGCCACGTAGCAGAAAGATTGTTTTTGAAGGCTCCAGCATGCAGAGGTGTTCAACAGCCTGAGTTTTTGAGGGCTAACTCATCCCCAGGTGGGGAATAATCAGAATTATGATAAAGCCATTCCTTTGTCAATTTACAAATTTACAGTGTCTATATTCACATAAAAGGAAACTGGGAATAGAGGTCTCATAGCTTCTTTTGAAAAACTAAACAAGATGATAAAAAAATTAGGCATCAAAAGCACAAATGTATAGAAAAGGTATTAATGGCTAAAAGAGGGTACCTAGAGGGGGCACCTGGGTGGCTCAGTCAGTTAAGCATCTGCCTTCAGCTCAGGTCATGATCCTGGGGCCCTAGGTTGGAGCCCTGCTCAGTGGGGAGTCTGCTTCTCCCTCTCCCTCTGCCTCTGCCCCTCCCCCTGCTCATGCTCTCTCTCTCTCAAATAGAGAAATAAAATCTTTAAAGGTTGGTACCTAGAGAAGGCAAACTAGCAAATGAAGTAAGATTTTTAGAAATGCTCTTCTAAGTTTCTTTTCTCCTTACCAGTAGAAGACAGAATCTGATACCCACATAGAGTACTAGATAATCTCTAGAAAGAAATGCTCTGTGCCAGACCACTAAGCCAAATACACTTACCCGTATATGTCCAGCACTCCAATAAAAGAGTGCTGTTTGACAGCAGAGTGGAGGGCCTGATTGACATGATCTACAATCCAGCTAAAGAGCTTGGCATAAATGTGCTTGGCCAAAGCATCACGGGCATTCGTGGCCTGCAGCTTAGAGATGGGTTTGATGTATGTCTCTGCGGCGGTAGCCAGTTTCCGGTGGCAGAGCCAGTGACACATCTCCTCATAGTCCACGCCCATAAGGTCAGAGAAGATGCTGAGAGGTTCATGCTTGGGCTGAAAAAGAGAGTGGGTTATTTCCTATGACCAAATCAATCAAATAAGAATTTACTGAAAAATACTAACAAAGAAGTAACAAATAAAACCCAGCAATTTTCTTTGTTATAACGAACACCCAGATCACCTGAAGCTGATCGGTGATAACAATCACAGTCATCCATTAGACTAGCATCTAGACAGCAATTTATAATCTCTTCCAGGGCTCATTTCACAAACTACATCTTCCTTTGTCTCTTCACTGTATTTGTTTATATCGGTCTTCGGGCAGCTTCATTCAGTCAGTTGATCAGAAGATCTGTCCGCTTGTCAACAAATATTTACTGAATGCCTGTGATATGCCAGTAAATAAAACCAGACATGGCCCCTGTCTTCCTAGAACTTACAGTCACTAGGAGAAATGGATATTAATCAGAGCAGTGCTTCCTAAAATGTAAAATTACTACAGAGAACAAAGGTGCTATCCTATGATTCCATGTGAAATGAGTGCCCCACTGAAATGAGTGTGCTCTATTCAGGGGGCAGGCGCCAGTTGCCTTGAGAAACAGAGTTGAGATCCAAAGGATGGGGAAGTATTAACCCGGTGAAAGGGGGAAGAAAGGGTCTTCACGCTAAGGGAACAGGTATATAAGTCCTGTGGTGGGAGAAAACTATAGTATGAGGGACTAAAGCTGAGTGAGGGAGAAAATATCTGAGATGAAGCCAGAGACACAGGCAGAGGCTATACCATGGCTGGTCTTTATCCTGAGAGCAAAGGGAAGCTACTGAAGGGTTTGAAAGAGATACCGTGATAGTTACTTGCACAACTTCCTAGATTAGAATGATTAGAATCTCTTTAATGACTTACAAATCCGTATCCCCTACAATGTCTGCCATAGGCCTTGCATTGAGCAGACATTCGATAAATCCTTGTTCAACTTAATCCACGTGAGTGCATTATATTTGTTAACATCTTCACTCACATGTTTCAGTTGAGTCTGATGACATTCCTGGGGAACAGGCAGGATGAACACTGCTATCTCTGATTGAAATCTAAGAGGATAGCTCGTCAAACGTCACATGGCCAAAGTATGTCAGTGTTGTCATTAGAACCTGGGTATCTTGGCACCCTCACCTCCCGACCCTTCCCACTGAAGCAGTCCCTTCCTTCCTTCATCTCCCCTCCTCCCAAGTGATCACTTCAGATATACTTTAGCACCCTTACCAACGGCATGCTACAACTCCCTTAAATAAGCAGCTAATTTCATTCGTATAAATATGAATGATTTTTAAAAAGATTGTATTTATTTGAGAGAAAGAGAGAGCACTAGAGGGGTGAGGGGCAGAGAGAGAAGCAGACTCCCCGCTGAGGAGGGAGCCCAATGGGCTCCATCCCAGGACTCTGGGATCATGACCTGAGCTGAAGGCAGACACTTAACCGACTGAGTCACCCAAGGGCCCCATGAATGATTTGACAGCAATACTCTCTAAACATATTCTATCTGAATGGCATTACCATACTATTAGGTCATGGCTGTAAACTTTTTTGTTCAAGTTTTCTGTAACTTTACTAATTTTTAGACTTCTTCATTTATCTCTTCTCTTTATCTGAGAGAAGTCAATAATCCCCCACTATGATAGAGCAATTTCTTCTTTTGTTTCCTGTTGATTTTTGTTTTATATATGTTAAATCTATACCATTAATTACATGAAAGTTTAGAAGCATTACAGCTTCATGATGAATAAAATCTCTATCATTACCTAGTACTCTATTTCTAGTATTACTTTTGGTCCCAAACTCTATTTTGTCCAATATCAATACAGGCTCTGCCAGGTTTTTCTAGCTATTATGGTGTATCTTTTCTAAACTTTTTATTTTCAAAATTTCTGTACCTTTATGTTTTAGGAATGCTTATTTCAAAAGATATAGCTGAATTCCTAAACCAGTTATCCCGTTGTTATCTAGTACTCTAGTTCTATGTTTTTAGGGGGAAGACAGGTTGATGATTCTCTTTATTTTTTTTTTTACTTCTTCTTCTGAACTAATTTTAGCCCAACAGAAAAGTTACAAAAGCAGTGCAAAGAATTCCCTTCACCCAGATTCCCTAAATATTAACATTTTACCACCTTTGCTTGTATCATTCTCTCTCCTTCACATACATGTACATACACATTAATTTTTTAGAACCTTTGAGAGTGCAGTGGGAGGAAAAAGACAACAACCAAAAAGCTTTGAGAGAAGTTCCAAGCATGATGTCATTTTAGTCCTAAATATTTCAGTTTGTGTCTCCTAAAAACAAATGACATTGTCTTATAGAACTATGGTATCATGAAGAAAATTAGAAAATTAGCAACGATACAACCCTATTATCTAATCTACAGATCTATTTCAATTTTTTTCTGATTGATCTAATCAATCTCTGCACAGAAGTGGGGGAAATATTTTTATAGTCCAGGATCCAGTCTAAGTTCATACACTGAATTTAGTTGCCATGTTTCACTAGCCTCCAAACTTTAATCTCAACAGGTCTTTGCTCTTTTTTTCATCTTTTGTGACCTTGACATTTTTGAACAGCATGTCCCTCAACGCAGGTTTGCATGATGTTGCCTCATGATTACATCTAGGTCATGCCTCCTCGGCAGGAATACCAGAGAGGTGATGTTGTGCTCTCAGTTCACCGTATCAGAAGTTATATAATGTTCAACAGTCATTTCTCCAAAGAAGACATACGCATGGCCAACAGACACATGAAAAGATGCTCAACATCATTCATCATCAGGGAAACACAAATCAAAACTACAATGAGATATCATTTCACAACTGTTAGAAGAGCTAAAATCAGAAACATAAGAAACAACAAGTGTTGGCAAGGATGTGGAGAAAAAAGAACCCTCATCCACTGTTAGTGAGAATGCAAACAGGTGCAGCCACTCTGGAAAACAGTACGGAGGTCCCTCAAAAAGTTAAAAATAGAGCTACCCTATGATGCAGTAATCACACTACCAAGTATTTACCCAAAAAATACAATAACACTAATTCGAAGGGATACATGCAGTCCTGTATTTATTGCATTATTATTTACAATAGCCAAACTACAGGAAAAGCCCAAGAAACAGACTCTTAAGTATTAAGAACAAACTGTTGTTACCAGAGGGGAGGTAGGTGGGAGGAAGGGTGAAATAGGTGATGGGGATGAAGGAAGGCACTTGCTGTGATGAGCACTGGGTGTTGTATTGAAGTGCTGGACACTATACTGTACACCTGAAATTAATCTAACACTGTATGGGAGCTATGCTAGAGTTAAAATAAAAAACTTAAAAAAAAATGTTCACTACAAGCTACAAACCAGAGAAATAAAGAAATATCTTTAATGCCTTTTTAAAAGCAAACAACAACAAAAACAACAGAAAAAGAAGTTCTATGATGTTGGTTGGTCTCGCTACCGGTCCTGTCAATTGCAGTCACCTGATTAAGGAAATGCCAGCCAAGTTTCTCCACCCTAAAGACGACTATCTTTCCCTTTGTAACTACTAAGTATTTTGTGGGTTGTTCTGTCTTTTCCAGCCCAATACACTATTCATTATCATTATTGCTTTAAAAACTGAAATTTTACCTATATTGGCATGTGCTTCCCTAGTTTATTGACCTACCGAATGGTAGGTCTATCTTGGGTCACTTTCCTTCTGCCTAAACCATGTCCTTTAATATTTCCTTTAGTGAGGGCCTCTTGGTGACAAAATCTCCCAATTTCTATTTGTCTGAAAACGCTTCTATTCCTTCCTCATTCTGGAACAATCTTTTTACGGGATATACAATTCTGTTAATACTTATTTACTCTAGAGCACTGAGGATAGTGGTCCACTGTTTTCTGGCTCCTGTTGTTGTAGTTGAGAGGTGAGCTATTGGTTAACTGTTATTTCTTCAAAAGTAATACGTCTTATCTTTCTGCCTTTCTGCCTGTTTTAAGATTTTTCTCTCTGCATTATGGAGTGCCTTGGGTGGATTTCTTTTTAGTCTAATTAGGGTTTTGTGGTCTTTCCCAATCTGAGGTTTAGTGTCATTTTCATAATTTCTCAAATTTGTGAGTAATTATGTTTTCAAACATTATGTCTGCCTCATTTTTTTTTTCCTCTAGGAATTCTCATTGGATTAAAATGAGATTTTATTACTCTAGCCTTCACCTCTCCTATGTTTTAAGTGCTCCATCTTTGGGTCCTATCTTGCATTTTGGATAATTTTTTCACATCTCTGTTCTAGCTCATCTTTTCTCTCCTCAGTTGTGTCAAATTTGCTATTAATTTTCTTTCAGCATTCTTAATAGGTTTGACTCTGATCTGTTGTTTTGCCTAGCTCCTTCTATTTTGTTTCTTTGTGGAATTTGTGATTTTTGACTGTGAGCCAATATTTCCTGGAACTTTTCTCATGGGACTCTATTGAGACCTGGATCATCCAAAGTAGATTTATATTTTCTTCTGACAGGCATCTAAGGCACCACCTATCCAGGACCAATTTCAGCTAATTTTTCTGTATTTAGCTTTCTGGGATCATCTATCTAGAAACTACAAATTCGGTCTGAGAGTAACTGTGAGGTTCAATTCATTGTCATAAATTTTTAGGAACTATTTTCTCCTATACTTAGCACCAAGGCTTGCTTAAGTCAGAACAACTTTTATTTGTACTCTTCGAGTAAGTGGTGGGCAAGTTTATTACTAGTTTCCCATTTAGGGTCTTAGCTTTAGGCAGGGGTTTAGGCAGGGGTTTCCCTATTTATATGAGTCCTGGGCTTTGTCTTTTGTCTTCTGCACTCTACTTGGCTAAGAAAACCAAAGCTCACAGTCACTGGGTTCAGTAAATGCCGTCAAGGTGAGCCCTAACGCCAGGGTTTTACTTCTTTCTCATAGTTCCTATTTTCACTTAGTTTCTGGCCTCTGAGTAGATTTTACATATTTATTAATTTTTTTAAAAAATGTAATTTATCGTGGGGCATCTGACTGGCTCAGTCAGTGGAACATGAGACTCTTGATTTTGGGAGTTGTGAGTTCAAGCCCCACGTTAAGTGTAGAGATTACTTAAAAATAAAATCTTTAAATATATATATATATATATAAAATTTATCCACTATGAAGATCAATCAGAGCATCTAGTTGAAAATTGCTAGAAAAGAAAGTCTCATTTTACAAATGAGGAAAGAGAGGTTCAGAGAAGTGTAAGCAACTCACTAAAAAACACAGCGTGATTAAACAGTAAAGTAGGGATTGAATCCAGGCACAGAACCCTTCTCCCTAGATGGCCCCGATCCAACTTTCATATCAAATACTTCCCACCTCTGTTCATATGGACCAGACATGTATCCATTCTCTTCTCTCCCTTACCCCTAACACACACAGTCAGTGTGCACCAGGGATTAGCAACCATATTTCTTATTTTTGGTTCAAGATTCTACTTGGGATATTTTATCTCTTTGATGTTAGTAGAGACTTCAAATATCTGCTTCCCTAAAGAATCAACAGAACTGAAACACAAATAAACAGCTATCACACCAAGCGTGTTCTAAACTTACAGGTATTGTGCAGCTGTCTGAATCCCGAGATGTAAATGCAACATTGCCTAAGTGAAGGATGCCAGCAAGTATTCGGAAAATTCCCATCTGATAAGACTCACTAATTCCTGAAACAGAGTAAATGAACAAGTGATTATAAACCATTACAGCAGCCAATATTAAGCCTATTTGTAACTCACTTTCATCTTTGTTGACATCAACACGTAACACAGTGTAGCATCATGGTTGGGAGCGTGGGCTGTGGAGCGAGAACTGGGCTGGCATTGCTCCTGACCTACCATCTCATATGGGCATGTAACATCACCCTTTTATGTTTCTGTTTTCTCATTTGAGATACAGGAATAGTACTGACTATCTCAAAGGACATCCGTGAACGTTAAATGAGAAAGTGCACATAGTCATGTAGTATACTTACAGGATACATGGTAAATGCTAAACAAATTATCATCATCGTCATGCCCTGGATTTAAGTATTTTACTAACATTACTACCTTTTTTATTTTCTCTATTTCAAATGCAAGTTGTAGCCCAATAAGACTATTTTAAGGCAGATTATTTTAATTACTTCTTCTAACTACAGAACAAGTATAAGTTAAAGAGATCCCAAGATGAGAAGTGTTCAGGCTTGTGTTGTACCCAGCCTGATGAGGGATATCGAAATGCAGCATTAAAGCAGCAACTGAAGGATGAGGCAGGATGAGAAAGCTGTATAGCCGTGGCATTTTATCAATCTGGCTTCATTTTTCAATAAGGTAAGAATTTCCTGAATATTATATATAATTATATGGACGTAAAAATAGTAAAATTATTTCCAAATATGTAATCATACACAGTGTAACTGAGAGTTGATCTTATAATGAATGTTTTTACTATCTTCTAATTATGGCTTTTACAAAAATTTGCAATTTTGTATTTACAAATAGATTTAGCCCTAGAAGTATAGCAGAATTTTTCAAACTTCAAGGTGCATATGAATCACCAATAGAGCTTGTTAACATGCAGATTCTGATTCACTAGGTCTGACATGGGGCCTGAGTTTCTGAATTTTTGCAAGCTCCACTATGGTCCTGGACCATACTCTGATTAGCAATGCTTTTAAATTAAATTAACTCACCTCAGAGTACTCATCAAAATACCAACACATGATTTTAGTTATTTATAATTAAAAATTTTTTAAATACATAATTCACCACTAAAAGTTGTACACTGCAATTCTAAGATTAATTTACTTGCATGTAGACCCCGTATTTTTTAAATCTCAGAAACAAGACAGTGACATCTGAGCCATTTTTAAAACAGTGGAATAATCCACATGTAATACAATGTTTTGTCACTACACCAGCTCAACCACATTTCCCAACCAGAAAAGACAAAAATAAAAAACCAACAAACCAACCAACCAGACAAAAAAACAAAAGCAAACACCCTACAAAAGGTGAGACTGTTCAGGAACCCATTTCATTTAGCTTTCGGTTTCAGATTTTGTGAAAATTTAAACAAAGACTTACACTTAGTCCTACCTCCCCTAATGTCCTCAATTTGTTCTTTAAACAGCTTTATTGAAGGATAATTTGCATACCATAAAATTCACCTGTTCTAAGTATACAGTTCAGTGATTAGTTGTATAACCATTACTACAATCTGATTTTAGAATAGTTCCCATCACCCCAAAAAGAAACCTTGTGCTCATTTGCTGCCCAAAGGTGTTTTGTAAGGATTGAATGTTAAATCTCCCAAAAACACTCACCATCTAATACAAAGCCAAGCCAGTATTCCAAATAAAGATTGCTTGAATCAGAGAACTACTGCTCCTAAGAGCTCAAAAATAAAATCATGTTACCTAGCAGAGTGCAGGCCTGCCTGGTATGTGCCATCTCCTTGGTATCATCAACTCCTTCAATCACAGGACTGCCACCTTGCTTCGTGTAATGAAAGTTATTTGCATTTCCTGCAATTAATGAAAAGATTTGCAGTCTATGAAAAAGCCTTGACTCCCAGCCTTATATGCACTCTAAAGCAGAGGCAGTGATAGCACCGTTCAGTGTACAGAGTCTGGAGCTGGACTGCCTGCGAAATCACCATTCATCTCAAACAGGTATCATCAACTCAAGGCCAATCCTGTTCCATTTATGCAGCTGCTCACCCCTTCCCCATTCCCAGGTTATCGTGAAGCCAATTGCAGACTTCTTATCATTTTACTCATAAATATTTTAGTATGAGATAATCTCCTTTTTAATAAGTTTATGAAATCAGGAATTAACAGAAAACAATACCAGAACAAGAAATCTAACACCATATTCATACCTAATCGCAGCATTTTAAATTCAGGTAACTTTGCTGAAGCACAAAGCTGATAGAAGATATGATAGTTTCTCTCTTCTTCTGCCTTTGAAATAAGATAAGAAGAATTTTCAATTACAGCATTTTAACCTAAAACTCAGAAAATTCAATCACAAAATCAATTTTTTTAAGATTTTTTAAATTATTATTCATTTGAGACAGAGAAAGAGAGAGCACAAGCAGGGGGAGAGGCAGAGAGAGAGGGAGAAGTAGACTCCCCGATGAGCTGGGAGCCCCTGACATGGGACTCAAGCCCAGGACCTGGAGATCATGACCTGACCTGAAGGCAGACACCTAACCATCTGAGCCACTCAGGTGCCCCAAATTATTTTTAAGATTTATTTATTTGAGAGAAAGAGAAAGAGAGCAGGGGGAGGGGCAGAGGGAGAGAATCTCAAGCAGACTCCCCACTCACTGAACCCAGAGCCCGACTAGGGGCTCAGTCCCACAACCCTGAGATCATGACCTGAGCTAAAATCAAGGGTCAGACACTTAACTGACTGAGCCACCTAGGTGCCCCCAAAAAATAAAATTTTAATATTTAATTTTCTCAGTGTAATAAGTAGTCCCTTCCCAAATTTCCTAATATAAGTTTACGATTATTAAATCTTGTGATTTGTTAACTACGTGTATACATGTATGAATGTGTAACTGCTGGTCACATTCAACAAAAAATATCTGATAATGATGCTTTTTGAAGTAGAGAAGTTTGATATATGCCATTGTCATAAGAGATCATTGCCTTTGGGGAAAACTAAAACCATGTTTTTGAAATACAGGTACCCCCTGCTTTTCTAAAGTTCACATTACACCACTCATTTTTGCAAAAGGCCTACATTACCACCTGTTTTGCTAACCAAAAGAAATCCAAAGAGGATTTTTTACAGAAAAGCAAAAGCTAGTGTTTAGCTTTTATTTTGCGGTGAGCCATTACAGAGGCAGCACACCCCCAGCAGCGACAGTGGGACCGAGTTCCTTCCCCAGGAACTACACACAGCATCTTGGCATCAAGCTGCCATAGCTTTGAAATGCATCTGTGAGCATCTGTGCTTTATCTCCATTTATTTTGTGCATCCATTAGCAAGATGTGTCCTAAGGTATCAGAAAAGCTTAAGAGAAGTTATTTTTGGGGTCTGGGGATGCTCAGAAATTTTTCCATATAAATTAATGTAATGTTTTCTTCACTTTACACCATTTCAGCTTACAAAAGTTTTCATAGGACCAATCTACTTTTGGAAAGGGGGTAAACCTGTACGCAATATTTTCTCACAGTACCTCTCAGGTTCATGGTCTTCCTAACACTTTAAATGAAGACGAATATTCTATCTCTGCCATATGTCAGACCAGATCATCTACTGTGGTTGTTTGTAAGAAATCCACAAATGCACTACATTATCTATATCATTTTAGTTTATACATTTTAACATCAATAAAATATTTAACAGAACAGAAAATAAATCATGTACGATTTTAAAATAATTTCTTAGTACTTCCTGACCGTCCTTTTTCCACATACATACTTTAAAAATGCAACTTAATAATACTGTTTATACGAAACTGAATCCTAATACTCTACCATCAAATCCTTGAATTCTGCAGTGTATTCAGCTGACTAAAGCATAGTAGTGGTCTCAAGGTCAGGTTTGATCCTCAAAAGGGGCTTATGTCTGATAAAGGAGATTTTTTAACCTTCATTACTCTATCTGAACAAGATCATATTCTAAGAGAGGAGAAGGAAGAAAAGAGGACAAAGAATTAAGTTCAAACTACTTAACTTACTGAAAACATAACCCAATGTCTTCCCTATCAACTGGGAAATACAAGAGATAAGATTAAACTAATAACACCTCTTGGGGTGCCTGGGTAGGCGTCCGACTCTTGATTTCGGCTCAGGTCATGATCTCAGGGTCACAGGATGGAGCCTCATGTCAGCTAGCACTCAGCACTGAGTCTGCTTGGGATTTTCTCTCTCCCTCAGCCCCTCCCCTGCTCACATGCACTCTCTCTCTAAAATAAATTAAAAAATAAAATCTTAAAAAAAATACACTATAGCACCTCTTTTTAACTAAGCGTTTCCTACAACCATCTGTAGAAAAAAGTCAAAACCATTAAACCTAAACCAGTGACCAGTCCCACATTATTAGTCTAATAGGCATTGCCCTGCCTCTGACAGGTACCATTTTACATATTTCAGTCCAAATGTGGTTTGTAGTAATATTGTCATAATATGCCCAAAAGTACCTGCAAATAAAATGCATCCCAGCAAGCATGAGCTCTGGAAGTATACGGCAGTCCGGCTTACCTGGAATACTACTCTGGACTTCTCTAAAAGGTAAGTTCTCATATTGGCACCAATGATTCGATATCTCTTATCAAACCCAATTTCAATATACTTCCCAAAGCGGCTGCTATTATCATTCCTGGTTGTCTTAGCATTTCCGATGGACTAAGAAAGGGAAAAAATCATATTTTAGAAGTACAGTTCATGACATGACATTTACAGAGTCTGTTCAGGGAGAGAAAGGACAGAGTGTGACGCCACACTTTAAAACAGGTTCTTTTAAGAACAGAACCCATCTTGCCCCTGCAGGCACCACTACATGCTTTGTCCAACGCACAACCACACAGATACTGACTAATGGTTCAGCTCTGCCTTCTTATTCTCACACACATTATCTTCAGAAACAGCAAATCTAAGCCCAGTGGCTGGGAGGTCTTCACACCGTTGGTGGGATCGAAACACATTCATTCAGGTCAACAAAGAAAGAAACGGATGGGACTGGGGGCTGCCGAAGCACACTAGGGTTTGCATTTCCCGAAAAATTAGTCTGTTTTATGTAAATAAGCTGGTTAAGACAAATTAATATTTTCATGGAACTATTGCTCTGGTGTTGAGTCTCTTTAGCTAGAAGTTTCTATCATCTTATCCTGCGATAATAAAGGCCCAGTTGGACTGGTTATTAGCAGAATCTTTCTAATCATCAATTCAATTCAAAGCCATTTTCGGAAACCAGACACAGTAAAATTTGCCCTTGGATTTTGATAGCTGTATCTAACTTATAAAACATCTGCCACAGAATTCAGAGAATATAACTTTCTGCTAAATTTTTTATATAATTTTAAAAATTAAGATAATGTATGTAACTACTTTCTGACTTAGGTAACAGGTTTCTAGAAATTTTTCTTCCAAGGCAAAGCAAAACACATGGTGTACTTAGAGAAGCAAGCGTTCACATAATGCATGTATTAAATGTTTAAAAAAATATTTTATACAAAATTACCAAAATTTACTTCTACAAAGCCTGAGATGATCAGGATTTAGTAGATTGAAACCACAGCAGAGAGAAAGACATGAAAATGCTTTGGAGTGTTAAAAAAGCAATACAAATTTAAGTGATGAAAACAGTGAAAACACAGCCACAAAAAATCAACACATCAGATTATCTGATCAATCAAAGAAAGTGCATTTTACTCTCTGAAATCCAGGGCGGGTATTGTCCTATTTTTGCTTTGGCAATGAGAACACCACTCTATTTCAGATTAACATTTTAAATGGAAAGAATGACAGAAAGCCATCTTCCCAGCGAAGTAAGAGTGATCCTAGTGTAGCCTAAGACAGTGTGATAATACATTTACTTAGATATACCCCTTCTCGATATGACAAAAAGTACAAAGGAAAGTCTCCATATATTCCAATTATTTTCATTTTATTTAGAAAAGGGAATTAATGATAAACACAGGATTTTCTTTCAACACAGGATATTCCGTCAAAGAGCAGATGAAGTAAGATGTAGTAACTGAGGCAGTGGCAGTAATGGCCACTAAGCACCTTCCTGCCAGCAACTAAGCAAGCTGGTGAAGGGGGTCCACACCTTCTCCTCCCTCCCTGACCCCATCCCACCTTCCATATGCCATCCCTCTCCTAACGACTCAGAGTGCGAGCCCAGGGGGCTGAGCTGCCAAAAAACACCATGAGAAGCAGCAGTGAGTAGGCCAGGGTTGAAACAGACCCCTCCCCTCTGTCTTTGAGTAACAGGCTTTTAACATGGAGCAAACAATGGTAGAAGGAGCGAATGAGATAGAAGTCTGAAGACCTGTGTATTAGACCAGGCCCTCCTACCAACTTGCCAACATTTAATCCTCTGAGGAGCAGTAGTGCCTCCAAGCGTAAACTGACTAGCAGAGATGAGCTCTAGGGTCCTTCTCAAAACTAGAATTATATGATTATAAGCCTTGAACTTGATAAGGAAAGAAGGCTCTCTATATAAACAATACCTTTTGTCCATTCTCCCTAATTGCTCCCTCTGCCTTATAAGTACTGTATTTACAACAGACTCCCTTGATGCTATTTTCATTTCAATTAGCAAGAAATTGTTAATGAAAAAAAGCTTTGTGGTCTCGATTTTACTACTGATTTCAGTGAAGTGCTGAGCGAGTTATTCTTCTTTGCTAAAAGGAGATGAAAACCTTTAACTATGGTTATTAAAGATGTAAAAGAACTATTAAGACGCACTGTGCCCTCAAGAATCTTTCCCTGTCCCCATCTTCGGATGAAAATTTCCTGGAGGAAAGGAGAAAAAGAAAGCATGATAAAATGAGCAAAAAAGAATCGTTTATCTGTGCATCACTCATATTTTGCAAAAGGAGCCTATGCTGAGGATGAGGACCTTGCTTTCCAAAGGATCATGTGCAAATCCCACTAGCCACAGGTTGTGAGGTTAACTGTGTAGCATGCTCATAGCCAAGGAGGACTTCCAGGTCGTGGAGACCCAGACATGCCATTCTTGACATCACAGTAAAGGACTATGATATAGAAACACGGCCTTGAGACAGGTTTCTAGGCCGCATACTCAGTATTTCATCTATGTCTTCTTCCTATAACTGCAAACCCTTTGTCACAATTCTTTAGCTCCAGATTCCATTTTAATCTTTCAAATTGAGATGCCTTCATTTGTAGTTATTGAAAATTAGTTCGTTCTTTGCCAAATTTTCTTAATCCAAATTCCTATAGAAAAACTACACAATATAAAAGGGAGTAACTAAGCCTAACTGATGCCTTTATCTGTTTTTGTTCAACCCAGCAAATAAGGTAAATTCCTTATAATTACATATTAAAAACTAGGATCTATGGCCATTTTAATCTCTCCTACTAACACAACGCAAATCTGTATTGTAGAAAAACCAATGTAGCTATTTTTTGAATGAGAATAGAGCAAGGTCATAAAATATTCTAGAAGGTTCATTCCAGACTCAGATATTATATGGTCTGGGCCTAGAAGAGGTGGGATTCCCTGATGCCATTACAATCTAGACTGGGATATTCTAATATTAGGGACTAAGAACAAACTAAACTATTGCAAATACAGAGAATTCGTTGTGACCAAAAATAGCCAAACTAATGGTAGGAAGCAAAGCAAAGCTCTGTTATTTTCTGACCCCAAACCCAAAGCTGGCTCTACGGATTATATTTCCCAGTATTAACAATGGCATCCAGCACTATATCTGTAGCTTAAATTCTTTCAAATATTAATATTTGCTTAAAATCTTTACTAGTCTTTTTGGCACACACCTCTGTTTCCTCCCCATCTGTGCTATTTCAGAAAACTTCTCCAGTTCTCTTTGCACAGTGCACCTAGTCTGGGCAGCCCTGTAACTTCCCCAGCACATCCTGTCCTCTCGGTCCCAAGGACAGAGGTCCTCCTGCTCTGGAGGGCAGCCCTGCAGGCAAGGGGGCACAACATTCTGTTCTGAAGTGTCACACACGGCACTGCAAACCAGGCACAATTACCTCTGGACTGATCATTGCAAAAACCACTTGTATCACAGGTGCACCAGGCCAGTTCTAAACTCCGTCTGTGTTTGGGTGACAAATAAGGCTTGACAAAGGGAAAAAACAGGAATAAAAAATGCTGACCTGAATTTTTAATAAGAAAGGTTTGTTTCTCCCTGTCCAAAATAATTTCTCTCCATTAGTAATGAAAATTACTTTTTTTCCGTTTAATGGGACTATTTACAAAAATATGACTTTTCTAAAATCATATTAATAGACAAATCTAGTTACAAATCCTGAAATACTCAAATTCTCACACAAACAGGTCCACTTTCTTTGACACTTTGTATACATATTTTACTTTTGAAAGGACATCCTTTCATAGTTCTTCCTTTCTCAGGAATTTATGGCTACCGAATTTCTTTTTTCTAACCTAAAGCTGTGTGATGTGCTTCACAGAAACAAGAAGAAAAATGTTTACAAGATCATGATTCAAGCCTATAGCTCAAATCTGGAAAAAAACAAACTTAAAGCCAAACAAGTTGCACTAAGTATAGAAAATGAAATGTGGGCAAAGGAATGATAAAATTCATTGTGCTTGAGTATAGTGAATCCTACAAACTCAGAATTGGGGGGTGGGGGATGAGGAACATACTTTTAGTACAAGGAACAATAGACATGAGTCAATTAACTAGGAGAATAGAAATTTAGAAAAGGAAGTACCACTGCCAGTTATTTAAAGGCAACAACTCAATGGTAGGTTAAAAATGCAGGATTCTGGAATCGAGTAGGTGCTTCCAGAGCGGGGCTCTACTCAAATGGCTACCTTACTGACTTTTTACTTTTCATAGCTCTCTTCTTACTAACACATGGAAAAGTATTTTCTTACTTTCAGCAGCTGGGAGACCCCGACTTTCTGACATGTGTTGTTTCAATAATTTTTGGAGCAGGTTTCTTAAGAGAATATAGTCAGAAGGCCAAGGCTGCTGCTGTCTTACCTCCATGATGGGGTTGGAGGCCAAGACCTTTTCCTCAACATTGGCTTCACTGGCAGAACCACTTACAGTTGCAAAGTATCGCATGGCATACTTAGCTGAGACTGTTTTTCCTGCCCCAGACTCTCCACTTACGATGATGGACTGATTTCGTTCATCTCTGTAAAACAAAGAAGAGTAACTAACAGTGCTGCCCACTCCTGAATGTGACTAACATTATTTCCTCTGTGCTCTCGTCAGCGAGCCATGGTGACTTTCTTCCGGTTCATACCTGCAGCAATGTGGGAAGGAACATAAGAATGATACTTCCTAATAAAAATAACTACTTATGAACTAGCAATGAACAGAGAGGGAGAAGAAGATATCAAGCATCAAATTAGATAGCATCACTTCTAAGGATGAATCTGTAATAGAGGGTCTCTGAATTTTTGTGTGTACAGATCTCAAACCAATTATTTAATTTCTAGATAATAATTCTGGTATATTACAGTACTGTTGTCAACCACCTCAGAAGAAAAAGGAGCCACAGCAAGGGAATTTAAAAGAAAATCCTATTTAAAATTTATAAATTGTCTAGTAGTTAACAGTCCATACAGTCATTTCTTGCACAAACTCCAGCTCCTACTGAAAGTATCTTCATTAGCTGAGAAGAAACAGTTTTTTTATATGTTGGCTGACTTGTCCAAATATGTCAGAACTCAAAGACTATCTACTATTCCATCTTTAATTCATTCACACGACTCAAAAACTCTAAGTGACACACTTGTTCACATGACTATCATTTCTTGGAGGATAAAGACCTAAATCATCTTTATCTTTAATACCCAGCACCTAGTGCAGAGCCTGACACATCACAAATACTCAATAAATGCGTACGGCTTACAAGTAAATGGAACCTCAATGAGAAACCTAGCTTAAGAATAAATCTCTCTGCTTTTTTTTTTTAAGATTTTATTTATTTATTTGAGAGAGAGAGAGCACTAGAAAGACAGAGCATGCACAAGTGGGGGGACAGGGAGAGGGAGAAGCAGACTCCCCACTGAGTAGAGAGCCCAACACGGGGCTCAACCCCAGGGCCCTGGGATCATGACCTGAGCCGAAAGCAGACACTTAACCAACTGAGCCACCCAGGCACCCCTAAATCTCTCTGCTTTGACTACGATTTCTACTAAGACAGAAGTAGGAAACTGCCACTTCCTGAGATGGAACCAGCAATTAACTCTTCATCAAAATAACTGAACAAGTACATAAAGGTGGTATTATTTGTGCCCTTAATTTACAAAGAGACTGGACCAGGGTGACTTCAAAGGTTTTTAGTGGAACTATTCTATAAGGCCACAAGATAGAGAGGTTATTCTATTACAAAAAATGATCTTTTTATCTTTTACAAGAGACTTATTTATCTAACAAATATTTATCTAATACCCACTACATGCCAAACATTGTGCTAAACACTAGGGATACAAATTAAATAGGCTGTGATCTGTGTCCTCAAGTGGTTAATGGTCTAACAGGAAAGAAAAACTGTAATTTGAGATTATAATGCATGTGATGAGGCACTGAAAGGAGGAAGAGGTGATCAGGAAAGGCTCCTTGAAGAAGATACCAGAACAAGGTCTAGAAAGATAACTAGGGAAAAGTAAGCAAGTGATGAGGAAGTTAGAAAGGAAACATTCCAGAGAAAGGTGATAACATAAATGAAAGTTCAGATGCATGAGAAGTTAGGAAAGAGCATATCATTCAGTTTGGCTGGAACATGGAGTAATGATGGATAAGGCTGTGGAGTTGACCAAGAACCTGACCATAAAGTTCTTACATGAGCTGTTAAGGAATCAAGTTTAGCTAAAGGTAATGGAGTGCCATTAAACAGAAAACAACACAAAGAATAAAATTCAATGAGTAAAATCACTCTGGCAGCAATGTGGAGTATGAGTGGCGAGGGTCCAGAAGAAAAATTATGGAAGTCTGAACAAAGGTTGTGGCTGTCCTGATTGAGAGAGGTAGAGAGCTTTAAGAGACACCAAAGTGGTAGAATCCACAGTAGTTGGCAATAAATTTCCAAGGTAGAAATTTAGGACTTTTCTAAGGAAAAATTTCTTCTTCCTTTGAGAAATGAGGGTAACTGTCTTTATTTTTATAGACCTTGAAAAATACAGTAGGAGTATAGCAACCTGTTCCTGACACTCTGACTCCCATACTGTGGGGAAAATCGGGAGGACCTAGGTGACACACTAAGGAATGTTTAAATTTTATAGTGCAAGCTTGCACGTAATCCCTGTTTTTATGAAACATCATTGAACCTCATACTTACCATCTCATTTTCTTTTTATTTGAATTTCTAGACAGAACTGGACACTCCCATTGCCTGCGTTCATTCACAGCTGATTAAAACATAAATCATCTAATAAAACAGTTCTCATCGTGGTGCCAGTGTCCTTTCTTTTAGTCATTTAAAACATCCTCAGAATTCGCCTTTTTCTATACATTAATCAAAGCACAGTATCAACAGTTTTTGGATTCCCTTCTACAATATGATTAGAAAAATGATCTCTTCCTAATTCCTTCATGATCAGTTGTCATCACACCCTGTGTGACACCACTCCTTCCAACAGCAAAGGAGGTGAGGAGGCTTCCACTAGTCTGATGAAAATATTAATGGGAACTGTTATTTAAACTGTACTACCTTTGAAAGGCTATTTCAAGTCTCAATATCAAAATGTTGTATCGAAAAATCTAAAAATTCGTAAGCTCTTTCCTATACTACAGGGAAGAAGAAAAATATTAAAGGCAATAAGATCAAGGATCGTTCGAATGAGTTAGAGATTTGTACAACTATGTACATATATACACCGATATCAAGCACATGCCATGTACATTTTCTTTTCCAGGATTTAGGATCCTGGATTCCAAAAGTTTTTAAATTTTTTAAGGGACTTTATTATTATTTTTTTCTATTTCCCTGACTTTTTGGCAGAGAGTCTTCCCTTTTTCCCAAGCTTAGTGGAGCATTCTAATATATAAATAAGCACCACTCTTCCATTATATAAAAGCTTCCCTGCATCAAGGCTCTAATCCTAAATCTGCCATTTACCAGCTACACAGCTTTGAGCAATTGCATGACCTCCCTGGCTCAGTTTTCTCATCTTTAAGATTAATAGTACTCAAAGTCCTTCTCAAATTCCAAAGTACTGTAATCTAAAAGTCTAACTTTGGAGTTGATTTTTCAGATGTTAGATGGATTATAGCTTGTACTCCAGGCCAGGGTAAACTCTTGGGACCAAGGACAATTGGAAAAGGACAGGCCTACAGACACTCAGACGGTCTTCAGTGGCCACATTTGAAATACACAACATTTTTTCTCTGGAGGACCCCCGAATTTGAGATGACCAAAATCAATAAGGGGCTACAAAGAGTAAAAATGTAAAATAATTAATTCATTGATTATTAATTATAAGTTAAATGCAAGAAGTAGCACTCTTTATAAAATAGGTACAATAAAGTCTTTAAAATGTTTTTCAGGGGTGCCTGGGTGGCACAGCGGTTAAGCGTCTGCCTTCGGCTCAGGGCGTGATCCTGGCGTTATGGGATCGAGCCCCACATCAGGCTCCTCTGATATGAGCCTGCTTCTCCCTCTCCCACTCCCCCTGCTTGTGTTCCCTCTCTCGCTGGCTGTCTCTATCTGTATCGAATAAATAAATAAAATCTTTAAAAAAAAATGTTTTTCAGTTCTATGTATGTGGCCATAGGAAGAAATGCCAAAAAGAGAGAGTAAGAGCAGAGATAGGTAGAAATGGGAGCCAAGCAAAGACAGAGAGGAGAGAAGGATAACAGATAATAAAGATACACAAAAGGAAAGACAAGAAGGGTATGACAGTGATGAGGAGAAAGCAGACAAAAACATCGGGGATAAAAATTTTATGGTTCACACTTGCTTATACTATACACAAAAATAAACTGAAAATGGATTAAAGATCTAAATGTGAGACATGAAACCATATAATTCCTAGAAGAAAACATAGGCAATAATCCCTCTAACGTCAGCCTAAAAACATTTTTCTAAATATGTCTCCTTTGGCAGGGGAAACAAAAGCAAAATTAAACTATTCTTATTTTGAAAAAAAAAAAAAAGCTTTTGCACAAGAAAACAAAAAAGACAACCTATTGAATGAAGGAAGAGATTTGCAAATGATATATCCAATTAGGGGTTAATATCGAAACTATTTAAAGAACTTACACAACTCAACACCAAAAAACCCCAAATAATCCAACTTTAAAATGGGCAGAAGCCATGAATAGACATTTTTTCAAAGAAGACATTCAGATGGTCAAAAGACACACACAAAAATATGCTTTTCATCACTCATCAGGGAAATGTAAATCAAAACTACAATGAGGTATCACTTCACACCTGTCAGAATGGCCAAAAATCAAAAAAAGATGTGGAGGAAAAGGAACTCTTGTGCACCGTTGGCGGGAATGCAAACTGGTGCAGCCACAGTGGAAAACAGTATGGGGTTCCTCAAAAAGTTAAAAATAGAATTACCCTATGATCCAGTAATTCCACTACTGGATATTTAGCCAAAGACAATGAAAACACTAATTTGAAAAGAGATAGGTAGATAGGTAGGTAGAGAGAGAAAGAGAGAGAGAGAGAGAGAGTCACTCCTGTGTTTACTGTAGCATTATTTACAATAGCCAAGATCTGTCCACCCACAGATGAATGAATAAAGATGTGGTATACATACACAACGGAATGCTACTCAGCCATAAAAAAGAATGAAATCTTGCCATTTGCAACAACATGTTTGAATCTAGAAGGCATAATGCTAAGTGAAATAAGTCAATCAGAGAAAGACAAATACAATGATTTCATTCACATGTGGAATTTAAGAGACAAAATAAATGAAAAAAAGGAAAAAAGACAAGCAGAAAAACAGACTTTTAAATACAGAAAACAAACCAGAAGGGAGGTGGGTGGGGGGATGTGTGAAATAGGTGAAGGGGATTAAGAGTACACTTACCATGATGAGCACTGAGTAACATATAGAATTGTTGAATCATTATATTGTAAACCTAAAACTAATCTAACACTGTGTGTTAACTATACCTGAATTAAAAAATAAAAATTAAAAAAATTTTATGGTTCAAGGTGAATACTAAAGTCTACCCTCTTCTATTCATTTGAGCTGTGAGCTTTATATGGATATATATATATGTAAATAATAATTTATTGCTCTTTGAAATTTTGCTTATCTGATCAGGCAATATTTACAATCATTCAGGTGTTCTTGTTCTTATAAGAAAGTTGTTTCCACTTTTGGGATGTAACTATCACTTCAAAAGCCTGATAAAACCAAGTTCAAGAACAGAGATTCTCCATGCTTCATCAAACAATCTGGACCATCCTATGGACGCATGAAAAAAAGATTTATGATTTCTGACTTGGCCAGTTACTCTCTCAAGGGCCTCTACAGTACTACTACATACCCGGGTACTGGGTGCCTTTGAAGGTAAGCTCTTCTGACCTGTTTTATCAATGGCGGTTCCAGAGGCCCTAATGTGAACTAAAAGCCACCACCTAAAAATACTGCTTCGTTCAGTTATTCAACAAACATGTAATGAGCAGTCATAATGTGCCAATCATTTTATGAAGATAAAAGACTCTGGGGTCATAGTCTATTCAGAGAGACTGAAAATACTTCAATTACTTCACTCCATTTTAAAAAGGAGGTCTACCCAGGATGGAATTGGTAGGAGATGGGAGGAGGGGATGTCAGGAAATGCCTTCTTGAAAAGGTGATGCTTTCATTGACTTTTACATGATGATTAGGAGAAAACTAGGCTGAATGGGAAGAATGCAATGGGAATGAAACTATATAGAAGCACCTGAAACCTCAGAAAAAAGTTATTCAAGAACAGAATATCCACTCTGGGTTGTTGAAAGACAGGAGTTACACATTTTCCTTCTTTGGTCCTCAGTACTTCTATCTGTTCAGTCTACCTGTGTCTATTTGGTCTGTGCAGTGTTTTCTTATATCTACTCAGTTTTCATTTTCCAACAGGTATATTCTTTTATAGATTTTCCTTCTCAATTTTACCCTTTAAAAAATGTAATCTCTCTAGTTCATCATGGTCATACTGAATACTATTCATATCTTCTAAGACCATCAACTTGTTCTCTGCAAATTTAAAGCATACTTTTCATTCACAGCCTCATCATTCATGACTAAACTAAGTAATCCAACCCCAGACCTGACTCATGTGGAACACAATTTAATCTTTCCACCCATGTTGATATTGACTCTCTGATAACAACTGGGTGTTGCCGTTGACCTTAGTTAAGTATATAAGCACCTACATCTAATTTTTAGCTAATAAGTGAGCGTGTTTGCATGAAACAAAATCTAGTTTTACTTTTTTGCAGGCAATCAATCTAATTGTTTCTCCTTTATTTGATCCCTTGTTAAAAAGAAAAAAATATTAAATTCATGTGATATAAGGCTTTCTTTCAAAGCCATGTTTTTGCTGCGATGACTTAAAGACATGGCTTCACTTGAGACTCTAAATCTCTCGTTAAAAGGTGTAAGTTTTTCTACATCATTATCACTCATCAAAATCAAGCTGCTATGCTCTGTGTTTTCATGATTTCCACTTTTGATCAATCTCAAGATTTATTATTTTTTTATTTTAATTCCAATTTGTCAACACAGTGTTATATTAGTTTCAGCTGTACGTATAGTGATTCAACAAATCTGTAACATCACCCAGTGCTCATCACAAGTGCCCTCCTTCATCCCCATCACTATTTCACCCATCCCCCCACCCACCTCCCCTCTGGTAACCATCAGTTTGTTCTCTATAGTGAATGAGTCTATTTCTTGTTTCGTCTGTCTCTCTTCTTTTTCCCTTTGCTTGTTTGCTTTGTTTCTTAAATTCCACATATGAGTGAATGCATATGGCAATCCTCTTTCTCTGACTTACTTCACTTAGCATTATACTCTCTAGCTCCATCCATTCAAGATGGAAAGATTCAAATTCTAAAGCTGACATTAGACAATGAGCTCACAATGACAATATTTAGTATTATTTTTGAAGTTAAATATTTCCTATAAAAAAATGTGGAGGCAGACTGGTGAAAGCTGTGCTTTAGAGAAGCAGAGAGACTATTCGGGAAATGAAAAGACATGTTCCCTAGAGACACATACTAAGGTCATTCAGTTCCTACTGAGGAACCGCTCACATGGCTGTAAGATCTGACTCTGGTCAAACTGACTTCTCCGTTCCATCAGTCCAGAGCCTATAAGATTAATATAAAGACGCCATAACAGAAATTCCGAGTTATATATGTTTATAGCTTTTATACACTTATATATACTGTATTTTTTTCCTTCTACAACCTTATGGGGTAGCTAGTACCCACTAAGTGCCAAATTCACATTTAAAGAATTCTGAAGAGCAGTCACATACCAGGCGCTGAGGTAGTCTCAAATTAAAACCTGGGTGGGACCATGAAAAATAAATAAAAGTCAGGCAGATAAAGGAGCATGGAGAAGGATATTCTAGACTGAATAAAAGGTGCATACATGCAAGCATGCAATGTTAATTTGAGGGAATAGATGTGTTAGAATAGGGAAGTATAGTTGAAAGTAAGAAAATGAAATGACAAAGAAGAAAAGCTTTGGAGTTTCAAAGCAAGAAACCACATCTCAGCTCCCAGATGCTATTCATTAGTATGATAGCCTGAACAACTTATTTTCCTCAGTTTCCCCATCTGTAAAGCAGAGGGGACGATGTCTGCTCCCAGGGATGTAATGAAGATTACAGGTAACATGCCTGACACCATGTGTGCACACAGCAGGCATCTAAACATGGTAGCTATTAATTAATATAAGTTTATTCACCTTTATATATCACACATAAAATTCCTCATCAGGTAGCATATTGTCACTTCAAGTCTATTTGCATAAGTGGGATACTTGGTACCACAGGGCAGCCAAGTCACTGTTGGTAACAGGGGAGATTTTAGAATCTGTAACAGCCAGCAGGCCGATGAGCTTCCAGACAGTGAAGCATCCGGAGACTTCCCAGCCAAAGGAAAGAAGGAGCCACCCTTGGAAAAGGCCTGGCAATAAACAGTCAAGAGTAATAAACCAGATGAGAGGCTAAAGTGGACAAAAAGAGAATGCAGACATAAGACTCCATAATGATGAAGACTGTGATGACAGTAACAGCCTATATTTAAATACTTAGCATTTTTAAAACTGTGTATTTTTTAAATTTTTATTGAAGTATGGTTGACCTGCAACATTACCATAGTTCCGGTGTACAACATAGTGATTCAGTAAGTCTCTATGTTATGTTATTCAGAGTGCTTTCATGTTTATCATCTAGTATAATTTTCACCCTTGAAGTAAGCACATGATTTTTTCCTTGTTGGGTAAAATGGTACTATAGAGAGGTTAGATGGCTCATCCAAGGTTAGAGCAGAGCTCTATGAATGATGTCACACAGCACAACTCCTGGTTTCCAAGAAGAAAGTCTGTACCATGCCCTCCTGCTTTGCTACACAGCTCCTTACCACAGTCTGCTCTCCACTAGGAAGAGCAACATGCATATTAATTAGTCTCCACGAAACAGAAAGGTAACAGATGCATACCACAGAACACTATAAGTGTCAAGGTAAACCACCCAGGGAAATTGTTCCATTTGATGGGTAATAAAACTGAGACCAAGGCAGACAAGGAGATTTAACCTCATATAGTTATTACTGATGCAGCTGTGATTAGTACAGATATCTTTTTCATTATACCAAGGTTATACATGTAAGTATCTAATTTATTTCAAGAAAAACTAAATGAAACTTAGTCAAAAAAAATTTATTTATACCATTCACAATGGGGAAAAATATCAAATTAATCAATATTACCTGGTTTTAAGGAAACAAAAGAAAAAAAGCTTATGTTTTAAGGAAAGTAATACTGTCATTTAGTTATCAAAGAGCAGTCAGTTCCAGGGGGCGCCTGGGTGGCACAGCGGTTAAGCGTCTGCCTTCGGCTCAGGGCGTGATCCCGGCGTTATGGGATCGAGCCCCACGTCAGGCTCCTCTGCTATGAGCCCGCTTCTTCCTCTCCCACTCCCCCTGCTTGTGTTCCCTCTCTTGCTGGCTGTCTCTATCTCTCTGTCTAATAAATAAATAAATAAAATCTTTAAAAAAAAAAAAAAAAGAGCAGTCAGTTCCAGCATGAGAAAACACTGGCATAAATGGGAAACAAGAATATGAGAAGAAAAACAGACACCGCAACCCACCAGAATTTTCTCTTGTGTAAGTCAACAGGACTATTAAAAGGAAGAGGCCTGACTATGAAGGTGTTCTATGAGGGCACTGTTCTTTTTAAGGGGCATGCTTAGAAAGGAGTCCTGAGTCAAGGATCCTGGTTATGGCTATTGTCATTGGACATATACCTACTGGGGAAGAATCACTTCTGTCAGGTTTGCTTGGAGGACAGCTATCTAAAATGAAACTGCAACCCTTCCTCCTCCCACACTCCCACCCCACATATACAACCTGCTCTTCCTTCAATGTCCTTCATCTCAGTAAATGGCAACTCCCACCTTTCAGGTGCTCGAACCAAATACCTTGCTGCCATCCCTGACTCCTCCTTTTCTCGCATACCCTCATAAAAGCAAGTCTTTGTCCACTCTTTCTTAAAAATATATCCAGAATCCATCCATTGACTTTTACCTTCTCCACTAATATCTTTAACTAGATTGTTTTGATATTATTTCAAACTTATGGAAAACTGCAAAACTAGTAAAATGAACTCCCATATATGCCTTACTCAGATTCACCAACTGTTTAGGTTTTGTCTGTGTGTTTTATTAATATCTCTGTTTCTCTTATTTTAATATTTTCTGAAATATTTAAGAGTGGGTTACAGACATGATGCCTCCTATAAAATTTAGAGTACTATATTTCTTCAGAACAGTGACATGGTTTTACACATCTATGATAATCAAAATCATGAAATGTAACATTGATGTATTAGTATTACTTAGTCCATTGTCTATATTCCAATTTTATCAACCATCCAGCAATGTTCTCTACATAGTTACCTTCCCTCCCCCATCAGCAAGGATTCAATTCAGAATACTCATTTCTTTTAACTGGCATATAATGTACATTTCCTTTAATCATAAGCAGTTCCTCAGCCTTTCTTTGACTTTTTTGACCTTCATAATTTTGAAGAGTATATACAGTTATTTTGTAGAATGTCCCTCCTTTTCAGTTTCTCTGGTGTTTCCTCCTGATTAGATTCAGGATATGCATTTCTGGCAGCAATCTATGATTGATTTTTATCATAGCTGCAAGATCAGGCCATTCCTCTGCTCAAAACTCACATCCAGAGAAGAAGTCAAATTTGCTATGATACCCGACATGGCCTTGTAGGGTCCTTGCAGTTGATGATTTCTCTACCTGGAATATTCTTCCCCAGATATGTGAATGACTTGCTTTATCTTTTCTTTCATGGTATTACTCAAAAGACAGCTTTATTTTTTAATAGAGTTAGATAAGTTGATACCAAAGTCTGTATGGAAAAACAAACATCTAAGCATAGCCAGGAAAATGATGAGAAGGACAAACTATGAGAAGGTTCAATGATACCGAACATAAAAAATACTATAAAGGGGTGCCTGGGTGGCTCAGACGATTAAGTGTCTGATTCTTGATCTCAGCTTAGGTCTTGATCTCAGGGTTGTGAGTTCAAGCCCCACATTGGGCTCCACGCTGGGCATGGAGCCTACTTTGAAAAAAAAAATACTACAAAGCCACTATAATTAAAACTGTGTGGTACTGGAACATGAACAGATAAAGGGATATGAAAAGAACAGAGACAAGAAGTTGACCTAAAAACATGAGAAAACCTAGGATATGCTAAATGACATCTGAAAGAACTGGGGCAAAATGGGTTTCTTAATAAGTGATGCTGGGAGAACTAGGTAGCCATTTGGAAAAGAAGATAAATTTAGATCTGTATCTCATATCATACAAAAAAATAAACTTCAACGGAATCAGGGATCTAAAGGTACATTATAAAACAATACAAAGACTAGAAGAAGACATGGATGAATATCTCTTTTATCCTAGTATAAGGAAAGGTTTTTAACAATGACTCAAAATCCAGAGCAATAAAAAAAAAAAGACATTATTTTGCATGGGAAAAAAACAGCATAAATAAAATCAAAAGAAAACTTATAAATGGGGTGGGGGATATTTGCAATATATACCACAGGCAAAGGGCTAATATCCTTCACATATTTTTTTAAACTCTTAAAATTGAGGCTCAAAGGACTAAAAACACAATAAAAAAATTAAAACAGACATGAACGGATAGTTCACCACATAAAGAAACAAATACATTAATAAAGTAGCTCTTAAACATATGAAAAGATGTTCAAACTCACTCATATTTAAAGAAATACAAATGAAGACAACATTGAGATACCACTGGATAGTGAAGAACTATAAAGAAAGATTACACATTTTTTGTTGATACGGCTAAGGAAAGCAGGGACTCTTGAACAATTTTGGCAGAAATACAAACTAATACAACTCTTCCAGAGGGAATGTGGCAATACCTACAAAAACTACATTTATACCTGCCTTTTGACCTAGCAATGCCACTTTCAGCAACTTACCTGAAGCTACATTTCTAAAGATACAGAAGTACGTATATACAAGGTTATTCATTACAGCATAGTTTATAATTGCAGAATGCTGAAAACAATCTTAAAGACCATGTGTGGGAAAGTGGTTGAGTAAACTAATAAAGTGGGTAAGATAAGAACTAACCTAAGTAACTTTGGAAATCAGAACTTTAACTATATTCTGTAAGGCTAAACACAAAAATGAATTGGACACAAATATTGTACCTGAGTGGTAAATTTGCTTTTCATAGGGGTATGGGTTAATATTTCTGAAACTATTTTTTGAGTATTCTAAGATTCAGCAAAGAAGTAAATAAGTTGTGGATAATAAGAGCCAGGTTTCTCAAGACCAAAGAAAGAAGTAAAAGAAGGCAAAAGAGAAAACAAAAATTAAAACTGTGGTGTTGAATTGGAATTGGATGTATCAATATGAACTCATGTTTTTTAATACATATAGAGATAGACATAAAAATAGACATAGATGTGTGTGTGTGTACGGAAAGATGTGCAACTGTCTCATATTTAGAGAAAGGCAAATCAAAACAAAACTGGTATACCATTTCTCACCTGTCAGTGTGGCGAAATTTTAAAAGTATGACAACGCCTTCTGTTGGTGAGGCTATGGAGAAACATGTATTTCCTAACTCTGTGTATTTCCTAGCTCTACTGGGCTTAGAGATGATGCCTTCATTGTAATGAGCATACCTAGCAGACAGATCTCAGTTCCTCTGTGTACTATTTTTCCAAACTTTGGGTAAGTTTAAGATTTTTTTTTTTAAGTTTAAAAAAAAGGGCAGGGGGAGGCAGCTTTACAATGAGGCTTTCCCTGAGCCTAGTACGTATGCCCTCTGGCCCACCTAGCATTCCTTATCTACTTTTCTAATTTTATTTTCCAGGATAGCACTTACTAATACGTGGCAAACTGTGTATCTTATCACTTCGTGAGGGTAAGAATATTTGCCTATTTTGTCTCACTTGTTTGCTGTTGTGTCCCCCATGCCCAGGACAGTGTCTGGATGGTGACCAGTAAAGGTCTACTGAACAAGTGACTATACCTTCCCTGAAGATGTAAGGGGCCTCTAGGAGTCCTGGCAACGTGAAACTCCAGGGTTCACATCTGGTCAATATGGCACATCTATGCTTGGTAAGGAGAAGAGGATAAGAAAGGATCCTGCAGTGTAAGAGGGATCCCCTTTCTCCACATCCTCTCCAACATTTGTTGTCTCTTGTCTTGTCAGTTTTTGCCATTCTAACTGGCATAAGGTGGTATCTCAACGTGGTTTTGATTTGAATTTCTCTGATGGCTAATGATGTTGAACATTTTTTCATGTGTCTGTTAGCCATTTGTATGTCTTCATTGGAAAAGTGTCTGTTCATATCTTCTGCCCATTTTTTTTATTTGATTATTTGTTTCTCGTGTATTGAGTTTGAGTTCTTTGTAGGTGTAAATGCAAGTTGGTATAGCCACTTTGCAAAACAGTGTGGAGGTCCCTTAAAAAGTTAAAAATAGAGATACCCTATGACCCAGCAATTGCACTACTGGGTATTTACTCCAAAGATACAGACGTAGTGAAGAGAAGGGCCATTTGCACCCCAATGTTCATAGCAGCATTGTCCACAAGAGCTAAATGGTGGAAGAAGCCAAGATGCCTCTCAATAGACAACTGGATTAAGAAGATGTGGTCCATATATACAATGGAATATTACTCAGCCATCAGAAAGAACGATTACCCAACATTTGCAGCAACATGGACGGGACTGCAGGAGATTATGCTAAGTGAAATAAGTCAAGCAGAGAAAGACAATTATCATATGGTTTCACTCATTTATGGAACATAAGAAATAGCAGGAAGATCGGTAGGAGAAGGAAGGGAAGAATGAAGGGGGGCTAAACAGAAGGGGGAATGAACCATGAGAGACTACGGACTCTGGGAAACAAACTGAGGGCTTTGGAGTGGGGGGATTGGGATAGGCCAGTGATGGGTATTAAGGAGGGCACGTTTTGCATGGTGCGCTGGGTGTTATACGCAAATGATGAATCATGGAACACTACATCAAGAACTAATGATGTACTGTATGGTGACTAACATAACATAATAAAAATTACTATAAATAAAAAAAAAGAAAGGATCCTGCATTATCTATCTCTAACTGTATGCCTAAGAGATATGGTCTATTTAACTGTTCAGCACATTTTATGTGCACAGATTTACTCATATAAATGGTATACTTATCATAACTGATTGAGGCGTATTTTAAAACTGCCTAAAAAACAAAACTGAGCAAAGGGAAAAGAAACAAGCAAAGCTGCAGTAAAGAAATCACACTGACTGTCTGAGTCACAGGGGAATAATGGAGGGGAGGGGATGTTAGGAAACCCGAGTAAATCCAGGGTTGAAAAGCCAGAAATATTCATATAAATCTAACACTAGTCTTGGATTTCCTGTCACAAAAATGCTAAGAACCAAACTTTCATATTTAAGATTAGTATTTTCAAAGAAGTCATATCATTCTCTAGGAGCAGTATAACATGTTTTAGAGACAATTTTTAGGTCCTGGCACTCCACGCAATTCCGTCTCTGGCTGGTAGTTCTCTGGCTGTGCTTGTGCGGTGCTAATGTTGTACTGTAATACTCCAGTACTACACGAGGCAAATACTGCCGGGCTTTTCTAACTTTAGGGGGAAAATTATGCTGATAGATGGTATTTAAAAGCTTAAAAAAGTAAGATTTCTGGGGAACCTGGGTGCCTCAGTCAGTTGAGCGGCTGACTCTCAGTATGGCTCAGGACATGATCTCATGGGTTGTGGGATTGAGCCCCCTCCCCCCTCCCATGGTGCTCCATGCTGGGAGGGGGGGTCTGCTTCAAGATTCTCTCCCTCTGCCCCCTTCCCACCACTCGCATGCACACAATCTCTCTCTCAAATACATAAATCCTTTAAAAAAAAGTAACCTTTCTTACACTTTTGACACTCATTTTGATTTTATAACAGAATCTGCTATAATACAGCACATTATGTAGTACAAAACTATATTTAGTCATTTTATATTTAATATGATAATATTTCATAGTGTTAGACTGATGGAATTTGAAAGCTAGTCTTCCCAGTTATGTTAAATAACTTCCCAGTGCTTAACTTTTCTCATTTGTAAAATGAAGATTAATAATAATGCCAACCTCAGAAGGTTGCTGTGAGGATAAAATTACTTAACGACATAGAAGGCAATTAAACAGTGCCTTGCACAGACAGAGTGCTTAATAACTGTTAGCAATTACAAGAAGTAATAATATTTTATTAATAAAAGGGCATAATGACTTCTATGGACTTTGTCAATGAAATAATTCTAAAATTCTGTTATATGCTGGCCCAATTACGTACAAACAAACACTCTCCCTGGTTGTAAAGGAGAAAATAAAACTTCTGCAGTATTACTTTTCTCTCCTCTTCACAAATTGCTTGAGGGTTTCCCACATCATATTTATAATACGCTGGTTCTTACCTGAAGACTGGAGAAATGAGTTAAATGTACACTATTCTATACATCCATAGTTTTGATTTACATTACATTACATTACTAAGAGCATAATCGAGTCCTGAAAGTAGCTTTTTTTCTCTGGTTTTCTACTCGCAAAATGTTAGACTTCCATAGTTAATATTAAAGACATTTTACTGATGCTGTTCAGGATCACTGGTCTCTAGAACATAAGAGTAACATTAAATTCACAGTTTCCTTGATATTTAATTATCTAAGATACAGCAGAGTTCTTGTTGTTAGGCCTTTTATTTCTAGCCAGCCACTCAGTAGCTGAAGGACAGTGGGAGCACCACTTAATCCCAGCAATCCCTGATTCTCTCATCTGTAAACACAGCACCTGTCCTTGCATAGTCACAGGATCTGGAGGAGATTCCAAAGGCAGTTTTTAAAAACGGTTATGTCCTTTTATAAATACGAGGTTATTTTAATAATAACGCAGGCCTTCTGAAATAGTCAAGGCTGTTTACTTAATAATAATTTACCAGTTGCTCTTCACTATGTTTTAAAATACCTGTGACTCAGCAAAGAAGAAACAATCACATCTAGTAAGAGTCGTGAAAAAATAAAGAGAGCTTCCACCAACCTGGCCATTTGCTTGTAAGCTTCTTCAGCTACTGCAAAGATATGTGGATCCATATCACCCATATTCTGACCACTATATGCATTAATAATATCTTCTCCATAAATAGGCAGCTGCTCATAAGGATTTATAGCTACTAGGACTATACCTGGGGGAGGGGTAAAAAAGCAAAAGAAGTCAATGATATACTAATGGACATATCAAACTTGGTAAAGTGAGAACCACAGTTAACACAAATTTCAATTTCAGTTAATCTTGAACTAACAAGTTGTTAAAGATCAAAATATACCACAGCCTTTGCCTCTGAGCCTGTTATACCTAGACGTAACTAAAACACCATTTAAAACCTGGTCTAAGCTATTGAAAATAAAAACTATGGCAATGTTAAAAGAACTTTAAATATTTTCATAATATTTCAATAAAAAATTCACTTCTAGAAATTTATCCAGATGAAATAATCAGACATTCAAGCAAAGATTTCTTTTCATAAAGATGTTTATCATATTATTCACAAAAGTGAAAAGTAGAAACAAACAAAATATATAATAAAGGAAGAGTAGCCAAATATTTTGTTACATCCATATGACAGACTATTATGCTACCTCCACAAATTATGTTTTTAAAGAATATTAAATGTCATAGGAAAAGATGACACAAAACTACATACAGACTAATTCTAATTTCTTATCTATTTATACTTTCTCATATATACACACATTTGGATATATCAACATAATACTGATTATTTTTCAGTAGTGAATTATGTGTAATTATTTCCCCCCCTTTTTTTTTAAAGATTTTATTTATTTATTTGACAGAGAGAGAGAGACAGCCAGTGAGAGAAGGAACACAAGCAGGGGGAGTGGGAGAGGAAGAAGCAGGCTCCCAGCAGAGGAGCCTGATGTGGGGCTCGATCCCACAACACCGGGACCACGATCCCACAACACCGGGACCACGCCCTGAGCTGAAGGCAGATGCTCAACGACTGAGCCACCCAGGCACCCCTATTTTTCCCTTTTTATACTTTTTTTGGTATTTCCTTCAATTTCATAGTAGGTGTATATTAACTTAATGAAGTCCTTCATTCAACAAAGATTTATTCAGCTCCAAATATGTCTTGTCTTTTCTGAGTGCTAGGTTTATAACAGTTAACAAAAAAAAGACAAATCTTTATTCTCATACACCTTATATTCTAGTGAGAAATTCACACAATTAACAAGATAAGAAAAAATAAATATCACAGGTTAGATAGTAGAAAGGAGAAAGGAGAAAAATTAAACAGAGAAAGAAGACAGAAACTAAGGAGGGGAGTAGGGGTTTATGATTTAGATAAGGCGGGCAGGGGAGGCTTCACCAAGAAAGTAACGTATGTGCAAGAAAAAGATAAATGGAAAAATGAAAATTGAGAAACAAATATTTGGTTCCCCAACAGGGGAGAAAAAGAGTATCAAGGATACAAGCGGTATAAATTCCTTTTAGAATAGAAGTTAGCTGTCTCTGTCCAAAGCAGGGGAATAAGGAAGAAATGATGAGTGCTGAGTTGGTCACCCAAGCAAACAGACTTAGAAAAAAATGAATGAAATCCCAGACCCAAGCCCAGAGGAGAGTAATCAGGGAAAGAAAGATAAGAAGTCAGTAGAGAAAAGAGCCAGGGACAAGGGAGAAAAATAAGGTTAAGAAAAAAAAATAGAAAGGAGGGCACATATTGCATGGTGCACTGGGTGTTATACGCAAATAATGAATCATGGAACACTACATCAAAAACTAACAAAATACTGTATGGTGACAAACATAACATAATAAAAAATTATTTAAAAGAAAAAGAAAAAGAAAAAAAATAGAGAAAGAGAGACAAAAGAAGGAAAAGGGGGAAAAAACCCAAAAGTACATGGTGCTTAATAAGAGAAAGAAGAAGGATCCTGAGCTGGGGCACTGTCAGCTAGTACCGTAACGAGCACGGGCTCAGGCCAGCACATGAAGCAAGAACGGTAACTGTGAGTCGTCAGGCCTGCACTGAGAACAAGAGAACACGAAACCCCTTGAACCTGCACCAAAGATAAGTCTTTGCACATCGACTCTTCATGTAGCAGTGCCTGTACGAGATGAAAGTAGCTGGCAAACTGTCACTGAATTTGTCAAATGACTTCTTTGGGAGGAAGAAAATCTAAAAGATGGGCCCAGTTCAGTTTTTTGTTTTTTTTCCTGAGCAAAATCATGTAAGTTCACAAAAGAGCTTATTCAGCATAAAATGCAACTAGCTAATGAATGCGGTAAATCTTTTTTGATCACTCTTTAGTTCTAGGAGGAAATCCAACTACAGCCTTCTTTCCCCATGCACAATATTTCCGTAGCCACGTCCATTACAGGAAAGAGTTCACGGCCCACTCAGACAGCAAGGCACACTTACCACAATATGTATAAATAAGTTTGGAGTCAATAAAGCGGACTCTGAGATTGTGGAGCACAGCAGGCTCATGGAGATAGCTGAGGGCTGTGAGGTCATTCTCACCCACGAGGATGTCAGGGTTTCTCAAGTGAGGCAGTTCCTTGGTCTTTGGATCCAGACGGTATTCCAAATCCTGAAAATGCACAAGATACAGCATCTGGGTAAATCATGGCAATAAAAGTAAAACAGGCCCATACATTTTGCTTATTTCCTATTCCTGATATGCTTCTCAGCTATTAAATGCATTCTTTTCCTGGCACCTTCCAAAGCTACAGAAACTGGTGGAAATGGAAATCTTTTTCACTAGATGTATTAACTTGTATTAAGAATTTTTGCTAATATAGTTTGAGAAGTTTAGACTTTTTAAAAATATTTTATTTTTATTTTTTCCATTTTTTTAATTTAAATTCAATTAACTAACATATAATGTATCATTGGTTTCAGAGGTAAGTTTAGACTTTTTTAACCCAGTTACTGAACCAGAAGTTTTGGCTTTTAATTTTTTTTTTAAGTAGGCTCCACGATGGGCTTGAACTCACGACCCTGAAATTAAGACCCAAGTTGAGATCAAGAGTAGGATGCTTAACCGACTAAGCCACCCAGACACCCCTGAACCAGAAGGTTTTAATCTTTCTTTAAATAACCTTTTTTTCCTCTCTCTCTCTTCACCTGTGATAAGTGAGTGAGCAATAAAGAATGGTCAAGTGCTTGGCTCTAGAGTCAGATCCACCCGGGTTCAAATCCTGAAATTGGTACTTCTTTTGTGGTCTTGGGTATGTTATTTAATCTGAATCCTTCATTTGTAGAAAGGGCATAATAGAAATAGCTCACAGGGCGTAATAAATATTAAATGAGGCAAAGCATGGCATGTAGTAAGTACCTGGGAACCCTGAACCCTGAGAGGTCTAAGCATCTCCTGAAATTAGGTGTAAATGTGTATATGTCCATATGTGTAAATATATATACATATGTGTATTATATTTTGGAAAGACACTCCTTAGTTTTTATTTGATTTTTAATGAGGTGATTGGCCCCAAAATTTAAGAAGTACTACTCACTTTAAGCCAAGGAAATATGGCTTTATGGCAAAGCCACGCATGCAAATTGTCACTCAATCACGCATTAAGGGCAAATAACATATGACAAGTAAAAAAGGGGAAAAAATGAAATTTAATTGTAGAGAAGGACTAGCTGGTTTTGTAAAAAGCCATTTTTCTTAACATTGCAGAGATATACAGAGGTCAAATATTCAAAATAGGTTGGAAAGAGCTATGCTAAATGGAGGGGAATTTACCATCTGCCCCTCGATCTCTCCTTGCCTGTTTATTATGGATACAATGTCCTTCCCCCAAACTGAGTGGTCCTTGCATTGATCGCTGCAATACACAAAAGCCACTTCTGACTATGCAATCTCAGGCAGAACTACTTAATGTCTCTGAGCCTTGGCTTCCTTTTTTTGAAAATAGTTATAATATTACCTACCAATCTACAGTCCACAGGGTTGTCGTGAAAATTAACTTAAGAAAATATAGCTCACAGTGCCTAATGTTCTGCCTAACACAGAGCAGTTGAATAAATTAATTCTTTAAATTTGGTATTCAAGGGCCTCCCCTAATCTGGCCTAATTCTTCCCTGCTTTCTTCCCAACTAATCTTGCCTCTGTTTTGCTCTCTTGAAATTCATCCTCCATGTGGCCACCAATGAGTCCTTTCTAAAACGCAAATCCAGCATCCTTACTCTGTTTAAAAATACTACAATCACTCCTCATCACATATCACTTGAAGTCCAAGAGTTTTAGGATGATTACCAGACCCTCTGCGATGTGGTTCCCAGCCCCCATCCTCTTGCCAGTCCTGTAATCTTACTTCACATCCTAACAACATGGAACTTGTGTAGCTCCCCAAATGCACATTATTGTGCATACCTCCCTGCCTTTGCATGTGCTTTTCTGGATCCCTGAAATGCACTTCCCCTCGGCTATTCATTCTTCAGACCATGCCTCCCTGACCCCTGACCTTCACCAGCCCATCCGGCCACTCCCCACTCTGTTCTACTTTTGTTCCTTGCTTGTACCTATTATATCATATGCCATACTGTTCATAAATATATCTATTTCTCTTACCTAACACTGATGTCCGAGAGCACCTTATGCCACTTAACACGCTATATAGCAGATACTTTAATATGCAAGCCTAGAACGCACATCTTTCTAAATCTCTGCCCCAGTCAACTTGTTTTATTCACTATCTCCAAAATACATTCCAATCCTCATAGGGTCTACCCCTTTTCTCCTTGTCAATCCAAATTCTATCTACCTTTAAGATTCAGTCAGAATCCTCCTTCCTTCTTGAAGCCTTCCCTGACAAAGCAGTCAGTCCATAATGAAACTTCCCTCTTCGGCATCCTAAAGTCATTACTACCTTTATAACTTAATAGCAGAGTGGTTACGAGCACAAATCATGAAGACAAATTTTCTGGCTTAAAATCCCAGCTTTATCCCTTAATACCTGTATAATCTCGAACAATCTCTCTGAGCCCTAGTTTCTTTACCCATAAAGTGGTAATAACAACAGCCCTACTTCATAGGATTGTTGTGAGGATTAAGTGAGTTATAGCAAGTAAAACACTTAGAACTATGCCCGGCATATAGTAAGTGTTCAATACACGCTAACTCTCAGGATAGTATTACTTGTTTGGTAATAGTTCATCATAACCTTTTGACATCTTTAACACTGTGGTTTTGAACTACTCTTTAGATCCTATGCTTTATGTAACTTTTCATGTATTTCTATCTATTTTCCCTGGCTAGACTATAAGTTGTTTAAGGAAAATTAATGTCACAGAGGTTTTTAAGAAAACAGTGTGACATGCCTTGTCAAATGCCGTGGAGAGGTCAAAAAGGTAGAACCAAGACGTGTCTACCCATGCAGTGAACGCAGACAGGAAAGTATAGAGACACAATTGGTTTTATTTTTTCTGGTTGCTGGCAAACTGCTTTATACATAATAGTTTGTCAGTAAATATTTTTCAAATGATTAGGTCCAGCAAATATCAAATCTCAGACTGGTTCCTTAAGCGATGTTTTCTTAGTTACTATGAAATTAATACTAGCCTAAGCAAAATAAATGGGCATACCTTTGGGAGGATTAGAAGTGAATATAAACCTAATCATAATAAATTCATGGACCAAAATACTGGATTTTAAAGTTCTGCCATTTTCATTAACCCACTGGGATAGAAAACTGAGTTTGCTCTGCTGTTATTTTTTTTAATTCAGTAAGTGAAAATATTAGATTAATTCAAAATTTAACTTCCAGATGAAGTCAGGTATGTCACAGCAAACTCACACTTCTGAATTCACTTCACTGTATGCCAATGACAACAAATAAAAGCAAAATTTTTACCTTTCCTTCCTCAAGGTGAAGCAGAAGGACTTTATCTCCTGGTTTATAATCTTTGAGCAGCTCTGCTGACTTCCAAACTTCCTCAGGATCAGGTATCCAAACTCTGGCAAACTAGAAGACAAACAGGAAAAAAAAAATCAAACTAGCAAACCAATTACTTTATACTAATATCTAAACACATCATCATTTATTTATAATGAAACAATTTACAAAAGAATAAATCTTGGCCAATATGAAATTTAATTTTTAAATTAGTAGTTGGAAAGTACTTTAGTTCCAGTAGTACCATCATGCCCACATTATACAAAAAGTATGTTGTGTACTGTGGTAATAATTTTACAATACATGTAAGTTAAATCATTCTGTTGTACACCTTAAACTTATATAGCGCTGTATGTCAATTATATCTCAATAAAATTGGGGGGGAAAGCATGCTTTGAATAAACAGCTACAATTAAAGTTTGAATTTGCTTTATATGGTAAATGATACCTGAAAATTTAATTTTAGGTAAAAATATACATATAAATCTATTTTTTCACTGAATGTAGACTTTCAAACATCTCAAAGCATGATTGTGAAGGTTGATATGGGGACTCTGCCAGCTTCAACAATACAGCTTTCTTTTTATGACAGGATTTACCATTTGAATTTTTTATTGTGGTTTTCATCTTGTGTTCTGCAAAGACTTAGTGATGTCTCAAGTATTCCTTAGAGGCCATTAAGGTGTGGAAAAGAGGACAGTAAGCTTGTGGCTTTGGAGCCACAGCTGTTTTATAGATGGGGCATCCGGAATTTTCTTTGAAGAAAGCTCTGTTGTTAATTTTTTAAAAAATTAAGAAAGCATTGTTGTCTAGTATTTTGCCTTCATTATTACATCAAGATGAGTGAAAATGGTATATCTGACCAACAATAAGTTTGGGTCTCATAGCCTCGGTACAGTAATCAATCATCAGGGTTTCCTGCAGCAGAAAATCTTTAGCCTCAACCAGACACTCTCTGGACTTCAACCAATTTTGGACTTTAGGTCAATTTTGAAGAAAAAGAAAAACATATATTAATATGAATGAGTCCTCCAAACACCACACTGAAGAAATGTTTTAGGATTGCTTGGATTCCTCAGGAAGGAATCTCCCTTTAAGTATATTAAACCTTGATATTCATTTTCAGGAATATATCACATATAAAAATACCACCACCACCAGCCTTTCTCTACATTATTTCCTTCAAGCTCTTTTTTTGTTTGTTTGTTTTGAGAGATTTTATATATTTGACAGAGAGAGACACAGTGAGAGAGGGAACACAAGCAGGGGGGAGTGGGAGAGGAAGAAGGAGAAGCAGGTTTCCCGCTGAGCAGGGAGCCCGATGCAGGGCTTGATCCCAGGACCCTGGGATCATGACCTGAGCCGAAGGCAGACGCTCAACGACTGAGCCATGCAGGCGTCCCTTTCTTCAAGCTCTTATTACTACCTGAACTAACTTACTGTTGTATGATTGCTTGTTTATTTATTTCTTATTTCTCCTTTTCCATTAGAATAAGCTCCATGCCCACCTGTTCAACACTGTATCAAGTGCCTGAGTACACAGCTGGTTCATAGCTGGGCACTTAGTATTTAATGAAAGAATCTCAGAATAAAGGGCATCTTTCTAAATTGAATAAAAGTAGTATGGTAAAAAACAACCAACCAAACTTGTCATTGCTTTACTTTTCTCTTATTATTACAGATTCATGAAAACTTTTTGTCTGAACAGTTTGCAAAGGAAAGAACACTAAACTAGGTTATGAGTTCTAATCCCAGGACTACTATACAGGAATCTTAGCCTTTGTTACAGGCATCTGTGAAATGGGGATGACAGCAGTACTCATTTAGATCATCTCAAGGGCTTTCATACATAGAAACCTTGTGAAAAGCATAAACCAATATGTAAGTACAGGTTGAGGCTGTTTCCAATTGTGTATTCCATAAGAAATGATTGTGATTGTTATTGTTACTGAAATTTGTTTTATAACTTTCTTCCCAGTAACATAGTCCATAAACTGAGTACTAGGTGTTACTAAATTTACTAGAGGTTACTAAGCCTTTACTAAAGATTACTAAAATTTTACTCATTCAATAAACATTTCTGTGTACCAATTGCTCCCACTCTGAAGTTCACTTTAGAAAGCCAGTATTTCTAGAACTTTCTCTGAAAGGATTTACTGGTTCCAGAAGAGATATGTAATATATGAGATTCAGAGTCACGAAATGACCTACTACCCTGACTGATGAAAGCACAAAAAAAGCAAAATGGGTCTAAGTGAGTTTAGAAGAATGACTGACCTGCTCTAAATAGGAGGAGATTTTTAACTAAATCTACAAAGACACACTTGCCTGTAATTTGTCAGTAGCAAGTTCCAGCTCAGATTTCCACAAGTGTTTTGGAAACACATGAGTGCATACTTTGCCAAAGGCTAGATTTCCAAGAGCTAGGAGTTAACAACACTTACAGACAGCACAAGGGCTACGGCCCTTGTACTCTCCACAGGCAAGGTATTTAAACACCAGACATCATCCTGATAACCAAATTCCCCATTATCCTATCTCTGTCTCTTGGGAAAGTATCCAAGGAGAAATAGGTCAGAACTCAGTCTATTATTACCATTGTCTTTTTATGGTTCTTTTCCATCTTAACCGATGAGATTGGTGACTCTGCAAAACCAACCTACCGGAACTGGGTCAGTCTGGGAAATAAATATGTATATATATATATATATATTTTAGTTGCTGAAACTGAGAGAAATTCCAACCTGACAATGCCCCTTTTCTATTGCCTCTGTCACCTCCAACCCTACTTTCTACTTTTNATATTTTAGTATATATATAAAGTATATATATATGTATATATATATATATATATATACATATATATATATATATATTTTAGTTGCTGAAACTGAGAGAAATTCCAACCTGACAATGCCCCTTTTCTATTGCCTCTGTCACCTCCAACCCTACTTTCTACTTTTGCCCTAGGCCCCCAGTGAGAATACACACAGCAGCCCTGAGAAACAGGACTGAACTTGTCTGCCACAACCAGTGGGGAGACTGCCCAAAGACTGCAGTGGGAAGACAGGGCCCCAAAAATCATATGAGAAACCTAGAAATGGAACACGGCAGCAAGAGGCAGGCAGGAATCAGAAATAAGGGTGGACACACATACCTACTAAGTCTGCTCAGGATTTCCTGCGACAACAGAAGCAGTTAGCAAAAGATAACCCTACCCAAAGTGAATCAAACTGGACACAGCTCCCGGCAAGACGAGGGAGTGTCAATGTCATTCAACTCTGCTGTGTCATAATTAGGGAGTAGAGGGTGAGACCTTCCTGCAATGCTCCTCATTCCCTTCTCCTACTCACACTACTCTAATTTTGTTTCTCAAATATCTCGTTTATGATAACTCAGACCTTGTTTTAGTTATTTACGGACCTATCTACCTCCCACACCAGACTGTATACTCCTTAAAGCCATCTCAGAATCCCCTCTAATTTTGGCCAACTCCCTCACCCACGGCTGGTGAGCAACACATCTGTGTTGATGTAATTTAAGACAGAGGTAGGACAAGGTAAGGAAAAAAGGTGGGAGAACTGGGTTCGAGAGGATGCCAAGGCAAACTTCACAGGCCTACCTCAGGATTTTTCCTGAGGCCACAAAGCACAGTTGAGATGGGGTAGGAGTCAGAAACCAAGAGAAGAGAGATCTATGAAGTGGTAGGCAGAGTAAACATGGCTAGGAACTGGCAGGAGAAGGGAAAGCAAGAATTTGGGATCTGAGGTACTGTGACTATAGCCAAAAAACCATAGGAGATGAAGGAAAGATAAAGAGGCTTAAAATAGATAACATTAAAATGTAAACACATCAAAGAAAATTTATGACAATTCAAAGGAGCGCCTGATTAGAAAGGAGAGTAAGGACAAAATGGCGATGGGCTACATGTTATGATGACAGGCAAAATCTGAGTAAATAATGCTAGCACAGATTTAAGTTGCATAATAGCTTATGAGGAAAATAAAAGCCATCTGTCTTTCTACAGTACAGTTTAATAAGGCCTGCCTGGCAATGATGAGGTAATACTGACAGGGTCTAATGGAAGAGCCCTGGAAAGGTGCGTTTGTAGGACATGCTTGCACTGGTACTTCCAGAGAGGAGCGCAAGCAGTGCTGGCTCAGCCTAGCTTCTCCTACCTTCTTAGGAGCACATGCATCCCTGTACATGTAAGGAGGCACCAGTCATCTTTCTTTTTGTATCCTCTCACAATGACAACAGTCAGGAGGTTCTTAATTAATGCAGATGACTCACTAGAAATTTTGCTGACTTGCACTTTGTTAGTCAAGGAACTCTGAGGTGTGGGGACCAAGAGCAGTTTTTCTGCAGCCTCAGACACTTTGGGAATAAGACTGATAGCACCGAATAAATGACCAGTCCCTGAATCCCAAAAAATCTGACCCATGGGATTCTCCCCCTCCCGCAAACTCCCACATATATTACTCATGAAAATACAGCACATGTGCACATCTTTCCTAGCTCCCCTATTATATCAGCAGCAGCTTGGCAGCGTTCCTGAATGTTTGCAAAAACAAATGCTTTATGTGACAATTCAAACAAGGTTATTACAAATACTAAGTGTCCTAGGATATGAACTGAAGTAGGAGAGAGACCCTGAATTATCAACAACCCTGCCTCTGAATCCTGATACTAACATTGATACTCTATATGGTTACTAAGTAATTCATATAAACTTTACGACATGTCTTGGTGTAAAAAAAATCAGGAACTACTACCCTAAAGCACATAACGCACATATATACATATGTATACATATATGCACACATGCATGCACACGTATATTACATATGTGTATATATGTATAGGTACATATGTATATAGATTGTGTTCCGGATGGAGGAAATAGATGTATACATCTGGAACACAATCCCTCCCTTTTTCAGCCAGCAGACTCTTTTTTTTTTTTTTTTAAAGATTTTATTTATTTATTCTACAGAGAGACAGCCAGCGAGAGAGGGAACACAAGCAGGGGGAGTGGGAAAGGAAGAAGCAGGCTCATAGCGGAGGAGGCCTGATGTGGGGCTCGATCCCACAATGCCGGGATCACGCCCTGAGCTGAAGGCAGACGCTTAACCGCTGTGCCACCCAGGCACCCCACAGCCAGCAGACTCTTATTTATCCTTCATATCTGTGTTAAAGTACCACCTCCTCCTAGAAGCCTTTTCTCATCATTCGGCACTCCATTCTCAATGTCCCCAATACCTCATAAAATCTTCACTAGAATTGTTATCCCACTAAATGAAAACTTTGTGTTGTGTGCCTAATATCCTTTCAGCAACTGTGAGCTCCTTGAGGGTGGGGGTCTATCTTCTTCATCCTTGTCTCTTCAGCACTTAACATAGGGCCTGCCCATAATAATTTGTGAATGAACCTTTGTTATGTGAATGTTTTTGGCCTCAGAGTTATAGTCTAAGAGGGCAGACTAAAAAATGTATTGGCAAGAGGCTCTCAGAATGTTCTGGAAGGGTCTATAATTTCCAAAAATAGAGAAAGATGCAAGCAACATTAGATGGTTGAGTTATATAAGAAATCATGGTGTGATAGAAGGAAAAAGAGACAGACATGTAGGGAGTAGAGAAGTAATGAAATATTCTTTCTTCTCTCTTACAACACAAACCCATGTCTCCATCCCTTCATAATTCATATGTTTTTTTTAAAATTTTTATTTATTTATTTGTGAGAGAGACACAGAGAGAGACAAAGCAAGCACAAGCAGGGGGAGCAGCAGGCAGAGGGAGACAGAGCCTGATGTGGGACTCGATCCCAGGACCCTGGGATCATGTCCTGAGTCGAAGACAGACGCTTAACCAACTGAGCCACCCAGGTGTTCCCATAATTCATCTGTTTAAAGTGGAAGCTACTCCTCACGTCTAGAACAGACAGCCCCACTCCCAGCCCTACCACAGATTCCTCACTCAGAAGGGCAAGAAGTACTGTGCCCAGCCCTTCCACCAGCCATGTGCCGGAGCAGCAGAGGGGGGGAACAGATGGGAAGAAAGGTAAGCCAGAGCATCAGGGCAGGATAAGGGGTCACACTAAAATGGGAGGAAAGAGCAAAGACGGTGCATCCTGGGTAGGGGTGGCAGTGAAGAGCAGAAGTGCCCGTGCCCCCGCTGCAGCGCTATACGATGCTGCTGGTGAGCGAGATGACAAACACCAACTCGACTCTGTGGAACTCAACAAGACTGTGAGGAAGGACAGCCAACATTTATGGAGCACGTTCTCTGTGTCGGTAGAGGCCAGGATATTTTACATATATAATTTCACCCAATCATCACCGTAACCCCGCTACTAACCCATCGTGACAGATGTTAAGGCTCAGATCTTAAAAGCGGTCGAGCTAGGGTTCAAATTTTTGTCTATTCTAAAATCCAAACGTTCTTTGCACTTTACCATGCTTCCCCCTTGTTAAAACAGTAGATCTTCTTAAGAAGAAACTCCCCTCCCCAATCCAAAATTGTTCCTCTTGGTATCGTACTGGAAACAGCTATTAAACTGGTCCACGTCATCAGGTGAGACTTAATGTCTCATCTAAGATAATGTGTCAAAGCCACAGTAATCAGCCTCACATCCATTCTGCGGTATTCCAATTGGCTCTGACCAACAGAACGAGGCTCTGCCGAAAATGAGTTTAGGAAATAATAGCAAAAAATATTTTTAGCATCTCAGGATGCTAAAGACTAAAATTTTAATAGGTGAATGATTCCGGCTTCACTTACTTCTATAAATGAACAAAATGATAGGGTTGATTTAATATTTTTTTTGTTACTCTTGAAGTTACCCTATGTGTACTATGAAATGTGCATGGTTTATTTTTTTTAAGAGTTTATTTATTTATTTGAGAGAGAGAGAGAGAGACAGAGATAGTGAGAGAGAGCATAAGTGGGGAGAAGAGAGAGAAGCAGGCTCCCTGCTGAGCAGACAGCCCAACTCAGGGCTTAAATCCCAGGACCCTGGGATCATGACCTGACCCAAAGGCAGATGTTTAACCAACTGAGTCACCCAGGCACCCCCAAATGTGCATGATTTAAAAGTAAATCGAATTTGTAGCTTCTAGCAGGCATTGAACTTATTTTAAACTTTTGAAGAAAGTAAGAACTCTTCAAATTATTGGATATCTTTTGTTACCAACAAGAGCAAAAGTTAAATAATCTTATTTCTCTAGAATTTTATATGAGATGGCAGAGCTTTGGAACAAATATTTTTAGACACTGCAGTTCTTTAACATTTCTGTAAAGACTATTTTTGGGACGAGGTCTCACTTTACAAGCACAGTCTTAATATGCACATCAAGAAAAATTACTATTTCCATCTATAATTAGCTAGCGGTACTTGAGGACAAATTACAAAATTTTGTGTAAGTAAAACAATCAAAGGTAAAACATAATCACCAACAAAGAAAGGAACCATACTGATCACCTTCATCACAAGGCCTTTGTTTTGTTAGGCTTTGTTTCACTTTCGCTCTTTTACTTAATTCTTGCAATATTCTTTATAATTATTATTATTATTAAAGAGGTTCCTCATTCAACAAACAGCCTGAGAGAGGCTGAATAACTGGCCCCAAGGATCACTCGGCTAATAAATGACAGAACATCAAACCCAGAATGACCCTGAAGTTCAAGATGCTTAGGATGTAGAAGGAAGAAAAAGACCAACGTAATCCAGATAAATCGCTTTCTCCTGATTGTGACCAAAGTTGTCCAATTAAGCAAAACCCACACCTTCCTACCATTTTCAACACTTGCTCCCAATTTAGAGAACAGGATATAGGGTCATGTTAAATAAATATACAGACCTCTGGATATAGAGAGATGTTTTCCTCCCACACAGAATATCTATCATTCTGATAAATGATTTGGTACTGAAAGAAGTCATGGGTGATTTTTAAATCTCAAAGAAAATGTCTCAGTGTGGTAAGTTTTTAAGGAATCAGACAACATATACATTATATGAGACAATACAGATAAGCAGACACCAGTATATAGTTCCCTCCCATTTAGAGCAGATGGCTCCCTTTGTTTTGCTCCCAGCTTTAAGGACAGGCGCTTCTGGCTAAGATCATGGTCTGGTGCTAACTTGGGACACATTACAGGTCTTTCATGATCAGGCCCCTGCCAACTTCTCCAGGCTCATCTCTCACCATTCCTGGCCTGTCCTTTATCCTCTAACAACTGCAAACACCATGTGGCTCTTCCGTATCTACCTCTTTTACTCCCATTATCCCCAAGTCTGGGGAACCCCTTCTCCATCCTCATCACCCATTTAACGCCTATGTGTCCTTTAAGTGCCCACCTTTCAGCAGCTTTTGACACTGACCTTGGTGCCCACCTGGAACATTTTTTTGCCTGGTTTCTGGGACGCCCCATCCCCACAGTTCCCTCAAATCATTCTCTACCACTCCTTTTCAGTTTCTTGTGTCAAATCCACCTTCTCTGTCCTATCTCTAAATGTTGGAATTGCTCAGATCCCTGAACTGGGTCTGTTCTCTCTTCTAATGTAGTATTAACGGTTCAGGCTTTAGGACCAGACTGCTGGGTTTTGGTGTTTACTAGCTCTGAGGCTTTCTTGTGCCTCACTAACAATGAGAGTAATAATGTCTACTAAATGGAATTATCATAAGGATTAAATGTTAATATATGTATTCAGTGCAGTGCTTAGCACATAGAAGGCAGTAAATAAGTATCAGGTATCTACATTAATATTAATATTATTATCAGAAATCACTACCGTTATTTTTATAATTATACTGTATTCTACCCACCCTCATGAGTTTAAATACCAATTTTTTCCCAAATTTCTATCTCTAGTGCAGATCTTTCCATTGAACTCCAGATCCACAGACCCATATAACTACTTAAGATTTCTATTTAGATATCTCATAGGCATCTTAAATTTAACAAGCCCAAAATAGAAGTCTTTGTTTCCACATGCCTTTAAATGTGTCCTTCCTGCAGTATCCCCATTTCAGTAGCAGGCATCTCCACCCAGGTAGTTAGCTGCTCTTGGGAGAAAACTGACACTCTCCTACACTCTTACATCAAATCCACCATTAAGTCCCACCTCCAACATACAGCTAACTTCAATCCATCTCTCTCCACCTCCACTGTCAACACCCAAGTCCTAGCACCATCATCTCTTACCCTGATGCTGGAAATAGCTCTCTATCAAGCTCTCTCCCCTATTCCCAATTCAGCAGCCAGAGTGGTCATTTTGAAATGGAAAAATCTGCTGATGTCTCAGCCTTGCTTAAAACCCTCAATAACTCAGGATAAAGCATTCATATAACCCTCTAGGGTCTTGCATTACCGGGCAGCTGTAATTTTTGGAGAACCGTCTCACTCAGGAGTCCCCACTATTCCACTGCTTAGCCCTTCTCTCCACTCCACCAAGGACCATCTGCACTGGTTTTCTTCAACTACTTGAACAATCCATGCAACCTCAAGCCTCAAGACATTCTCTCTTGCTTTTTCTTGGCTAGGAACCCCTCGCCTAACTGGTTGTATGACTGATTCTAACTTATCTTTCACATCTCAGCTTGAATATCTGTTATTTGGAAAGACCCTCCCTGACCTTCCTATCTAAACTGATCCTCTCTACGATGCTTTCTCATATAATCCTGTACTTTTTCTTCACTATAAAGATTATGAGGACAGGGACTGTGTTTATTTTGCTCAAAACTGGTACCCAAGGCTAAATATAGTGTCTGATCTGTAATAGATGCCCGACAACTATCTAAGGAATAAATGAAGGTCTCATTTCATCAAATCTAAGACACCACCAATGATAAGATGCATTTTTAACATGAAAAAAATGTGCATATCAAAACTGAGTACATTAGATCATTATTATATACATTTTTCTTACCCATATCTCTGACTTTTTTTTATGTCTCTGCATTTTCCCCTTTTTTCCTAATTATTAAACCTTTGTCAAAAAGAAACTTTCATAGCCTTTCTTAAATAAGGCAGAACTTTAAAAATAAAACAACCCACTTTAAAAGCTCAGTTTCAGTGTTATTACCTGCGGGAAGCCTTCCTTGACCACCATGTTAAGGCAGGGCATCCTGCTTGGACCATCCACAGTATCTGGTTTCTATCTCTATGCACTTGCCACATTCCATTATTATCTTTTCACATGCCCATTGCTTTAACTAGATTGTGACCTCCTTGAGGACAAGATCTGTGATTTATCCACTGGCATCACCTCCATACCCAGCCCAGGGGTTAGCAGATAGATGCTCTAAGAGGTGTCTGTCGGGTGAATGAATAAATGAAGAGATGAGTCTTTAGGAGCCACAGAGCTTCCCAGATTTGAAATGTGAAGGAATGTTATACAGAAAGCCATTCAAGACACAGAAGAGATTTGAAAAATAATTCAATTAGCTACAAACTATAAGCATGAGTGGGAAAAGGTAACCCAGTCATTCACACTTCAAAATACAAGCTGGTTTGCCCAAACAAAACAGCATTTCTCAATAAGAGGTTACTTTAAAGATGAAGGACAGAACATGCACATTTATATCTTATACGCTACCCATCCCTCTGGCCTGTAGCTTGAGTAGACTTTTGATCAACAGACTCCCCATAAACACCGTTCTAACAAAACCTAGAATTTCCACTTTGTAGCATTAATATTTTTAAATGCAAATACAACAGGTTAGGCTAATTATATAAGGCTGCAGTGTTCACTGGATATATAGAAAGCACAACTACACGCATGCTAAATGCCAACGAGGCAGCTGGCCCCAGAGTTACCCTAGAAGAAGAGGAGAGCTGCAGAAGTGATGTTGGACCCAAGGAGCTGCCAGCCATGCTTGTACCTTCAGCATGGTGAGACAATGACTAGAGAACCAAGAAGCAGAAAAAATTGGATACTGAGGTTATAAAGCACTGACTCTGACAATTCCCAAATTTCTAGAGAGACCAACAGTACACTCTTTTCCCTCAAGTGTGACAATCCTCAGCTGCAAAATGGTATTACTGATTTGTTAAAGAAGATCACCCAAACTGACTTGTGGGTTCTCAATAGGACTCAGAGGAAGTGACAGGACAAAAGGAATAACAGAAAGATCAAAATCAGCTGTCGCTCAATTTTGGGTAGAAAACTCTCACAGTACCTGAAATAAAGGACACTTGTTTTTGAGCAAAAGTTACTTCAGCTGTATATGCTGAGAGAATATTTTGAAAGACAAATGCAGCACCAGCAAGCCAAGGTTCCGAGAGATCTTGTGTCTCAGCCTTTTCTTGAGATGTCAAGCTAGTGCCCCAGCACTGACTTGATCACACCCTTCTAGAAGACCAAGATAAATCTCTCTGGAAATAAGAATTTCATTGTCTGTGATGAGTGAGGAAGGATATTATTTCCTTCTACCCCTCTATAACCGTTGCTTCTCACTTAAAAAAAAAAATCCGTGAGTTTATTCCTTAATACATAAAAGACTAAAATTTTTAAATAGTGCAAAATTTTCACAACTAAAATTGCTTTCATTTTTTATTATCATACAGAGTTAATTTCCTCTAATTTTTCCCAATATTCTTAGATATTTAAGTTTTTATTACAGAAAATTTCATTGGCATTTTAGTATTCTTCATACAAAGGAGGTTTTGTTCGGCTAACTCACTGTACAGCCTTCATAAAAGCTACTCAAAATTCATTTTATTTTCAACCTATGTCTGGGATAATCGGCTTCTTCTATTTACTGTCCACTGTGTAAAAAGTACTTCCTTTTATCTGACCTATAACTACTTCTTCAAGCTTCAAAAGATGCCTCCGCGTTCTTATTTATGTAACAAATAAGTCCACGCTGCCCTCTTCACATGCTTCATAGCTTTCTGAGCTTCTACCAGGTAAAAAGCTCCTTCTTTACCCTTCCAGATTGAAGGGTCCAGTTTTTTTTGAACAGTGCCTCATATCTTCCTACTCATTCTAACTTATTTTTAATCTCCTTGAATTTCAATTTTCTCACTTACAAAACAAAGCAATTAGTGTCGAATCCAGAGTCAAGGTTAAAAGCATGGGCTCTGAAGTAAGACAGACCCAGTGGATCCAACACTTTCCAATGGTGTGACCTTGAGAAAATTACCAACTTCCTTTCTCAGGATCCTTATTCATAAAACTGGTTATTAATAATATATATTTCAACAGTCAATGGTACTGTAATTGTGCTGGATAGTGACAGACAGTAGCTACAGTTGTGGTGCTGGCATAACATGTAGACTTGTGGAATCACTATGTTATACACCTGAATCCAATAATGTAACACGGTTTCAACTATACTTAAATAAAAATAATACATATATCAGAGAGTTGTTACACAGATAAATGAAATAAAGTTTAAAGACCATTACATTGTATTGTCACTACCCCTACCCCCCACCCCCAACCTCCATATTTAAACACTTTATTGTGCTTAATCTGAATTCTTTTATTATATCTACAATGTACTGTGTGCTTTAACCCCTGCCCCGGGGTTTAATATTACTTCACTGGGGTCTTCTCCCTTCTGGGCTCTCACTATGCCAGCCTAGAACACCCCAAACTCTTTCTGACTTCAAGGCTATTATTGAGCCCACTGCCCAGAGCATCTTCCTCTGATCCCCCAACTCTCCTTAAGGCTGGTTCCTTCTCACTCTTCAGGTCTCTGTTTAGATGTCTCCTTCTCAGAAAAGTCCTCCCTGGCCACCCTGTAAACTGCTTTGTTTACCTGGGATTATCTGTCTCCCCACCTAGCCTGAAACCCCTGTAAGAGCAGGGACCACCACTGATTTCCAAACCTAGAACAATACCCATTAAGTACTCGGTACTCAATAAATATGTGAGGAATGAAAGTGCTCAGGATTGTGTTTGGCTGGCTGAAAACAAGGTTGGGATCAGGATGTGGAAGACCTCACATGCCATGCTAGGCAGTTTGACCTTTACACTGCAGAAGATAGGAATTCACTAAAGGCTTCGAAGCAGGGTAACGAGTGACCAATGATTCTAACAGCCTAGATCTTCTTTTTTTTTTTTTTAAGATTTTATTTATGAGAGAGGCAGAGACAGAGAGAGCACAAGGATGGAGAGAGGCAGAAGCAGGCTCTCTGCTGAGCAGAGAGCCAGATGCGGGGCTCAATCCCAGGACCCGGACATCATGACCTGAGCCGAAGGCAGATGCTTAACCATCTGAGCCACCCAGGCACCCCTAATAGCCTAGTTCTAATTGGCAGTTCTTTAAATATAATCAAAAGCATATCCTGTACAACTTCTGCTTGTGATTAGTTGTTCTCCCCTCCCCCAATTATGCATATACTACTATCATCCACATTTTGTCTGTAGACAGGATTTATCTAATATACACATAACTGCTTCCAAAATGTCATTCATATTAGACAAATGGGGCTTGCATTGGAGGGACTGGGAGTCAGCCTTCCCTAAGAGCAGGGGCTGGGAGGGCAGTTCAGCTGGTATTACCTTAAGAATGGTGGGAGCTAGAGGGGAAATTCTTGCCCTGGAAATGAGAGCCTTGGGAGTAAGGAGCAGGGGGAGGGTAGGAGCAATGGGGTGGGAGGACCCTGTAGTGAGCCAACTCTGAGAGGACAAATGAGCAGGACACCTTGCAGGCTGGTTGAGTCACCTAAGGAAAAGAACACTATTGGCCTGCTTCCTAATGGAAGTGTTTACTCTGGGGTTCCAGGCTGCTTCCTTTTCCCATCAGCCCCTCCTTTTTTTTATTTAACGTATCCCTTTAGCTGACTTTTAGCTGGAAAAAGCAACAATAAAAGTTGACCCAGGCCCTATATTTGGAAGAAAGGCTCCCAAAAGATGTTCACAGAAAATTTAAAAACTTCTGGGTGGCAAAAATACATCATAAACAAAGTCAAAATATAAACTGGCCAAAAAAATTTTGTAACGAACTAATTCCCTTAATGTATAAAGAACTCTTACAGATTAAACAAGAAAAAGATAAACAACCCAGTAGCAAAACAGGCAAAAGAAAAAAACAGGCAAATCAACAAAGCACCGCTAAAAAAAACTAAACATAAGATGTCTAATCACATTAATACTTAAAAAAAAAAATTTTAAACACAATTTAAAATTTCATGTACTGAATTTGAAAAGACTGAAAGGAATGATAATAATATGGGTTGGGAAGAAAGTAGACAATCAGGTGTTTTCATATATTGGTGATAAGATAAATAGATACAATGTTTTTAGACAGAAATTTGATAATTTTTTACAATGTAAAATATATATTTCAGGGATGCATACCAAACTGGGAGGAAGACTTTTGATTTTGTACTTAATGTATTTCTATATTTTACATTTTTATAAGTGTTACTTTTTAAATAAAACCAAAAGTTTAAAAAACATGTGTATCCAGTACTCAGAAAATCTATATCTAGAAATTTTTCCCATGAGATACTAAAAAATACAAATAATTCTTTCCAAAGTTGTTCTGCAGCATTGTTTGTAAAGGTGAAAATTTAGAAATGACACAAAGGTTAGTATACATCTATATTAATAAAAAGATTAATAAAACTATAGTAATATATAATTAACAGATTAAGATACATCTTTACAATGGAATATTAAAAAAGAATAAAGTAAGTCTATATGTACTGACATGGAAAGATTCTATTAATTGAAATAAGTCAAGCTGCAAAACAGCATCATTTTGTGAGTCTATTAGTCCAATATATTCATATATGCATACGCTAGAGCGGCTGGAAAGTCACAGATTTGCATTAATGGACACCCTTTGTGAACAATGCTGAAAGTCTAGGGCATCTGAGCATTGACCTTTTCGCCCAGTCATGAATGAGTGACATCCTTTGTTGAGACCTCTCTGGGGAAGGGAGACCAGAGCTCGACAGTGGCCTGGCCCTGCCCTGGACTCTATCTCAGTGTGGCTCTGCTCTTCCCCATGAGTCTGTGTGTGCACTCCTGAAGAGATATAAAGCTTTCTTTGTCGGAGAGAGCTGTGAGAGAAAGCCACCTGTTCACTCCTGCGGGAAGTGAAGCTTATGTAGAGGTCTCTGAAAGTGACTGTTCTAACCATACACTGTCTCCTCTACCTGCGCCCCCACAGCCCCACCCAGCCTTGGTCTACAGAGGTGCAGCCCCTGCCCTCCTCTCCAGCTTTCTCTCTCCCCACACTCCCTCCTTGCTTTCTTGTGGTCTACTCAACTGGCCTTTTTCAGTTCTTCAAAGATGCCAGACTCTCTCCACCACGAGACTTCTCACAATCTGTGCCCTGTGCTTGGAATTCTCCTCCCCTCCCCTCATTAACAACTAGGCTTCTTTCAAACCTCAACTTGGCCTTTTTCTGAAAAATGCCCCTGACTGGTCAGTTACCACTGTTCTGTGTGCTTTACAGCACTGAGAACCTCCCCTTTCAGGTGCTCAGCACAGTTAGGACATGACATTCTTCTTTCTCCTCCCAGTAAGCTCCATCCTGTCTATTTTGGGGTATTGTTTCAGCTTTATCATCCAGAACAGCCTGGCATATGAATGAATGGTATGTGCGTGTCTGTATGTGTAATTGTGGATAATACATTAAGCACACTACATAAAAAGCTACCACCAGCAATGAACAAGTGGAATTTGAAATGATAAATGCAATACCATTTACTTTAAAAAAAAAAAACCCAAAATGAAATACTGAGGTATAAATCTAACAAGACATGCACAAGATTTATAAAAAACTCTGGTGAATAAAATCAAAGAACTAAATAGGTAGAGAGGTATTCCATGTTCATGATTACAAAGACTCAATATTGTTAAGATGCCAGTTCTTCCCAACTTGATGTACAGATTTAATGCAATCCTAATCAAAAGCCCAGCAAGTTATTTTATGGATATCGACAAACTGATTCTAAAGTTTATATGGAGAGGCAAAGACCCATGACAGCTGACACAATCTTGAAGAACAAAGTTGGAGGACTGACACTATCTGACTTCAAGACTTACTATAAAGCTGTAGTAATCAAGACAGTGTGATATTGGTAAAAGAATGAACAAATAGATCAATGGGACAGAACAGAGAAGCCAGAAACAGAGCCACATAAATACAGTCAACTGCTCTTGGACAAAGAACAAGACAGTGGTAATACAACAGAGCCAAGACGGTCTTTTCATGATGATGTTTTTCATGAATGATGCTAGAATAACTGGACATCCACACGCAAAACAAACAAACAAAACCTCCCAAAAAGCAGAACCCTGACACAGACCTTACACCTTCAGAAAAATAAACTCAAATGGATCACAGATCTGAAATGTAAAGCACAAAACTATGAAATTCCTGGAAGATAACACAGGAGAAAATCTAGATGACTTTTTGATATCTTTTTAGATACAATCCAAAGGCATGACCCATGAAATAAATAATTGATAAGCTGGACTTCATTAGAATTAAAAACTTCTGCTCTGTGAAAGACGTCAACAGAATAAGAAGACAAGTTGGACTGGGAGAAAATATTTGCAAAAGACACATCTGATAAAGGATTATTATCCAAAACAGACAAAGAATTCTTAAAACTCAACAATAAGAAACAACTAACCTGATTAAAAAATGGACCAAAGATCTTAAAAGACACCTCACCAAAGAAAATATACAAATGGAAAATAAATATGTGAAAAGATGCTCCACTTCACATATTATCAGGAAAATGCAAATTTAAGACATCAAAGAGATACCACTATATTCCTATTAGAATGGCCAAAATTCAGAACATAGTCGAGGATAAGAAGCAACAGAAACTCGGGGCGCCTGGGTGGCACAGCGGTTAAGAGTCTGCCTTCAGCTCAGGGCGTGATCCCAGCGTTATGGGATCGAGCCCCACATCAGGCTCCTCTGCTATGAGCCTGCTTCTTCCTCTCCCACTCCCCTGCTTGTGTCCCCCCTCTCGCTGGCTGTCTCTATCTCTGTCAAATAAATAAATAAAATCTTTAAAAAAAAAAAAAAAGAAGCAACAGAAACTCTCACTCATTGCTTGTGGAAATGCAAAATGGTACAGCCATTTTGGTTTCTTATAAAACCAAACATATTCTTACCATATGATCCAGCAATCATAAACCTTGGTATTTACACAAAGGAGTTGAAAACTTAGGTCTACACAAAAACACAGATGTTTATAGTAGCTTTATTCATAATTGCCAAAACTTGGAAGCAACTAAGATGCCCTTCACTAGGTGAATGAATAAATAAACCATGGTATGTCCAGACAATGGAATATTATTCAGGGCTAAAGAGAAATGAGCTTTCAAGCCATGAAAACACATGGAGCAACGTGAAAAGGCTACATACTCTATGATTCCAATTATATGACATCCTGGAAAAGGCAAAAGCACAGACAGAGACAATAAAAATAACAGTGATTGCTGGGATGGGAGTGGGGAAGAGTTGAACAAGCAGCACACAGGTGACTTTAAGGGCAGTGAAAAAACTCTGTGTGATAGAACAATGGCTACATGTCCTAAACATTCGTGTCCACACCTACAGAATGTACAACACCAAGAGCGAACTGCAATGTAAACTATGGGCTTTGGATAATTATGATGTGTCAATGTAGGTACTTCAATTGCACTCTGGTGGGGGATGTCGATAATGGGGTAGACTATACATGTGTGGGGGCTGGGAGGATATGAGTAATCTCTGTATCTCTCCCTCAATTTTGTTGTGAACCCTAAACTGCTCTTAAAATAATAAAGTCTTGGGGCGCCTAGGTAGCGCAGGCATTGGGCGTCTGCCTTCAGCTCAGGGCGTGATCCCGGCATTCCGGGATCGAGTCCCACATCGGGCTCCTCCGCTGGGAGCCTGCTTCTTCCTCTCCCACTCCCCCTGCTGTGTTCCCTCTCTCACTGGCTATCTCTCTGTCGCATAAATAAATAAATAAATAAATCTTAAATAAATAAATTAAATAAATAAAATAAAATAATAAAGTCTTTTCAGGCGCCTGGGTGTCTCAGTTGTTAAGCATCTCCCTTCGGCTCAGGTCATGATCCCAGGGTCCTGGGATCAAGTCCCACATCAGGATCCCTACTCAGCGGGGAGTCTGCTTCTCCCTCTCCCCCCGCTCCCCCCCCCCCCCCCCC
>NC_048222.1:53769696-53875534 GCF_002007445.2 Ailuropoda melanoleuca | reverse complement strand
GCTCATGATTCTCTCTCTCACACTCTCTCTCCCAAATAAATAAATAAAAATCTCAAAAAAAAAAAAATCTTTTCAAAAAAGTTAGGTACTTTGTTGAAATTTGTCATTTTATTTATTTATTTTTTAAATTAAGTAATCTCTACACCCAACATTGGGCTCAAACTCACAACCCTTAGATCAAGAGTCACAGGCTCTTCCGACTGAGCCAGTCAGGTACCCCCGAAATTTGTCATTTTATATAAATGAGGCCTGTCTCCACATCAATCAGAGTTCATTCTAGGAATTGATAGCGCTTATGACAGGAAAAGAAATGGGTTCCTTTAATCTTTTATAGCATGTCTATTTTGTTTTTCATGTGTTAAGGAAGAAATAAGAACTAAATACTAATCACCATGGAAACCTGATTGTCAAACAACTGCAGAGTCTTTAGCTAAAACTCAAAGAACCTCAACTATGTCATCTACAATTTGATCTATTTATATTCAGCTTTTAACTCACCCAGGAAACACCTGCAGAATTCAGGAAAACCCCTAGCTATTTCAAACCACAGAGAGAGTATGAAATTTTAGAACTAGAAGAGAAGTTAAAGATTATTTGGTCCAAACATCTCATTCATAAGTAAACTTAAAGCTCCAAGGGCAATGCATCCAAACTGCCAAGCTGGCTCAGACCAGACCAGCACCAGACCCAGAATGCCCTGAGCCTCAAGATCTGAGATTCTCTTTGGCTCCTCTGGCTCCACCTCTCTCTGCCTCTCTGTCTCTCAGTCTCTGCATCTATCTCTGTCTCTCTCTCTCACTCTCTTCCACCCTTCCTCCCTGCCCCCTGTCCCCTCCCTCTGGTTCTCCTTCTCACTGAATCAATCTCTCTCTCTCTCTCTGAGTCAGACCTAATAGATCTGTAGGAAATTGTACAGCTGCACAAATGGCATAAGGAAAGCAAAATCAAGACTCAATGAAAATTGCACTTCACTACCGCACAGCTCAGTTTCCCACACTCTCCCCCAGCGCACAGAGTAAAGGTAGGAGACGGGAGTAAGGAGGCCCACAGGAAATCTTCTTCCTTAGCATCATCTCCCCTTCACTTCAGTCCTTAGCTGTGCCTCTAGCACAATCAAAATCCACAGAGCTACAAAGTGCCAAACCACAGTTTCCTTTACATATAACTAAATACATTTATCCAAATGTTTCGTTCACTCAGCAAGTATTTACTGAGCATCAATTCTATATCAGGCATAGATCTAGGTCCTGGGATACAGCATCTGCACCGGCAGGTGGGCTCTTGCTTGGTTCCCTTGTACCCAACCGCTTGGGCACCCAGAAGGTCTGCGAGAGCCCTGATATTTGATTGTGGGCTGAACCACACTATAGATATTCATTATATTAAGTCTTTATAATCATGGGCATTGATTGACTTCAGAAGTTGGGACAGCACAAGATTCAAGCACATTTCTTCTCCACATTGGCAAGATCCTGGTCAGCCCTTGAACAGTAAAAATCAGGTGGTGTTCCTGTAACTCATGATCGACATGTTGTTGCGACAGATGCTAGGGTCATCCTTGTTGGAGACTTGGGTAAATGGCCTGTAGCAATGAAAAACAATGTTCAGTGTAACCACAGATTGCTAGAGTTCTACAATATTTTCTATTTGACGTGATGCCATGACTGATTCTGTACGGTTCCACAAGTGTTTATATATATATATATATATATTCTATACCATACACTGTTCTAAGAACTGCAGAAACAAAAATGAGAAGGTTTTTTGTCCCTCCCCTCAAGGGCACAAACATATATAGTCACTATGATATGGTAAAGGAAGATATGCACAAGGTGGCATGGGAGCCCAGTGGAGGCAAACATCACCCAGCTTGGGCAAAAAAACAGAGCACAGAGTGGCTCCCCAAAGGAGGGGGTACATAAATAGGTAACAGAAGGATGAACAGGAGTTAGCTAGGCAAATGGGGAAGCATGTTCTAGACAGAGACAACATGAGTGAAGGGGAATATTAAAGATAATGAAATATTTGTGAGGAATACAAGCAGTTTAGAATCACTGTAGCAAGAAATGAGAGGAAACCAGAGAGAGAGCCAGAGCTCAGATCATGAAAGGCCTGGCACATAGTAGGTACTCAAGAAGTACTTGATAAAGGAATTGTCTAGAACTTTCAACAAGAAAAACGTATGAGTATGCAATTATGCACATTGGGCATATTTTGTATATTCATTTTGCTAGCAGAAACAGAATATAATACATCAGTAGAATTATAGAGACATGACACAGTCAGCAAAAACATGGCTCACTCAGCATGATACTTAGAGATGAAGGCATCAAAAGAGGAAGTGGCTGGACAGTTTTGATATTCTTGTGACCACAAGAGAGGGGAGATCCAGGGTGTGTCTGCACAGAAGACACAGGCTGAGATCACATGGAGAAAGATAAAAGGGGGATGCTCAGAATCTGTGAGCTTCTGGGATATAGCAACCATCTCTTTTTTTCTCCCACTGGCTTAGACACAACCAACATAAAACTCTCCCTGCCTTTCCTCATGGCATCACGTGGAGGAAACTGAACTGGGAAAGAGTAGAACTCATATTCCTAATTGTTGTTTTTTGTGAGTGGGCTTGAGTCCTTCACTATTGGTGAAAAGGGAAGAGGATACCCAGAGCTGAGAGAAAAGGAAGTCAACATGATCCATACCCTATCAGTTCCATACCAAAACACACAGGAACTGTAAGTCAGGGTAGAGTTTTAATAAGTATAAGAATATAGTGGGGCGCCTGGGTGGCTCAGTCGTTAAGCCTCTGCCTTCGGCTCAGGGCGTGATGCCGGCGTTCTGGGATCGAGCCCCACATCGGGCTCCTCTGCTGGGAGCCTGCTACTTCCTCTCCCACTCCCCATGCTTGTGTTCCCTCTCTCGCTGGCTGTCTCTGTCAAATAAATAAATAAAAACCTTTAAAAAAAAAAGAATATAGAATGTAGAAGAAGTGAGGTTAATGAGGGAGGCAGACCCTATAATTACTGGCCATAAATTCTAAAAACCTTTCAGTACCCTAACACCCAAAACAACTCAACAAGGTGCAATTTATCTCTTTGTGTTTTTTTTGTTCATAGTATATACATATATATATTTTTTTTTTAAATAAAAAGACTGTGTATGTATGGGATCAAGGATATATGGGAACTCTCTGTACTTTCTACTCAATTCTGATATGAAGCTGAAACTGATCTAAAATATAAAATGTTTTTTAATGAAACTTATAAAAAAATAACAACCCAAAACTTATCTATTAGTATAGAAGTTGAAGCAGCTCAGCACTGAGAGCCTGAGTCCCAGGTTCCTAATCCCCTACTCCTGAGTTGTGACTCTGATCCATGATGCCCCTAGATCACCACCATTTTTTGCTTCCTCAGACATCGAAGGCCTATGATTACAAGGAGTTGAGTCACTTAAGCTCATTCAAGTGAAGGGTAGGAAAAGCATATATTAAGAACACAGTGGAAACAAAAGAATAAGGAACCAGAGGAGGGGTGAGTTTCACAGAGGCCAATACTGAAGCACAGCTGATTCCAAGGCAGGCCCAGAAAGCTCAATAGGGACCAGCAGCATTTTTTAAAAATATTTTTTATTTATTTATTTGGTAGAAAGAGTGTGCACGAGCAGTGGGAGGGGCAGAGGGAAAGTGAGAGGGAGCAGCAGACTCCCCGCTGAACATGGTGCCTGATGTGGGGCTCAGTCCCAGGACCCTGAGATCATGACCTGAGCTGAAGGCAGATGCTTAGCCAACTGAACTATCCACGGGCCCCAGGATCTGCAGCATTTCTGATGGACAACCACAGTGCATTCGTTATTGTACACATATTGTACAATACGTATACCACTCTTCTCTGGTTTATCTTTTCTATCCTCCACACTGAGATACCACCTCCCCCAGTTAGAATGGCAAAAATAGACAAGGCAAGAAACAACAATTGCTGGAGAGGATGTGGAGAAAGGGGATCCCTCCTATTGTTGGTGGGAATGCAAGTTGGTACAGCCACTCTGGAAAACAGTGTGGAGGTCCCTTAAAAAGTTAAAAATTGAACTACCCTATGACCCAGCCATTGCACTACTGGGTGTTTACCCCAAAGATACAGACGTAGTAAAGAGAAGGGCCATATGCACCCCAATGTTCATAGCTGCATTGTCCACAATAGCCAAATCATGGAAGGAGCCGAGATGCCCTTCAACAGATGACTGGATTAAGAAGCTGTGGTCCATATATACAATGGAATATTACTCAGCTATCAGAAAGAACGAATTCTCAACATTTGCTGCAACATGGACGGCACTGGAGGAGATAATGCTAAGTGAAATAAGTCAAGCAGAGAAAGACAATTATCATATGATTTCTCTCATCTATGGAACATAAGAACTAGGAAGATCGGTAGGAGAAGAAAGGGATAAGAAAGGGGGGGTAATCAGAAGGGGGAATGAAGCATGAGAGACTATGGACTCTGAGAAACAAACTGAGGGCTTCAGAGGGGAGGTGGGTGGGGGAATGGGATAGGCTGGTGATGGGTAAGGAGGGCACGTATTGCATGGTGCACTGGGTGTTATACGCAACTAATGAATCATCAAACCTTACATCAAAAACCAGGGATGTACTGCATGGTGACTAACATAACATAATTTAAAAAGATATTATAAAAAAAAGTAATAACAACAACAACAAAAAATCAATTGCAATTTCCAAAACAGAATATCTGAATGGCTCAGTTAAATACTACTGCCTCTGTTTAGGATGAACTTTTGAGACCAGACAACATCATAAGACCCTGGCCAGCCTGTGAGTGAGCTAGCCTTGGGTCAGGGCCTCCCCTGATCCAGTCAGCCTGGCCAGAAGGGCTGGATCATGTGGTTCTCAGCAGGAGTCCAGAGTGTTGGGGGGGTGGAGGGCTAAAGTTACCCTTTGAAGAGACTGTGGATATGGCAGGCACTGTCAATTCATTTATGATACACTGATGATGGCAATGCCCTGGCAGAAGTCTCAGGAGTAGGAAGGAGATGGAAAAAGTGACATCTGGGTGGTATTAGAGAGTTGGTAATATAAAAAGCAATGTGTGTGAGGCCTTTAACAGGCAAGAAACACCTAGATAATCCTGAAAAATCCATCCTCAGCACCCAACATTTCTTCCCACTTATTCTAATCCCATAATTTAGAAAAACATATGTCCCCCTCCCATAACCTAGGTTCTGAAGGCCTTTTAATTGAGCAAATGACCTTAAAAGACTTAGTGGCAAGGATTTGAAAATCCATTCCCAGGCCCGATGAACCTCTTCCTAAGCTTATGGCTGTGTCCACATCCTCATCATCACCCTAACTGTGCTTCTTCAACTTTTATCAACACAGCACAGTAATTTGGAAAAATGACTAATGTCACACTATAGAAATGAGCAGTTCTGATCAAAAGCCTTGCTTCTGGTGGTGTTAATCCCTTCTGAAAGCAATTGTAGGCAGCCCTTTCCCAAACAGGAAAAGCATGGGGGTTGCTAGAGAGCTGGAAGCCTCCCTAGGAAGTCAGAACTGGAGAGACTGCTTTTTAAACCTCTCTTCAAAGATTTGTTAGTATACGCTGGGACTGTTGAGCCCTGACACACAGACAAGTGACCCAGGGGAACAGGTAGCTAACCCCTGATGCTCCAGTTTTGGCTCAGGTCATGATCTCATGGTCATGAGATATAACCCTGCATCAGGCTCTGCACTGAGCATGGAGCCTGGCTGGGATTCTCTCTTTCCTTCTCCCTCTGCCCCTCCCACATGAAACCTCCAACCAGGTCATGAGATACTGAATTCTTGAATAACAAGGTGTCTTTTTAGAAATTCTTACCCTAGGTAGCACTGACCAATTACTGAAATGAAATAAAGAGAAAAATATTAATCAGCATAATATTTACACTTTTTCTGTTTTTAGATTTATTAAGTAACCACTTCCATGGGTACTAACTATACATGTTTCTACTATATGAATGTAATTTTACACACCACAGCCAGGAAGTGGAATGGTGTTAAACTGACAAAAAAAAAAAATTTTTTTAAGTAGAAAAAGCCCCACAACTTTAACATAGAATAAAGATGGTTGTCCTGTTTTTTAGCATTATGATAATAACGTTTAAATTTCTTAAATATTTTCCATAAAAACAAGCAAATCTATTTGTTGTTCTTTTGAAAACACTTCGGGAAATCCTTTGGGCTAAACCTTAGAAATGATTTCAAGAGCCTAGCATTAAATAGCTACATAGGATTATTTTAAATTGATAATCATTATTATAAACAGACAAGAGGAGGGGTGGCTGGGTGGCTCAGTCAGTTAAGCAGCTTCCTTCAGCTCAGGTCATGATCCCAGGATCCTGGGATCAAGCCCCTGTTTCTCCCTCACCTCCCTGCTTATGCTCTCTCTCTCGCTATCTCTCTCTCTCTTTCAAATAAAATCTAAAAAAATTAAATTAAAAAATTTAAAAAAATAAACAGACAAGAGGATATAGTCCTACCAACATTTTTATGGTAGTTTTCATTTTTATGAATTGCTTAAATCACATTCTTCTACTGTATTTTTCCTATTCATTTTCAAATGAAATTTTAATTCTATATGTATTCATTGAGTCCCTCTGTGAATAAGGTTCTGTGTTAAACTGGGGGTGGGAGTAAGGGAGGGAGTGGAAAAAGGAGGCCACGGCCAGGCCTCTCTTACTGATCAAGGTCAAAGGAGGTCAAAGCACCAAGGTCCATTTTGCCCTATCATTAGGCATTGTTAGCCCTGTCTTACAAATGAAAAAAACTGAGGTCGGGTGAGGTAAGGTAGCTTGGCCCAGATGACATGGCTAGTAAATGCAGGAGCCAGGACTTGACCCAAGAATGTCTAGTCCCAACTTTGGTTCTCTCTCCATTACACAGTGCTGTTAGTAGCTTTCTTACCCAACCTCAGCTCAAATGTCACCTTTTGAGAGGCATCCTGTCTTTAATAGTTTCGTTTTCTTCACATTTTTAAAGAGACCCATTAATAAATCATGAGAGTCTTGTCCAGTTGAAAACAAACAAACAAACAAAAGCGTTTCGCAGATTTTTTTTCAAATAGTAACTTAGGTAAAATTCTCCAAAAACAGAGAAAAAAGGAAATGATACACAGCACTAAAATAAGGATGATGTTAAAAAGAAAAACAGAATTACACTTTCTCCCTTGTTGCTTTACTAAAAGGCTAAAAGGAGTGGGGGCTGATTCTAAAGGCCAAGTGTGCACGCTTGACTGCTTCATGCCCATGGACTCATCAGACGCCCACAATCGAGGCTCTGTAGAAGATTCCCAGCAAAGATACACCCCTTTAGTCATGTGGGTGAAGAAGAAGACGTTCAGAATTTGAAATGTCAGCACAGGGAATGTGGGCTTTCGGAAGAAAGTATTATGTTGGTATTTGTGTTACATATGAATGCTGCTTTTTTTTTTTTTTTAAAAGATTTTATTTATTTATTTGACAGAGATAGAGACAGCCAGCGAGAGANTGTTGGTATTTGTGTTACATATGAATGCTGCTTTTTTTTTTTTTTTAAAAGATTTTATTTATTTATTTGACAGAGATAGAGACAGCCAGCGAGAGAGGGAACACAAGCAGGGGGAGTGGGAGAGGAAGAAGCAGGCTCATAGAAGAAGAGCCTGATGTGGGGCTCGATCCCATAACGCCGGGATCACGCCCTGAGCCGAAGGCAAACGCTTAACCGCTGTGCCACCCAGGCGCCCCCATATGAATGCTTCTTAACTACATTTAAAGAAGACTGTGATGGGAGTTTTTATCTCAATATCAAAAATTTAGGGGCTCTCAGAGAGGAGAAAAAGGTTAAAAGACACAAAATTATCTGAGGCATGTAAAGAGCAGCGTGCTACCCCACGGTTTTTCCCGGTTTCGATTTTGCATTCTCCTTAACCACCATTCTTGGGTTTCCAGGCCCTACATTTAGTCTTAATACGTCCCGGATTGAAGGAACTAACTTACTTATACGGCAAGAGCTCTCAAAACCTCTGGCCCCACTCAACCTTACCCCCCAAAATTACCAAACAGTCCTACTGAGTAGGACTTCAAACAGCCTGCTGAGACGACCTATCCGGAGCCCACGTTTGGGTTCCAGTAGCATTGGACAGTCAGGCAATACGAAGACTAAGAAGAAAACTCAAACCGTGGATGAGGCCTCTGATTATCTTTCAACTCAATGGTCATAATGGATCCTGGGATCAAGCCCCTGCTTCTCCCTCACTTCCCTGACCACATAGTGCTTCCTCTATATAAAAAAAATTCCCCACTTTACTGAATTTTATTAAATTCTCCAGTTTGAAAAAAAACTAAAGAGTTGAAAGAACAATGGATCAGGTGGTTGGTCTTGTTACATAATATCCACTAGGACTCAAAACACTGAAGGAGAAAGCAAAAAAGAAGCATATTTTTGTTATCTTTCCTGTGAGCTCTCATTATAGCAGTTAATAAATATATGTAGCTGGTATCTGTAAACAATGAGTTCTGGGAAACCACATTCTAACGTGCAGAACTGTAAAAGCAGTTTTTCCAAAAGAGCATGCTCTAACTAAAGTTTGGGTTCCTGAGACTTTGCAGCATATGATTGCAGATATGATCAAAGAAATGCCATAGAGTAAATATGCAAAATTACAAAACTCTAAAACAATCTCAAATATCAAAATTATGCTGCTGATCCTAGTCCAAGGGCTTAAAACAGTATGAATTGATTATACGACTGACCCTTGAACAACACAGATTTGAACTGCACAGGTTCACTTATACATGGATTTTTGTCAATAAATATAGTACTGTAAATATATCTTCTCTTCAAAATATATATATATATTTTTCTCTTCCTTATGATTTTCTTAAGAATGCTTTCCTTTCTCTATTTTATTGTAAGAATATATTATATAATACATAAACCATACAAAATATGTGTTAATTGACTGTTTACATTATTGGTAAGGCTTTTGGTCAACAGTAGGCTATTAGCAAAGTTTCAGGGGAGACAAAAGTTATACTTGGGGGGCGCCTGGGTGGCTCAGCGGTTAAAGCGTCTGCCTTCGGCTCAGGGCGTGATCCCGGCGTTATGGGATCGAGCCCCACGTCAGGCTCTTCTGCTATGAGCCTGCTTCTTTCTCTCCCACTCCCCCTGTTTGTGTTCCCTCTCTCGCTGGCTGTCTCTATCTCTGTCGAATAAATAAAAAATCTTTAAAAAAAAAAAAAAAAAGTTATACTTGGAATTTTGACTATGTGGGGTGTCAGCGACAGTAACCCCCACATATTTCAAAGGTCAACTGTGCAAGTATCCTATTATAAAGCACAGGAAAAGCATATTTTAACATAACACATATCTGGTCAGAAATCAGTATGTTTACATTAAGCATATTAAAAACATGAAATGATAAAATAATTGGGATTCACCTTAAAATACTCCAGAAAGAAAAATAGCTGGGAAAGGCAATCAATGAAGCAAAATGTGCAAAATGCTGACATATGTTGAAATTCTGTGCTTGAGGGGCGCCTGGGTGGCACAGCGGTTAAGCATCTGCCTTCGGCTCAGGGCGTGATCCCGGCGTTCCGGGATCGAGCCCCACATCAGGCTCCTTGGCTAGGAGCCTGCTTCTTCCTCTCCCACTCCCCCTGCTTGTGTTCCCTCTCTCGCTGGCTGTCTCTCTCTGTCTAATAAATAAAATAAATAAATCTTTAAAAAAAAAAATTCTGTGCTTGGCAATTTGTTTTACTATTCTTTTTTCTTTATGTTTGAAAACTTTTCATAATAAAAAGTTTAAGAATCTAAAAATTACAAATAATTACAATTTAATAAATAATAAGCATTATCTAACAATTTAGCTATCTTACTTTCTTAAAACTCAAAAAGACTCTGGGGGAAAATGAGACAGGTCAGTAACAACTACCCATCGGAGGAGGCATTAAGGCAAGTTCCCCACAGCAACCAGTTGTCAATAATGTAACTACCTTGAGGTCTCCCCCAAACACCTTCGAGATAATGTGCTCATGCATCATTAAACCAAACTGCAAAAGTGTAACTGCAGGGAGTGAAGTCAGACTCTAACCTTACACCACTTCTAAAAATTAACTCAAAATGAATCAAAGAGCTAAATGTAATAGCAAAAACTATAACAATTTTAGGAGAAAAGATTCCTGACATTGGATTTGGCAATGATTCTCTGGATATGACACCAAAAGCACAGGCAACAAAAGAAAAAAATGAATAAATGGGACTACAACAAAATTAAAAACTTCTGTGCATCAAAGTACACGATCAAGAGTGAAAAGGCAACCTACAGAATGGGAGAAAATACTTGCAAATCATATATCTGATAAGGGTTTAACACCCAGAATACATAAAGAACTCCTACAATTCAACACCAACAAAAATAAACAATGTGACTAAAAATGGGCAAAGGGCTTGAATAGACATTTCTCCAAAGCAATGGTTCCATATACAAATGGCCAACAAGCACATGAGAAGATGCTAAACATCATTAATCATTAGGGAAATGCAAATCAAAACCACAATGAGAAATGACTTCACACTCATTAGGATGCCTGCTATCAAAAACCAAAAGACAAGTGTTGGAGAAGATGTGAAGAAACTGGAATGCCTGTGCACTGTTGGTGGGAATGTAAAATTTCCAGCTGTGATGGAAAACAGTATAGAAGTTCTTTAAAAAAAACTAAACACAGGGGCACCGGGGTGGCACAGCGGTTAGGCGTCTGCCTTCGGCTCAGGGCGTGATCCCGGCGTTGTGGGATCTAGCCCCACATCAGGCTCCTCCGCTATGAGCCTGCTTCTTCCTCTCCCATTCCCCCTGCTTGTGTTCCCTCTCTCACTGGCTGTCTCTATCTTCTGTCAAATAAATAAATAAAATCTTAAAAAAAAAAAACAACTAAACATAGAATTACCATCCAATCCAGCAATAATATATACCCAAAAGAATTGAAAGCAGGGTCTCTAAGAGATATTTGTACATTCATGTTCAAAGCAACATTATTCATAATATCCAAAAGGTGGAAGCAATCCAAATATCCATCAATAGATGAATGGATAAACAAAATGTAGTGTATACATACAGTAGAATATTATTCAACCTTGAAAAGGAAGAAATTCTAAAACATGCTGCAACATGGATGAACCTTGAGGGTATTAAGCTAGGTGAAATAAGCCAAAGAGACAAATGCTGTTATGATTCCACTTACACGAGGTACCTAGAGTAGCCAAATTCATAGACAGAAAGTAGAAAAGTGGTTGCCAGGGTCAGGAGGGAGGAGGACACCGGGAGTTGTTGTTTAATGGGTAGAGAGTTTCAGTTTTGCAAGATGAAAAGAGTTCCAGGGATTGGTTGCACAATATGAATGTACTTAACATTACTGAACTGTACAGTTAAGATGGGACATTTTATGTTGTGTATTTTATTAAAAATAAAAAATTTTTAAAGTGTACACCTGTATTCTAAATACTTTTTAAATGCCCAAACACACACAGTCATTTCAAAAAGGCATATCTCCAAAGATGATAATTACATTGGACCCTTGCTGTCAGATTATTCCTATAGAATTGAAGTAAGAAGAACTTAATAGCTCATTAATTAGAACTTAGTTACTGAGATATTAAAGGATTCTGTTGCATAGCAAATTACTAGATGTTGGAGTTTACAGATTTTAGTAGGGTTCTGATGTATTCTTTTACTTTTCTTTTTTTTTTTTTTTTAAGATTTTATTTATTTATTTGTCCTAGAGAGAGCGCAAGCAGGGGGAGAGGCAAGCAGAGGGAGAAGCAGGCTCCCTGCTGAGCAAGAAGCCCAATGCAAGGCTGTGACCTGAGCTGAAGGCAGATACTTAACCAACTGAGCCACCCAGGCGTCCTGGGTTCTGATGTTTTCTATTTTAAGTTTTAGGGTCCTAAAAAAATAGTAAGATACACTTTTTAAAACTATATTTCCAGCTATACATAATATCTGGTCAGCATAGAACTGTACGAGCCATAGATAATTAAAGTCAGCTTTAGCTCAGGGCACTCTGCCAGGTTTAATACCTGAAAGACAGGTAAAGAACACTAAGCCATATACTTTGGATTGGATTCTCTCAAGACAGTAAGTCAGGCTCCAAGTGTCAAAAGATCTAGTCTCATGCTAAGGAAAACAAAGATATTTTATGTTAGAACTCCTTTTATCCAAGTACCTCAAAGTACTTGGCAAACATTAATCAAATGGAAATTAAGGCATAGCCTCAGGCCACATGAAGGCATTGGCGTTCAAAAATTCACACAAGGGGCGCCTGGGTGGTGCAGTCGTTAAGTGTCTGCCTTCTGCTCAGGGCGTGATCCCGGAGTTCTAGGATCAGGCCCCACATCAGGCGCCTCCGCTAAGAGCCTGCTTCTTCCTCTCCCACTCCCCCTGCTTGCGTTTCCTCTCTCACTGGCTGTCTCTGTCAAATAAATAAATAAAATCTTTAAAAAAAAAATTCACACAAAAATCCTCTAGACCTAACTACCAATTTATGGAAGAACACACTAAACTACACCCTGGCAACATAATCAGCAAAAACCAGCCTGTGGGAAATTCTACAGGACAAATGACCCAGCTTCTTCAACAAATACATTTCAAGAGAAAAAGAAAAAGAGATGAAGAGGGAGCCTGTAGATGGAGATTTAGAGAAACACCAACCAACTGCAATATCTGAACCTTGATTCAAACAAACTAAAAAAGATTATGACATTTATGCTACAACTGGAAATGCAAACTGACTTGAATGTGATATTTTTTTAAAGGTTCTTCCCCAATTCCAAAGTTCTATCATTGATCTTCTTCTATTTTTTTTTTAAGATTTTATTTATTTGTCAGAGAGAGAGAGTGAGCGCGCCCACACAAGCAGGGGGAGTGGCAGGCAGAGGGAGGGGAGAAGCAGGCTCCCCGCTGAGCAAGGAGCCCAATGTGGGACTAGATCCCAGGACCCCGGGATCATGACCCGAGCCAAAAGTAGATGCCCAACCAACTGCGCCACCCAGGTGTCCCTCGAATGTGATGATATTAAGGACTTATTATGAACATTTTATGTATAAAATGGTAGTGTGGATATTTTAAGTGTTTGTGTTAGAGATATTGTTTCAAAGATCTCCATGACCACTCCCAAGTTCAGTGATTTCCTAGAGAAGTTTCCTCGAACTCAACATATACTGTACTCATAGCTAGGATTTATTACAGCAAAAGGACACAGAGCAAAATTAGCACAGGGAAAAGGTACATAGGGTGAAGTTTAGAGGAAACCAGGTGCAAGCTTCTAAGAGTCTTCTCCCAGTGGAGTCACAAAGGATGTGCTTAGTTCCCTCAACAACGAGTTCCAAAATGTCATCTACCAGAGATACTCATTAGAGTCTCAGTGCCCAATATTTTATTGGGGGCTGGTTACACAAACCCTCTCGGCCTGGCATGTACCAAGATTACAGACTCCCAGAAGGAAAGCAGGTTTTCAGCATGAACCACATCGTTTGTACAGAAAACTTAGGCACAATGAGCTGCTAACCATTAAGGTGGTGAGAGAACCCTCCTGAAATCTAAGTTCCTAGATGCCGGCCAAGGGCCAAACTTGTAAGAGCAAACCTTTCAAAGAATAGCAGTCAGGCCTGATACAATCACTCTTCTCTGCAAAGATACACACTGAAATACGTGGGATGAAATGACAAAATGTACAGGATTTCCTTCAAAATAATATAGGAGGGCAGAACTGGGCATGGATAGATTAGCCGTGAACTGAATTGATGAAGCTGGAAGATGGACACGTGGGAACTTACTGTACTGTTTTTCCTACTTTAGTATATGTTTTAGATTTTTCCATAAGAAAAAGCTGCACTTGCTCTTAATCATAGAAGAAAACTCAGAACCAATGCTTAGGCTCTGAATCAAGAAATGTGAGGGGATGAAAACTGGAGCTTGTAGAACTCTTGGGCTGCTACCAAGATCTCAGGGAAGAGAGGCTATCCCAGGTCACATGTGAATAGGCCTTGAACCCCGACACTCAAGAGTCAGTTAACATGTTTTGAGAGAAAGGGACAAAAAAGAGTTGCCTCTTGTCCAAGGCGAACTATGTATCAGAGCAAGAACTTTGAGAGTGATTTAATTGTAGCCACAGATTAAGTGGATGGCAAATGATCTTAAACAATCTATAGAGTTCGCAAATCATATTTCTTATACTTTGCGTCACTAATTACTGAGCCATAAAATGAATATGCAGCCACTCTTGCCCACAACACATTAGCAAAGCATGGAGAATGTTCCTTCCATTTCAAAAATGTGCTCGTTAGCAGTTAAACATGCTACTTACTCACATATTATGCTCTGGAAAACATTACGCTCCTCAGAGTGACTAAAACGTTGGCAACAGCTCCAAACACCGGAGATATTGAGCATTCTGACTCACCGCTACACACCCTCGACAGACATCATTAAATTTTGGTTTACTTAGGTGGGGTATGCAGGAAATGGGGGGAAATGTGGGTATAAATATATCCTTTCCACTAAAACTACAAATAATCTGTATTTAATAACAAACTGTTTGTAACACAAATATAACGAAACTATGTTTTTAGCTTGCATTATATAAGGCTGGAAAAATGAACAAGAAGCCCAATGGTGAACTACCAGCATAACGAGTTTCACTGACTGGCCCCTCGCTCCAACACCCACAGCATGACAGCTCAACCTGTAATAGAAAAGAATGAGGCAGGGAGGAGAATCAGCAATACGGACTCATATATCTTCCCTCTCTCATATGAAGAAAACATGCATTCATCACTAAGTAGTGCCATCCCTGGTTTCCAAACAAAAGACATTTCGACTCATCATCAATGACTCATCTTCAATAAAACATTCCCTGTTAGTAGGAATGGCTTTTCACTAATTCATCCACACTACAACCCAAATGCTAGTATTACCGAAAACATAAAATGAAATCTCTGGGTGGGGAATCAGAACGAAGCCGACAGGGGCACCTAGCTGGTTCAGTCGGAAAAGCATGCAACTCTTGATCTTAGGGTCGTGAGTTCGAGTCCCATGCTGGCTGTAGATATTACTTAAATAAATAAACTTAAAAAAAAAAAGAATAAACAAGGAAAGGGCCAAGGGTCTCCCTGATTCTGTACTAAAGCCCTCAAAGCTTTCCTGCCAATGGAAAAGCATATCAACTCTATAAAGCACATCATCGTCCCATAGCAGTGAGTTACAAATATACTGCAGTATTTAGTCAGAGTTCCTTCCAGATAATTGTTATCAAAACAAAACTTATTCTGATTAAATAAAAGTTAGAATATTACTTCTTGTAATGTTACCCAGGTGCCAAGCTCTGGGCAAGTACTAATAATTCTGCTGAACTTATCTACCTGAGCACTTCAATACCTAGAAAACCAACTATTGCAGAGAATTTTAAATAAATGCTAAATGTTGAGAATTACGTAGGTCTCAATAATATCCAATTGGCAAATCAGTATTCCTTATGCTATTTACAAAAGTCAGTGTTAGCCAATAATCCCTCTTGAGATTTATGTATAAAAAATATATTTCTGCCTAAAGCACGAAAAAAATTAAACTGACTTACAAAGTGGCTAAACTAAAATTCAACTGTCCAGAACACTATTCAGAAAAAAGGCAAAAATCGCCTCTGAGTGTTCAAAGGAGAAGCAGCACTTGCATGCACTAAAGCTTTACTTGAAGGAGAATCCCTTAAGTCTTCATTCAGACTCTACCTGTAGTCTTATTTTACAATTTCATCTGTTCCAAGTTCGCATCAGTTTAAACACAGAAAAGTAACGTTGTCCTAAGTAACAAACTAATTTGAGTTAACTTAGGCAGGTGAGGAGGATTTTAAGGATATGGAGCCCTTCATGAAGCCTAAGGACGGGAATAAGGCTTCAGAAAGAACTGCAAGCGGGGCTCAGAAAGCTAATCAATCCCTCTCAGTTTCTCATCTCTGCTCCTCTGTTCACATCTGCAACCTTCTTTTCTGGGCCCCACGGCTGACAAAAGATGCCCACCACATAGCACCCAAGCTTCAAGTCTACAGGTCTAACCATAATGAGTGAGCTGCCCTTCTCTGGGAAAGTCCCAGGAAATGGACGTGGAATGGCCAGTGTGGGAGAGGCTGCCACCCCTGGTCTAGCTGCATGTGGCTGAGGAGAGAGAGGATGTCAAGTTATACAAAATGGCTGGGGATTAAAGAAGGTTCCCCACAATCCAGGAAGACCTTCCAAAGAGTATCCATTGCAGAAGAAGAGAAGCTACAAACATTCTGGGAACTAGAGAGTAGCAAAAAATAAGATTTTATAGTCTCACAATGAACAATGCAGGCCCTCTAAAACTTTTGACATGAGGTAATACGAATTAGCATATGGGCAAATATCCTACACACCTTACTAGACTATGAGAGCTTCAAAGTACTATTTGCACTATTAGTCAAATGACCTATTACTCATAAAAGTTTAAGTTCTATTCAATATCATCTCTTTGGAAAGGAGAGATAATACTTATATTAATGGGACACTTGAGGTAGGATGATGTACTGCTGATGGAGGTATAAACTGGTACAGCCTTTCTGGAAAACAATTTAGCAATATATATATATACATATGTATTTTTTAAGTACCTTAAAAATACTCAGCAACTCTATCTTTAGGAATTGATTCTATGAAAATAGTCCAAAACACATACAAAAATGTATTTAACAAATATTCAAAACATTATTTATAATACTCAAACTGTGGAAATAACTTAAAACTTTGTCTAATCCATATTATAATCTGAAAAATAAACAATTTTAAATAACAAGAAAAAATACTTGTCATAAATAATGAAAAAGACTGCACAGATACATATATGAGAAATGCATATATATAAAATAATCTTGACTGTATAAAAAAATGCATGGTTGGAGCGCCTGGGTGGTACAGTCGTTAAGCGTCTGCCTTTGGCTCAGGGCGTGATCCCAGCGTTCTGGGATCGAGCCCCACATCAGGCTCCTCGGCTGGGAGCCTGCTTCTTCCTCTCCCACTCCCCCTGCTTGTGTTCCCTCTCTCGCTGGCTATCTCTCTCTCTGTCAAATAAATAAATAAAATCTTAAAAAAAAATGTATGGAAAAAGCAAGAAAGGGACTGTCACAGTTTGAGTTCCCCAGAAAGCATGTTCTGAAATGGAGATTAGTACACAGGCAGTTTATCAGGGAGTGCCCTTGGGATCTACGGCTATAGGAGGAAGGGAGGAAAACATGACTGGGGACAGGGAGAAGCTGAACTACAATGCAGACCTAACAAAGACCTCAGTCAATTTCACACGGAGCTACAAAATTGAAATGGCACAATAAGGCTGGGTCAACTGCATCAACTAATCATTGGACACAGGCTGCCCTAAAAAAAGAATATGTCCTTGGGCAAATGGCTCTTTTAAACTGAGGAAATTCCCAACAACCTTGCAGTAGCAAGACAGATCTGGGCAGTATAGCACAGTATCTACAACAGAAACTACATCCAAAATTACCATTTGTTGTCTTTGGAGAATAGTTATTTATCATTTACTTTAAAATTCTTCACCAGGGTATTCCATATTTTCCAAATAAAAAATAAGTTATACTCTGTTCTTTTTTAAAGTTTTTATTTATATAAGTAATCTCTACAGACCCAATGTGGGACTCAAACTCACAACACTGAGATCAAGAATCACATGCTCTTCTGACTAAGCCAGGCAGGTGCCCCAGTTAGAAACTTAAAAAAAAAAAAAAAAAAAAAAAAAGATTTTATTTATTTATTTGAAAGAGAAAGAGAGAGAGAGCACAAGCAGGGGGAGGGGAAGAGGGAGAAGGAGAAGTAGACGCCTTGCTGAGCAGAGAGCCCAAGGAAGGGCCCAATCCCAGGACCCTATGATGACCTGAACTGAAAGCAGACGCTTAACTGACTGAGCCACCCAGGTGCCCCAACCCTATTTTTAATAATAGATTTTTAAAAGATTTATATCCAATAAATTTATAATATAAAAATAAATTTGCTTATGGAAGTAACTTAGTATGTAGAAAATTTATTTATAGAAATATACATATGTTAGCTAAAGTTTGGTTAGTTTTAAAATTTAAACAAATTCCAATTTATCTCTAAGACACATTATTATTTAAAAAAAAGCAAAACAACTTTTGCATAAACACATCATAAACTGATTACTAGCCAAAATTAGGTTTCCATTTTGCATGCCATACAACCAACAAAACTGTGAAAATTCCAAAAATATTAGAAAAAAGGAGTCCATCTTAAAAAATGGAAAACCTTTTTTGGGGTTTACTTTACAACCACACACACATCTACTGGGTTATCCATCTTTGGAATAATTGATAAGATACCTGAAATAAAGTTTTTATAAACTGTTATTTTACCTACCAGAATGGTTCTTTAAAATGATTTAAAAGAAAGTTCATCATCTGAAAAATTCCTGCATCTGCATAAGATAAGTACTTATGTACTTATAAAATTGTTTACCAAATGACTTCTGGTTCTAAATAAGATGAAGTAACTTGCATCAAAATAACATTCGCACTGATAAAAACTAAGATAAAACGCAGACTAAAGGGGCGCTTGGGGGACTCGGTTGAGCACACCCTTTGGCTCAGGTCATAATCCCAGTGTCCTGATGTTGAGTACCACATTTGGCTCCCTGCTCAGTGGAGAGCCTGCTTCTCCTTCTGCCTGCCACTCCCTGTGCTTATGCTCTCTTTCTCTGTCAAATAAATAAAATCTTTTAAAAACTTTTTTTTTTATTTAAAAATGCAGACTAAAGGTGTGGAAGAGTAACCAAAGAATCATGATTTGAAGGGCCAAGATCCCAGAGAAAAGGGAAATGCACCTAGATGAGCCCTACATTTACTACTACACCTTTTGCCAATTCAACCTAGGGGGTATGGAGGCTCCGTTCTGTGTGTTGACCCAGAACTTGTGGTAGTCTCACAGGTCTAAAAAGACAAAACTTGGCTGTACCAGTAGCCTTGAATTCCAAGTTTAGAAGGGGCCAGGATCTTGCAGAAAAAGAAGCAGCTGCTCACAATTTACCGCTGGGGCATTTTGTCAGTTTCTAAATCGTAGATGTGCAGGAAAAGTGGCTGAGAAACCAAGCAGAAAGCAACCAGTAAGAAGCTAAACAGCTAAATAGAAATTATGGCACCCCAAGTGGTGAGGAAACAAAAACTGGAGTTCAGGGCTAGGAAGGAAAAAAGATCTGGGGAATATATCCCAGCATTCATCTGATATCCTTAAAACATTATACACTAAGATTAAAGCCAAACTGGAAATTGACTTCCCTTACAAAGCCTGAAACAGTGAAACATCGTAATCCCTAACTGGACAAGGCCATCAGTCTAGCTGCCAGGAGAAAATTAAATCATTTCTACAAGAAGGTACCACCCAGAGCCTCTGTAATTTTTCATATAGAATATGCTTCATTCAACAAAAAATTAGTAGACACGCCAGGGAAGAAAGACGAAAGGACCAAAAACCAAGAGAATAAACAATAGGAAATGATCCACCAGGGATCCAGATATTGCAGTGATCAAACAGAAACTTTAAGAGAACTATGATTGAAAACCAAGCTCATTAATACAGAGAACAGATTGGTGGCTGCCTTGGGGGAGGAAGGGGGTGATATGGGTGAAGGGGATCAAAAGGTACAAACTCACAGTAACAAAATAAATAAGTCATGGGGGTGTAATGTACAGCATAGTGCATAATATTATATTGCATTTCTGAAAGTTGCTGAGAGTAGATATTAAAAGTCCTCCTCACAAGAAACAAACTGTAATCGTGCATGGTGATGGATGTTAACTAGACTTACTGTGGTGATCATTTCCCAATATATACAAATATTCAATCATTATGTTGTACATGTGAAACTAAATGTTATATGTCAATTATACTTCAACAAAGAGTGGTAACTATATTTAATTTATTTAAAGATATGCAAATAGTTGATAATTTTTCCAAAGAACTTAAAATATTTTTTTATTTAATGATTTTTTTATTATGTCACCATACAGTACGTAGAACTTAAAATATTTTTTAAAAAGTAAGTAGAGCTTTAAGAACTGAACAATACAATAACTAAAATTAAGAATTCAGTCAATGGACTAGAGGACTAGACACAGCAGAAGAGAGGATTTGTGAAGTAAAAGATAGGTCAGTAGAAAATAACAATATTGAGCCAAAAATAGAAAAAGTAATAGAGAAAAAAGAATCAGAGACATATGCAATAAAGTAAAATGGTCTAACTTATATGTAACTGAGTCCCAGAAGGACAGAGAGAATAGGACAGAGCTAGTATCTGAGGAGATACTGGCCGAATATTTTCCAAAACAGATGAAAAACATTAAGCTAGAGCAAGAAGCTCTAAGGACCCGTAACAGACTGAATGAAAAGAAGACCGTATGTGGATAGGCTACATCATAGTAAATCTTAAACACAAAAACTACAAACAAAGAGAAAAGCCTTAAAAATAACCAGTGGCAGGTGCAATGAGGGGTTGGGATGGCAAATCTCAACAAATTTCAAAGAATGTACGCAAATGTCATTTACAGCGTTTAGTTTTGTTGTTTCTGCAGTGAAGTTTAAATTGCTTATATTCTTTTCCCTTTATAGTTTGTCTTTCATTTGATGTTTAAGAAATACCAGCCATAGACTAAGATTACCACGTAAAAAATCACCTGTATTAAGCTCGAATGAGAAAGCAGGGGTGAAGATTTGATGAATTTCTGCAAATGTCTTGCTGGTTCAGGTATGTTGTCCTAAATTGGAAAAAGCTTTTCACAGGTAAAATAGTATTCAAGATTCATAAAAACACTGGAGATCCTGTTGGATGTGAGACTCTGTGGGGCTGGGCCAGGAAAAGGCAGAACTATAATCTAACTGAAATTATTGTCAGGGACCCAAAGTATGGGCCTTTCTTTTCCCTTTCTAATACTGAAGCAGTTTTTCCTTATCCCCAGCTCCAGATGCATCCTCTAGCTACCTGTCTCAGTCTCACTGAAGAAAGGACTGACCCTTGTTCACCATAAGACATTAAATATATTTATGCTCTCAAAATAACAACTTGCAAAGAACGCATAGGAATAGTTTCAGAAGAGACACTTCTGAGGTATTAAGGGGTTTTCTTTTTGTATCGTTTTTTTTTTTTTAATTTTATTTATTTATTTGACAGAGAGAGAGACAGCCAACGAGAGAGTGAACACAAGCAGGGGGAGTGGGAGAGGAAGAAGCAGGCTCCCCACTGAGCAGAGAGCCCGATGCGGGGCTCAATCCCAGGACTCTGGGATCACGCCCTGAGCCAAAGGCAGACGCTTAACAACTGAGCCACCCAGGTACCCCTGTATCATTATTTTTAATTGTGGTAAAGTAAACATAAAATATACCATCTTCACCATTTTTAAAGTTACATCTCAGTAGTATTAAGTACATTCACATTGTTACACTATCATCACCATCATCCAGCCACAGAACTTTTTCATCTTCTACAATCGAAACTCTGTGACCATTAAATAAGAACTCTACCTTTTCTCCCTCCCCTTAGCTACTGACAACCACCATGTTACTTTCTGTCTCTATGAATCTGACTACTCTAGATACCTTACATAAGTGGAATCATATAGTATTTATCATTTTGTGACTGGCTTATTTCATTTAGCATAATGGCCTCAACATTCAGCCATGTTGTAGCTTATGTTAGAATTTACTTCCTTTTTAAGGCTGAATAGGGGTGCCTGGGAAGGCAGTTAAGCAACTGCCTTCAGCTCAGGTCACGGTCCCAGGGTCCTGGGGTCGAGCCCCGCATCAGACTCCCTGGCTCAGCAGAGAGCCTGCTTCTCCCTTTCCTGCTTGTGCTCTCTCTCTCTCTGTCAAATAAATTAAAAAAATATTTTTTAAAAAAAGGCTGAATAATATTCCATTGTGTGTGTGTGTGTGTGTGTACATATATGTATGCATGATGCATCTGTTAGTGGACACTGGAGTGGCTTACATTTTTTAGCTTTTACGAATAATGTTGCTATGAACATGGGTGTACAAATATCTCTCTGAGATCCTATTTTCAATTCCCTTGGTTATATATCAAGCAGAGATTGCATGGCAATTCTATGTTTAATTTTTTTTGAGGAGCTATCGTACAGTTTTCATAGCAGCTACACTATTTTACATTCTCACAAACAGTGTATACGGGTTCCAATTTCTCCGCATCCTCTCTACCAACAGTTGCTATTTTCTGTTTTTGTTTTGATAACAGAGATTCTAATGGATGTGAGGTATTATCTTAGTGTGGTTTTGATTTGCATTCCCCCAATGATTAATAATATTGCATATCTTTTCATGTGCTTACTGGCCATTTGTTTATCTTTTTTGGAGAAATGTCTATTCAAATCTTTTGCCTACTTTTTAATCAAGCTGTTTGTTAGTTTCTTGAGTTGAGAGAGCTCTTTATGGATTTTCTTTTATTTGTAGGTCCTCTGAAGTACCCTCCAAGTCACACTGTATAGGCGGCCTTCCTCTTTCTCTCCCCACACCTGGAAATTGTGCTTAATTCAAATCTAATCCAAGATGCTAATTCCAACACTAAAAAAGGATAAGGGAAAAAGACCTCTCAGTTCTGAAAGCAGAGAACAATGCTTAAACATATTATGAATTATTTTAATATGTTATATATATCATATATATACATATACCATCAGACACCTTTTCTTAACTTGAAATGAAAAATGTTTCTTTGAAACATTTTTGTTTACACTACTTAAAAAAAAGAAGATATTTGTTTTCTCTGATTACAAAAGAAACACATACTAAATATAAAAAACTAAATAGTATAGATATGGATAAATTAGAAAGTGAAAGTCTCCCATAATTACACCTCTAGAAATAATTGTTTTCACTAATCTATACAGTCTAGGATAAACTCTTCCAGAACACAGGCATATACACACACATCCATGCACATATACTGCATTCTGCTTTTTTTACTTAACACTATATCCGGTATATCTATTCATATCAATATGAAATGCTGTTATCTTTTACAATAGCAGTCAAGAAAGTATTTATGTACGTAAACTAAAATTTTTTAAAATTCACAGGACACCAGACACTAGTAAGATCAAAAGCAAGGAGTCTAATGTTGAACAAGAGAACGAGGGCTGAGTGGGAAGCCACGCCTGTGGCTACTCTGTATCTCCTGTACTAAGGTTTAAATCTAACAGTACAGTGGCTGCAGCCCTCTCATACCTGCCCACAGCGCCTGTACACACTCTTTCTCACTCTGTACCAGAAATAGCATATCCTCTGGCCGTGCTGCAATTGCAGAAATGTGAGATCAATAACGCCAGCCATTTCCAAAACATCTAGTGGGAGAACAATGAACCTATCAAGCTTGCTGCTCAATGTAAAAGACAGAAGAACATGTATAGGAGGTTGCATGTGTCAGCCTCCATTTAAAGCATAATTCTCTCATTGTGCCATTGGTAGACAATATTTTGGCTTATTTATTTCCTCAGTTACACAAAGAGTTAGTGTTTTCTTTTATGATTAGCTTTAAAAAGATGCAAAAGAGGCATTGACTTAGGAGTCCCAGCAAATGATAAAACTTAAGTGAGAGCAATTCCTCAGTGGAAAATGCCACTATCATGTTCATCTCATTATATGGTCAAATTTTCTTAATCTTCTAACTACTTTTTTCCGGAAGAGTTTTCTGTAGTTTTTCATATGTATTCCCTTCCTTGCCTACCTCTACTTTAAATGTTCACCCCAAAAGGACAAACTTGCCAAAAATCTTAATGCCACTTGATAATCTAAAATTTAGTAAGACTGGGGCACCTGGGTGGCTCAGTCATTAAGCGTCTGCCTTCGGCTCAGGGCGTGATCCCAGGGTCCTGGGATCAAGCCCCGCATCGGGCTCCCTGCTGCTGGGAGCCTGCTTCTTCCTCTCCCACTCCCCCTGCTTGTGTTCCCTCTCTCACTGGCTGTGTGTGTCTCTTTCTCTGTCAAATAAATATATAAAATCTTAATAAATAAATAAATAAATAAAATAAAATAAAATAAAATTTAGTAAGATTGGGTGAAGCATCTGGTTGGTGTGGCTTTCCCATAGGCTGCATGTGAAAGTTGAGAGAACAAGCAGAAGTGAACCACAAAGGTGAAGGGGCCTTTCATTTTTCTAGGCCTTCAATGCAGAGGCTGCTGCTGTGGCTTCTCCTTTGTCTTTTTAATGTCTTGTTCTCTTCTTCCCCCACTGACATTCATGAATGCTGAACTTCAAGATATCCCAGGAACGAGTCATGCTGGAAGACTGGTGTGGTCTCTACACACTCATCTTTTAATTGAAATCTCCCACTCCCTCACCTTCATTCAGACCCAGCTTTTTTCTTCTTATTCAAACTTTAGTCCTTGCCTCTGTCATGTGCAGGATTCTAAGCCTGAGGAAAGCAAGACTTTGAAAAGCCATAGAAAATGTGGGAAAGGACTCAGGAGATAGCCAGACAACCTAGAAATTAGGACTAGGACTAGGTTATTTGATATTACTATCCATGTTTTGCAATGTCAAAAAATGTTTCACCTCCTGGATTCTGTCATATTCCCATGTTACCTGCATTTATTTTGTGTGTAAATAACCCTGTACAGATTAGACAAATGTCTCCCAAGTTTATATTAACTTTATTCACATTAAAGCTGCTACAACTTGTTTAAGTTGGGAATGCTTTCAGCTACAAGGAACAGAAAGTCTGACCAAGTAGCTTAAACTGGTAGGACTTTAATAATGTACGAAACAAGAAGTCCAGAGAAGGTTTTCTCGGTTGTTCTGACAGCTCGATAATATCACTTAGCACCCAGACTCTTCATCTTACTACTCTACCATCTCAGCTTGTTAAATGCATTCTCAGACAACTTCCCTCACGACTGCAACTTTGCTGCCACAACTCCGTACATCGTAGTCCACATTTCAGAATGGAATAAAGAAAAGGATACGCATCCCAACTGTTCTCTTGCTTGTTCCTTCTACCAGAAAAGCAATTTTTCCTTTGTAGAGGCCCTCCAAAAGGTTTCTGGGTATAACACATTAGCCAACTGTATTATACAGCTACTTCTAATTCCCAACAAAAGTGAGAAAAGGGTGGGGCTCCTCTGTGGCTCAGTTGGTTAAGCGTCTGCCTTCTGCTCAGGTCATGATCTCAGGGTCCTGGGATCAAGCCCCACATCAGGCTCCCTGCTTGCAGGGGACCTGCTTCTCCCTCTCCCCCCTGCTTGTGCTCTCTCTCGCTATCTCTCTCTCAAATAAATAAATTAAATCTTAAAAAAAAAAAAGTGAGAAAAGGGAATGTTTGTCTTGTAAACCTCCATACTGGCAAAAGAAAAGGGATTGGGACTGGCTTTTGCGATTCAACCAATAATTTATGACATGTTTATATTATGTATAAAGTGCTAGTTATCCAGTTAATTACAACAGGGTGCAGGATCTTTAAGAGCCCTCATTTAGAATAAGTTTCTCTTTCCAGCAGAAAAAAAAGTTGAGAATACTGAAGGAGAAATTTAGGAAGGACTGGGATGAAAGTCACAGCCATGGCAGATGATGCTGACAATGTGGAGTTATAGACAGATTATACATGAAAGAGAACTGCTGGCCAAACCCTACCTAGAATAAAGGGAAAACTGTAATAGTGTTCATAACTCATGTCTTGAAACCCTCCAAAAACATTAAGAGTATGATAAAGAGAGATTAGGACTAAGATTTTTTTTAAAGCAACTAAATTTTTAGAAATCATTTAAAATAGACAAGCCAATAGGGGCGCCTGGATGGCTCAGTTGGTTAAGCGTCAGACTCTTGATTCTGGCTCAGATCATTGTCTCAGGGTCATAAGATTGAGCCCCACATCAGGCTCTGTGCTGAGCATAGAGCCTGGTTGGGATCCTCGCTCTCCTTCTCCCTCTGCCCCTCCCCACTCACACTTTCTCTCTCTCTCTTAAAAAAAAAAAAATAGACAAGCCAATAATACCAGCTAAGAATTAATATTCACAGATTCCATTATGACATGCCAAGGAGTAAGCTAAGAGCTTTAGACATATATGTGCGTGATTTACATTCACATATATATATATAACCTCGCAGATGCCCTAGGAGGGGAGTACATTCATTAATTTGCCAGGTCACACAGGAAGATGCTCAGCCTAAAACAGGAGATCATGCTTTTTACCATATCACATTATTTGCTACTTTTTATTTGTTCTCAAGCATTTCCCATTCATTTTATGTACTTGTTATTTAATCATTCAGATTCATAGTTTAACTCTTTTTTTTTTTAGATCAAAACATTTATTTTTTTTGTGTTACAGAAACAAAAATAAATCCAAGCAGGTCATGAAATAACCATATTGTTTCAAGTGTCCCATCCTGAGTTCTGTGTCCTAGAATTCAGTAAACAGTTCAAGTTTAGGCTGCTTCAACACTTCTGGGTGTTATGGCGTCTCTATCTTATAACCATGTTTCTCTAGTTCAGCTCATTAACGGGCTGGAGAAGTCGTCCTCTGTGTTGTCATCATCCCAATTATCCTCTCAAACGTGTGCATCTTCATCTTCATCTAAACCAGCCCAGTCTTCCTCAGGGAGCTCCTCGAACGCGTCGTCCTCTTCTAAGAGACCCAAGTCTACCCAAGCTACTTTTTCTCTGACACGGCGACCCTAAGAGCCAAAAAACTCTCAGGCCAAAATGAAAGATGGAACTCTCACTTTTCTTCATTGAAGCCACCAACCCTGCTGTCACCTCTGAGCCTATAGTTTAACTCTTGTTTACACGATGTAAATAGTCTTTTCTCTATTTTCTTTTCATAGTATATCTGGTTCATACAAACCCCTACATGGCAAAGCCATTTCAATCACATTTTTCAAAAACCTAAAAAGTCAGGTAATCCAAACAGATTTTGAAGCTAGTTTCAGAAATCGTAAATAAAAATTACAGCTAACTTGACTGAACAACCAACCAAATTAGACATCACAACACAAAGTACAAAGGACTAAAGTAGAAATATAACCATGCATCTATATTCCACCTGTTTGTTCTAGTGCTTCCTCTGTTTCGCCTATTCTGAGTTTGCTACCGCTACAGCACAATGGCCAATATTTTTTGTAGACAAGTCACTGGTTCCCTGAGTTATCAGGCTGTTTCCCTTCCTAGGACAGAACCCTGTGTGCCCCATACATACATGGTAACACATATTCAGGTAATCATACCCAAATCTCCCAATTTCAAACCACCCTTTTCTTAGTCTTTTTCTTTTTCACGTTTTTGTTTCCTTTCTTTTTCTTTACATCTTTATTATTATGCTTCCAGAAATTGAGCTCCTAAACATGCATAAGATCCTGAGCATATTTTCAACACATAATAAAATCCAGACCTTTTTATTTGTCAGAAAAACCATACATCATATGTTACATGTTAATTTCCTCTTATTCTTTTTTTACCTACTAAAATAAGTAGATTAAACTTTCTAGTTTGCTTGAAGGCAGTTGAAGGTTAGGTCACAAATTGAAAGCTTCTAATGTTGGGTTGGAAAACAAAGGCAATCAAAGGGAAAGGATCTTTCTACTTACCTCCTGACCTGGTTTTCCCTAACTCTGGCTATCTCTGTCCACTAATCCCTCTTTCCTTAACAATTTGGAAGATAAAAAACAAACAAACAAATAAACAACAACAACAAAAAATCAAACCTCATAATGGCAAGATCAACTGAAGAAAACAGTGATGGGGACATACATAGCCTCTTCTTCCCTCCCATAACCCAGCAGGCAACCTGACCTGGTATTTGCCACCCTACTTGTACACACAAATTTTTACTTGCTAGGTCAACTGTGTTTAAACTAAAATATGACAACTATAAATAAAATAATAAAATAGGGACCATTTTTAGATTCTGACAAAGCCAAAGCTCACGGGGTTGCTCTCTTGAAAATTGTCGCTAAAGTCAGAGAGAGCCTCAAGAGAAAATAAGAAAAAAAAATCACTCCATGGCCTGAATGATTCATATTGAAATCAGAAACATCAGATGAGGTCTGTAAGATGCACCAATAGCTTAAAATGATATCCAGTGAACAATCTGTGCCATTCTCCTTCTCTAGTCCTTGAAAAAAAAAAAAGCCCAACTCTGAAGTCTTTTAAAAAGACTGTTATGCCCTTAATTATTTGAGGCAGTTTTGTTTCCCTGGAATTAATTAACATGCCCCTTCTTTAAGCTCCAGCTGCATCCGATGTCACTGTGAGATGGCAGGGAAGAATGAAAACCAAAGGAACTGAGTTGACTAAAGTGAAAAGCATGCACAGAAACATTTCCAGGGCTCTTCCTGAGACTGTGTGGGTCTCTATATTGACTACATGCTGAATAAACTCAATCTATGTAATTTCACAGTTATAAAACCTTAACTGCTGCCCAACGGAAGAAATTTTCAAGCTGGAATTGTATGGAGGGGTACTACTCCATCTATTTCACCCACATATTTTAGAAGAATTTGGCCTCTACTCATTCAGATTTATTAAATTTCACCATAGTCTATGACAGTTACCTTACAAAATCCTGAAAAAACAACCAATAGATAAGCAAGCCAAATAAGAACACAGGAGACGATTAGCCTCGTGAACATAATTATTTTAAGAATCTAGGTTTAGGGGCGCCTGGGTGGCACAGCGGTTAAGCGTCTGCCTTCGGCTCAGGGCGTGATCCCGGCGTTGTGGGATCGAGCCCCACATCAGGCTCCTCCGCTATGAGCCTGCTTCTTCCTCTCCCACTCCCCCTGCTTGTGTTCCCTCTCTCGCTGGCTGTCTCTATCTCTGTTGAATAAATAAATAAAATCTTAAAAAAAAAAAAAGAATCTAGGTTTAATATACAGAATGGCACAGATCACAACCAAGTCTTACAGATTTATTAAATTGATACTGACTTAAATGTCCCCATCACTTAGATTTTCATCAACTCAGATGACACATCCCAATCCTTACTCTAACCAGTTAAGCTGCACACTATAGGTTTTGTCCAGATCCTTGTTAAACACACCACACTGGAGGCTCCAGCTCCAAAGACAAACTAGATCTCAAACCCCAGCGGGCAGTGACTGAAGAGGAAACTCTGCATGGTCAACGCATTAGTCCAAGACCAAGGCACTGCTCCTGACACAGACTTAGAAAACCCTTGGACCCAGCAAGGTACCACCTCTGCCCCAGGAGACTGGTATCTCAAGAACTGGGCCCCTAAGGATCCCTAGCCAATATCCCAAACATTTAAGGTAGAAGCTCATTAGAAGAAACATTTAATTACAGTATTTGTAAACCAAGGGGGCTTAACTGAAATACATTAACCAAACACTTCTTTTCAGGGGTTTTAAGAGTTCAATCTAATGTCTCAGAGATCATTTTCCACATTACTTCTCTTGATTAGGTAAATGTGTTTTTTCTTGAATAACAACCTCTACTTATTTCTTCTTCCTTTAGCCTAAGTCCACATTTTCGTTTCCACAGACAACAGTTTCTAGGTAACCAGGATATCCTGCCATTAAATATGGATGTAGAGGCTTGACAAATCCTGAGTGGTTTTTATTAGTCTCCTTGATTAACAAGAAAAAACAAGTATATTAATGTGTAGATTACACTACAATTTATCCCACTTATGATATGGCTTCCAAAATACTGGCAGAGGAAGGGATCCACTGTCCTCTCAAGTTGAAGCTAACCTACAGCTTGATTCTCCTGGTCTGCTGATTAATAACCTTGATCTGCCTATGTCTATAGTCTGGAGGATTTCCTTCTAGTGGGCTGTTGCATGCTCTGAGATCTCAAACATTTAAGAATTTATTCCTGAGTGCTTTGTTATTCCTGTGGGTTTTTGGGGGTTTTTTTAGTCCTTTTAAACTCTTATAATGATAATCACCAAAATTTTGTACCAATATTGTTATGTAGAAAAATGAGATGTTCTGTTAATTACAGTCAAATTCATTAACTACTACAACTGATTTCTTTTTAAAGGAACACACAAAGGCTTTTGGTTCTCTTCAATTAAAATGTAAACTCAAAAAATTGGAACTTACCATAGTGGACTGGTTGACTAACATATGACTGACTTTTGCAATATAAAACTCTGAATCCATTAAAAAGATACTGTAAAAGAATAAGTATTGGCATGGAAAACATTCATTATATACTACTTAGAGAAAAAATCTTGCTACAAAATAGTAAGCACAAAATAAACCATTTTGTTGGAGAAAATATACATAGGAAAAAAGCAAAAGGACATACACCAAAATATTAAGAATATGTGAGGACAGTGAGATTACATGCAATTTTTTCTTTTGTATCCCTGAATTTTCCAAGGATCTGCACTGAATATTAATTATTTTTATAGTTTTTTTTAAAAGATTTTTTTAAAAAGGAAAATAGTTCCCAAAGTAATTTTGCAAGTCATTTCTTATACTATTTCACATCTATTATTAGTAAAGGTAATGGAACATCTTTCACCATAGAAGATTCTCAATTTAGCTTTAATATAAGAGAGGCAGTTTTTCCAGTTGCCTTTAAAAATAGCAAAAAGATTTACTGGGTCACTTCCATGTGCCGGGTTTTCTCACATGTTCTATTAAAAGTGAAACATTAAGGATAGCCAGGGGGAAAATGTCCCACAAGGTATCTACAGTAATATAGCCTTATAATTTTAAAAAGACTCACCACCACCACCACTGAACAAAGAGTTTAAATCAGCTAACTTTTACTGAGAATTTATTAGGTGGGGGATTCTGGTAAGAGGGAAATATGGTAGACAAAGTCCCAAGTCAGGCAAAGCTGGAACACAGGCTCAAGCGGCAAGGTTGGTTCCAGCAGGTTCCCAGCAAGGTATGTCCCAGAGTGGAATTCCACAGATCACCTGCATCAGAATCCCTTAGGGCGTTGGTTAAAAAATGCAGATTCCTGGGGCTCCCAAACCTACTGACTCAAAGAGTCTCTGGGAGCAAGACTCAGGAATTTACATTTTTTTTAAAGATTTATTTCTTATTTGAGAGAGAGCGCGGGGGGTGGGAGGGAGAGAGAGAGAGAAACTCAAGCTGACTGCCCACTGAGTGTGGCGCCTGACTCGGGGTTCGATCCCACAATCCTGAGATCATGATCTGAATGGATATCAAGAGTCTGACACTTAACTGCGCCACCCAGGCGCCCCTCAGAAATTTATATTTTAAAAAGCATTCCAGATGATTGCTACATATAAAGTCTGGGAAACCCATGTTGTGAAAGATAAGCCAAGAGAATAGGGTTAGAAAAAGATCAAGAGTCTTAAATGTCAAGATAAGGAATGAGTTGATTCTACAGTAGATAAATAGGGCAAGGGAAGAGGGGCTGGGGACCAGCCAGAGTTTTTAAGCTGGTGAACAGCATGTTAAGATCTGTGTTTTGGGTCAATACTCTCATTACAGCCTGAGTTGAAAAAGAGAACTGGAAGCACTGGAGAATTCAGGAAAGTGATCTATAATGATACATTAAAACTGACCAAGAGAAGAATAAAATGGTTCCCATCCTGGTGCCAAAAAGAGAGGTGAGAGAAGGAAGCTCATGAAGAATTACTGATGAATAAATAACATGATTTGAATGCTGAAATGTTAAAGCCAAAAATTACAGATGCACAGAGGAAGATCTGGAGAAAATTTTCCAATGGTATGTTAACGCCGTCTAGTTCATTCATTCATTCATTCAATCATGGAGGTGTTACTTACTATGTACTAAACACTAGTCTAGATGCTAGGTCAAAAAAACATGAAAACCACTGAATTACACACTTTAAATGAATGAATTGTACTGTATGTGAATGATATCTCAATAAAGTTGTTATTAAAACAAAACAAATGTGATATTTCCCCTGTCCTCGGGATATAAGCACCTGCAATGCAGTGTTGTGTCAGGACAGATGTAGACAGACTGTTCTATAAGAACACTCGGGAACGTCTCAGACAGACTAGGATCTGAAAGACATAATTCATGAACAAACAGTGGAGAAAGCCAGGCAAGGGGAATGCTGCAAAGCAGGAAGAAGATAACCTGGACAGCTTTTGGCTTAAAGTGAAGACCTGAATGCCAGGAGGGAAAATGAGATAGGAGGCAGGTCCAGGGTGAAGGCAGATCAGGAAAAGCCCAGTGTATCAGGGCTTCACTACTCGAGGTGTGGTCCTCAATCCAGCAGCATGTGTCACCTGGAAATTGTTAGAAGGTCTTGGGGCCCCATCACAGACCTACATCAGAAGCTCCATTTTAACAAGATTCCTCAGCGATTTCAGATGGACATCAAAGTTTGGAAAGCGCTACATTAACAAATTTATTCTCAAGACAATATCCTATAGGGAATCACTAAGGAATTTCAAGTCAGAGAGTGGCTGATCAGATATGTTCCTTACATAAAGATCACTCTGGTAACAGAACAAAAAACAGACTATAGGAGGTGAGACCAAACATTGTTTAGGTTGTTGTTACGGGATCCAAGAAAGAAATAATAAGGGTCTAAACAAAGTAAGGATAGTACCAGGAAATGGTAAGTGATTGGAGGGGTGGATGACTAAAGGGGGGTAAAATCAAGACAATTTCTAAGTTCTTGGTTTGGGCACATGGATCAATGTTGATGCCATTCACCAGACAGGGAACACAAATACTAACAATTATAGTGGCTAACATTTCCCAAATGTGTACCAGGCATTATTCTAAGTGCTATGCATGAACTATGTCACTTAATCCTCTTCGTAACTCTGTGAAGTCGATATTACTATTATCCCATCCCATGGATGAGCAAAGTAAGGCACAAAGAAGTAGGGTAGAGTGGAATGAAGAGGAGGGTAGAAGATGACACGTTCAATGTTGAATATGCCAGGTCTGAGGTGTCTGTAAAGATGTCCATAGGCAGCAGTAAGTAGAACAAGCAGGCTGGAAACAGATTTGAAAGTCATCAGCACAGGCTCACACCTAACTTTTCAGGAGCGGATCAGGCCAGAGGGAGTGTAAGTTAAGGACAGAACTTAGGAGCACCAATATCCAGGAGGTTATAGGAGGCAACTGAGTTTATGAAGAAGACAAAGTGGCCAGAGAGAAAGAACAATAGCTATAACCAAATAGCAACAAGAGCCAACAGTTACGTCTGTATAATGCATCAGTTACCATTCTAAGCATTTTTATGTATAGTAAAAAAATTCAGTCATCATTAGAACCACATGAGGTAGGTATTATTATCCCCATTAAAAAAATGAGGAAATTGAGGCACCAGAAAGTTAAGTAGCTTGGTCAAGGTCACACAGAAAGCGAAGAGTGAATCCAGGATTCTTTTTTTTTTTTTAAGATTTTTTATTTATTTATTTGACAGAGACAGAGACAGCCAGCGAGAGAGGGAACACAAGCAGGGGGAGTGGGAGAGGAAGAAGCAGGCTCCTAGCCAAGGAGCCCGATGTGGGGCTCGATCCGAGAACGCCGGGATCACGCCCTGAGCCGAAGGCAGACGCTTAACGACTGCGTCACCCAGGCGCCCCTGAATCCAGGATTCAAACCAGAATTCAAATGCTAAGTGTAGAGTCCACGCTTGACTGTATGATACACTGCCTCCCTTTCAGGCACTGGGAGAGGTGGAAGCCAAGGAAGGAAACAGTTGTAACCAAGTTCTCAGAATAGTGTCTGGTTTACAGTGAGACCTTGGTAAATACTAACGGTTGTTATCTGATCATTATACTGCCATGGAGTCGTGAATTTATGCAAGCCACGGTTCTTAGAAGAGAACAAATGACAATTAAAGAAGGTAAAAATCAAGGTTTTCGTGGAAGAAGAAAGCAAAGAAACTTCCAACTTCTACTCAGTTTCCTATAGCTTCAATATCTAAGTTTCCACACCATCAACTTTCGACCACACTTGTGGCTACAAGTACACGGCAATGACCCACAGGCCTCACAAACCCCAAATACCTTCTGAGAGCTGTAAAGATGCCATTCAAGGGTGCTATCTTTAACACCATTCTACTTGTTTCACAGCAGGTAGTTGAGGCTGAGGGTCTCTCGGGTTCTTGACTATCCACTGAAAACAACCTCATCCTCTGACTGCTCCCGACAAATAGTAATTTGTTCTAATTAAGGGGATATGTTGTCTACAATAAATTGATAACATATTTTCAGGTAATTTTCAGGTTAAAATTATACTTTGTTTATACTCTTAAGACAATAGCCTCACGGTTGTTTCTTCATTAATTCTTTCTAATTTAGTAATTCTGTCTGGCCCAGATTCCCCTCAAAATCAAGGAGAAACAATGAATAAGAGAAAAGTGAGGAAAATGGTCAGGAAAAGGAAATAGGTGAGATTTCCAAAAGGTTAGGTTTTCTAAATAAATTTATATATTTCTATCTAAGAGGATTTCTCAAAACGCAATAAAGGCACTGGATGGCAGAAAGCGTCTCACAGAAGTGGGACATCTGGTCATCCCAGCCCTGAAGCAATGTACATAAAAATGCTATTTTTAAAAATGAAATAAATGTGAATACCCTACCCTGCCTAAATGTAAATGTCAACACTTGTCAAAGAGACTTGGAATATAAAATTAACTAAAACTAATTCAAAGATTTATATATAAAGACGCTCACCATAGTACCCATCTTATAATAGTGAAAATGCCCAGCAATAAATAAATTATGGTACATCCAGGTGACGGAATATTATCCAGCCACCAAAAACATTCTCAGTGAATATTTAATACTATAAAAATTCTCACAATATATATAACGTTTAAAAAATCATAAAAATTACCACATGAATATAGATGAAAGACTTAAAGAAGTAAATTAATAACTAATAATTATTATCTCTGGGTGGCATTAGGTTAATTTTCTTCCTTTACATGTTTCTGTATTTTCCAAATTATCTGAGATGTATGATTTCTATAAGCAGAAAAAAAATTACTGAAAAGTGATTTTTTAAAAGTTTTTTCCAATAAATTTGTTTCTATTTTTAACTCTTTCCCACCTTTTCTTACCCTAGTCTAAGCCTTAAGGTCTAGGGCAGAGGTTCTCTACTGCAGCAGAGGGGACTGGGATTTGGCCCCCCAGGGATATTTGGCAATGTCTGTAGACAATAAGGATTGGTTATCACAACTGAAGGATGTTACTGGATCTAGCGGATAAAGGGTAGGAATTTGGCTAAAAATCCTACAAGGACAAGCCCACAGAAAGGAAGGATTATCTAGCCTACTATGGCAATAGTGCAGAGGTTGAGAAATCTTGGTTTAAGATAAAAAAAAATTAGTATAAACAGGAAAAGTGGGTTAAAATACAATATTAACTTTAGTGGGTTTAACTTTTCACTTCTGTAATAAGATAGAGAGAGAGAGAGATCTATCTATTCTGAATTGATAAACATTTAATCCAGGTTTTGACCCAAATTCCTTATTAAAATACGTATGTCTTGATTTTATGAAAAACATCTCCACATCTCCAGGACTCCTGCTCCCAGCGTGAGCATTATGCTCGTCAAATTAGAAGTAAGATTTTTCTCAGCTTGAGCATGTAGAGACCAATCCTGGGTAAAAGTTTTTTAAGGACTGCTATAAAAATGTTTTAAAGTGGGGGCGCCTGGGTGGCACAGCGGTTAAGCGTCTGCCTTCGGCTCAGAGCGTGATCCTGGCGTTATAGGATCGAGCCCCACATCAGGCTCCTCCGCTGGGAGCCTGCTTCTCCCTCTCCCACTCCGCCTGCTTGTGTTCCCTCTCTCGCTGGCTGTCTCTATCTCTGTCAAATAAATAAATAAAATCTTTAAAAAAAAAAAATGTTTTAAAGTGAGATCGTATCCTTAAAGAAATAGCTGGTCACCATATTGTATATACTCCAGTACGGTAAAGTGAAAAACTAAGTTCTAACTAGTCTAGACTAAAGTGTAGTCTAACACAAAAATGTTTAATTGTTTAAAACATATAGATACTCCCATACACAGAAAATAATTTATGTAAACTCATGAGAAATTACTTCCTACTGTGTTGTTGGATTCAGGGAGTGGTAACAAAGCAAAAGTACAAGGATTTGAGGAAATGAAGTTCCCTCCTTAATCTAAGAAGTCACTGAACAACAAATCACTTCATAAGAATTTATTTTATCCCGGGGCGCCTGGGTGGCACAGCGGTTAAGCGTCTGCCTTCGGCTCAGGGCGTGATCCCGGAGTTATGGGATCGAGCCCCATGTCAGGCTCCTTCTCTATGAGCCTGCTTCTTCCTCTCCCACTCCCCCTGCCTTGTGTTCCCTCTCTCGCTGGCTGTCTCTATCTCTGTTGAATAAATAAATAAAATCTTTAAAAAAAAAAAAAGAATTTATTTTATCCCATTTTATGTGTGTGTGGGCTTGTGCGTATTTGGGTATAACAAAGCACAACAGAGCATTAGCGTGAGTAGATTAAATAAAGGAGTAGGGGTGTTAAGGAACAGACCACAGGGTGGAAGGCAAGAGAGTAGAAAACACTGGAAATGAATCAAATGGGAATAACAAATTTTACAAATGATCTGTTGATGAAAATGGGGGATGAGAATAATGTAGTGTATTCAAGCAAAAATATGAAGGAAATGAGGGGAAATAAAACATGGAGGAAATATGGCAGAAAAAGGTCCCAAGGAAAGGTGACATAGGGTTCATAACCCCCTGATCAAGACTAAATGAAAAATACTTCTCAAATCTTCAATCTCTGATGTGATTACAGCAATATTTGCTTATATGGATTCTCCATGGCTCTTTTTTTTTTTTAATTCAAAATGATTTATAGGGGTAAGATATCCAATGTCCTCCTGGTCTGGCAAGATTCTCCCATTCTTCTGCTTACAGATCAGAAGAGGAGGGGTGGAATTCAATCACTTTGTATTTTGGGTAACTTATTCATAGTGGATATTAACTACTCTTTTTGATGGGCAACAGCTTTCAGCCACCCTAGCAGGTCTGAGTGGAGCCATCAATCATGATGTCCTGTCCTCCGCCTTGTCCTGGAGATGAGCATGACTTGACTACGCACAGTATTCTTTCCCCAACACACACAGCACAGTGAACAGAGAGGGCGCATGACCCCTAGCAAGGGCAACCAGAACTCTTTCACCAGACTCCCTCCAGGCCGAGACCTGGAAGATCATGTGGTCGGCAGGTGCCACTGACCATCTTTGTCATCATGAAAAGAGCTGTCATGTGGATGAAATCAATGGTAGACAGCACAATTTGACATGAGAGCCAGTGACAGAGAGCGTCTGAGAGCACGTTCTAGCCTTGAATCCATGGACCTGGGCATTCAGGTCACAGAAGCAAATAAAATCCTTTTCAGCTTTGAGTTGTGTTTCTGTTACTTCCAACAAAAACAGCTCTGGCTGGTAAACTGTTTAACACTGTCAAAGAGAGGTTTGTTAACTCGGTATCTCAGAATGATGATGCATGAACTATTCAAACTCTTTTTATTTATTTACTATACCTCAGCTGTCATCATAACTTGAGCTAATATGTTTCATAAATATAAACTTAACGTTTAAAGAAGAAATTCATTTTAAATGACACATTTATTTCAAGATCTAACAAGTATCCCTACTGAGATTTGATGTTACAAATTTCTATTATTCTTGACGTTAACTACTTCACCAATTTCCACCTTCGCCTCTCTAAATTAAAGAGTTCTGCCTTTCTAATCTACCTACTTTACTGCCACAATCATTTTATTTCTCCCATTCTGAAATTCCTCTAGTTTCAGTGTGTTTTTATCAAAAAGTAGAAACCCCAACCACCCACACAGGATTCCTAGCCAGGAAAATGCAAGGTTTTTGTTTTGTTTTTAAAGTAGATAGTTTATTGACTACACTGCAAAAACGGAGCGGCAGTCAGGATAGCAAAGGAGAGGCTGTCTGCCGGAAAATGCAAGTTTGTGTATGACTAAGGAGAGACAAAACTTGTCTTTTTGGTGTCAGGCCTCCCTCCAGTTCAGCAACGTGCTCATGTTTTTGGCCACAGCAGCACTTCGGGCCAAAGGATGTAGATAGATGGTCCTCATGAACACTTAAAAATGGATAATGTAGGGGCGCCTGGGTGGCACAGCGGTTAAGCATCTGCCTTCGGCTCAGGGCGTGATCCCGGAGTTATGGGACCGAGCCCCACATCAGGCTCCTCCGCTATGAGCCTGCTTCTTCCTCTCCCACTCCCACTGCTTGTGTTCCCTCTCTCGCTGGCTGTCTCTATCTCTGTCGAATAAATAAATAAAATATTTTTTTTTAAAATGGATAATGTACTTCTCCCTTGATTTCAACCAAGCTTGGAGCCATTATTTTGAAACCAAAACATAATCACACCATCCCTAAGTTCCACAATCGGTAAAAATCCTCTATTGTACAAGGAAATGTTTAATGCTAATGGCCGCTGGTTTAGGGGACTTCCAGCTGAGGAGGGCTTAGGAGAGAAATGGAGAAGGTCCAAGGCATGAAGAAGCCAGGGATAAGCTTCTGCAGTTTAAAAATCTGTTACTACCACAAACCCAGACTGACATTACAACCAAGGAACAGGACAACTATGTTAAAAGGCAAAACTGACCAAAAGGTGTTTTAACACACTAAGGACCGAAGGACCCAAGGCCTCAAAGGCAGACACCATCAATTAAGGTAAAGGGGTTAGTGTGTGAAGTAAAGATTAAATAAACCACTTAAACTCCTCTGCCATCCACTCTCACCCCCCACTGTGAATGACACCCTAGCTCAGTCTTCTATATTAAGTATCTCTATTGGTTGGGCTAAGGTGAAACCATAAAATATATTTTGAAAACACACAAACAACTCTTCCTGCTGTCCCAGTGGGTAAGCACAACTCTAGTAAACTGGAGTTTATTTTTAAAATTATCATTTTAGCTACAAAGAATAAACTGGGGAAGAGAAGAAGCTTAGCATAAGGAATACTAAGGATGATGAAAATGTTTTCTATCTTGCTTGTGGTAGCAGTTACATGACAGAATATATTTGTCAAAGCTCACTAAGCTATACACTTAAAATGATAAATTTTATTACATATAAATTATACCTCACTAAATTGATTAGAGAGAGAGACACAGCTGGAAGAAAAGGAGGAGACAAACTTCCCAGGGAGACAAATGCAAAAGGTCTGGGAAGACACTGTGGGAAGAGGACATGCCATTCAGGGAAGGAATGGGAGGGGTGGGCTTGCCCACATGACCTACTAGGGCCAGGCCTTATTCCATAGATCAGCCAGGAGTTTCTACTTCTGAGAATACCTTATACTTCATTAGGAATGGCCTAAAGTGGAGATAAATAAACCAAAGTCTACCCTCCAGTGGGCCATGTGCCCCTAGATTCTCCCAATGGAGGCGAAATTCACTGTAAAGTTAAAAACAAAACAGCTAAATTACCTTCTGAGATAAGATGTAAGGTAAGAGGGTTTGTCTCTCCCATCCCACACTTTCCTATAATGCACGCCCCCGCCAACACTTTGGAGGTTGTAGTTAAATCCCAGAAACCCCATTCATAAACCCTCCTCCAGAGCTTCCCTGCTTTGAACAGTTAAAAGCACCAGGAAGATTTAAAATGTTTATCTGGCAGTAGCAACTCTCATTAAAATTAAAACTTCTTTGTACTCTTTTAGCCACTGGGCAATATACCAGACATTCACACTTCAAGAGACAGTAACAAATTTCAAGAGGAAGTCATGAGCTTTTTGCTTTGCTCAAGCAGTCTGAAGTATTTCTGAGTAGCTTACAAGTTACACAGAGTCTGCAAAAATTTGTGATATAATGGGAATTAACTTCCAGTTTCCAAAGCTAGAGCTACTGGTGTTAACTTACATGGTTCTCTCTCCTTCCCACCCTGTATCTAATCCATCATAGAGACCTGTCTCCCAAGTCTGTCCCCTTCTCTCCCACACCATCTACCTGTGCCTCAGTCTACCAGACCATCATATCTTATTTTGTTTCCTGCAACAGTTCCTTTGGTTTCCCTTGGCTCCCAGCTCTCCTCTCTGTTACTCACCCTGTTCAACATGCCTGAAAACGTGCTTACTTGTTTAACCACTTCTTTATACCCTGCTTCATTCCTACAAGTAGACTAGTCATCCCAAACCATTATTTCCCGGAGACAGACTGTTAGGGACATCAGGAGGAAATATAGATGGAAGAGGCATGACAGGATACTTGAGGAAATCGAATGTACTTGCTAAACCCCAAATCTGGCACATGATCAGAGATGAGGTTTCTGTCCTGCTTTCAGATGTTGAAAGTAGTCTGAAAAATGTAACTTCAACACCAAAATGTTAGAATTTCCAGGATTGATGTTAAAGGGGAAGAGGCATAGAACATAAAACAGGAACTATCCCAGAAAAAAATCTAGGCCATGTGGCTTCAGTAGGTATGAAGGAATACGGGAGGAAAGGAAGATTACAAATATACGCTCTATTGGTCTAAACTGCTGTCTCATCTAGGAAAGTTTACATAGCGTCTCGAGCAGGGGTTTTAGAAGATTTTGTACTGTTACAAAACTCAGCATCCTGATCCACAATGAGTCTCCCAATTAAACAACTTCAGGTAACCTTGACCATTCTATAGCATTTGTGGTGTTATCCATGTCTGGGAAGTTCATGAAAGGAGGACTACCATGCCATTTTATTGCTGCTGGTGATCCATGCAGGCCTAGTTAATAAACCCTGCTCCACACATGCTGAATCCTTTGAAGTTGCTGAAAGCATCTATGGCTGACATTATGGTTCATCTATCCATTGCCAAGTCAAGACTAGCAAATATATTCACAATCAGAAGCAATGAGATATCTTAGCCACCTTCAACTCTTGTGGAACAAGCCAGGTGGATCTAAAAACAAATTGACCCACAACTCTGTGAATATACTAAAAACCACTGAAATCATAAACTTTAAATTGGGAATGGCATGGTATGTAAATTACATCTCAATAAAGCCTTTATTTTAAAAACGAACAAACATTTTAACCAAAATGTTCGTTTCCAGAAATGTTTTATCCTAGGAACCTAGTTATTGCCCTTAAAATGTTTAAAACTGCTGGAAAATTTTACAAAATGGAAGCCCCGATAAATTACTGTGACAAAACCATTATCATTTTAGCTACAAAGAATAAACTGAATGGTCTCTTTCCTTTCACCGTAATGGGAGTTGATCTGTATCACACATCAAAATCTGTCTTTAAGCTCTGAATGACATTTTTTAAAAGGGCACTTTTCAGATTTAACAACTATGTTGAATACCATAATTACGACATGTCACTAATATATCTTTCCTTGTAATCTACTCCAGAACTTCCTTCCCTATAATCCTCTGTGAGGAAAAAAAAATCCTTGTGTTTATCCGTTGATTTAACTTCTAATCATTTCCCTCTTCCTCTAATAATCATTACCCAAGCTTTTATCTCTAGAATCATTCCAACCTTCCCCATGTCCCGACCCATTCCCTAATTTCTACTTATAAATACCACACTAGCTGTCTGCCTGCTGTGGAGGTAACAACAGGTTACTTATGCTCCCAGATATGCGAAGTAGGTCAAGAATATAAGAAACAGGCTGTGAGGCCTTTGAGGGAAAGGGCTGTGTCTTGTTCATTGTTAGAACCTCTCAATATTAAGCAGAGTACTGGCACCCGGGAGGTGCTCAAGAAATATTTTGACCCACCATTAAGCTAAGACCCATTCACAAAAAGAATGAGTCAACAAATAGCCAAGAGACTAGATTATACTTAGGCATAAATGTGTTTAGAAGGCAATTTAAGCTCAACCTACTCTTGATATCTAAACCAGTCTCTCTTTACAATGACTAGAAGTTGAATTTTAAGAGTGTGTGATGAAGCTATGACCAAAAGCCCAAACCTTGAGACTTAAAGATCACAGTATTCAAAAAAAAATTTTTTTTTCTCAAAAATTACATTGGGAGAAAAAAAGCTGATCCAAGACCAAGAGCAATTTATCACCCAATCAGTCTCTAGTTAAGCAGCCTACAATTAGTCAGGCAGCTCAGGGATGGGCTCCTCACTGTGCACAGTGAAGAATGGAGGGCTATGCAAAATAACGAAGGAATGTTTACAGACCTGCATCTCTTCATGGGAAAATGCCTCTGATACTTCTCAGTACCTACCTTCATACCTTCATTATGAGGATTAAATGCGTTAATATTTGTAAAGCACTTAGAGCAGTACCTGGCACATAGTTAGCACTGTATCAATGTTTATTAATAATCAAATCAGTTGCCAATTGCATTCATTCATACAGTAGAGACCTACAATGCCTAAGAAAATTACCAGGTTTAGAGAGAAGTTCCAACTGTGCACTCTTTAAGTCTATGGCTGGAAAGAAAGGGGTCCTAGAGAATATTTTATGCAAACTCCTCATCTCATGGGTGAATTAATCATATACCTATTTCTTGAGAAATTCACAGGTTACAAAAGCTTTTCCATCTAATTCCTAGGTTTGATGCTCACAACAGCCTTGAAAGAGATGCAGAGCAGGTATAATTAACTCCACTTACAGATATGAGACAACTGAACAAAAGAAGTTAAGTGACTTGCCCAAGGTCACACAGGAAGTGAAAAGGCCTGGGCTAGAATCCAGGTCTCTTGATGGTGGGTCCAGACTTCTAATAACATGCTGCAACTTGGGTCCTGGGCTTACTTGGGTCACGTGTGGAAACAATGATTCTAAGATCCTAAATGGAGATTCTGCTGCCAACACGAACTTGGAAAGTTAAGCCCATTCTGTTAACTGGAACGGAAGGTAATTAATAGTTGGCAAAACACCTTCGTACGGTAGAGTTATAGTATAAAATGCCATGACGACACATATTCACCAAGCACTACACACTGCCCAAGACAAATTTTCATAAGTCTTCAAAGGGACAGTTCTCCAAAATATGCCATTCAGAGATTAGCAGACCCAGAAAATACTGATGTAGGTTATGAGAAAGAAAAGCCTGCAGCTTTCCTTAAACTAAACCCTGATGCAAAAGGCTCGCCCCAGCGGATGGTGAAGACATGGAGCCTAACAAGGCTCTAAGGGATTACACGTAGGTAGCAAACTCCCAGGGACACACGAGAACGGAGCATCCCAGTCCGTGAATCATCTCGCATTTATCCGGCCGCATCTTCCTCAGGGGCTCACCACCCCAGGGAAGCCATCCGAAACCCGGCAGCTAAAGGTGAGAATCGACTGGCGACCGTTTGCAGGATTCCAAATCATCTCACAGAAAGGTTGGCTGGTGGTAGAAGTGGCACCGCATACCAACACAAGACGTTATTTTAAGCGCCTGTCCCCACGGGAGGGACCATCTGATCGAGCACATCAAGCATCTCCCGCAGCCAGGATTTTTCCAAAACCAAGCCGGCGGGCAGGGCCATCCTGACACAGGCCCCCTTCCCAATCAGAAAGCCGCTGAGCACCCAGCCCGGGGAGCGTGGCGGGGGCCACAGAGACCCCCGAGGCCGGCCTCCCTCCGCCGCCTCCGCGCGAAAGAGGAAGGCGCCTCTGCGGCAGGCGGGCCGGGCTGGGGATTTTGAAATGCTGGGGAAGGGGGTGGTGCAGCCGCCGCGGCCCTCGCGCCCCCGCCCCGCCCCAGCCCGACAGCCGGCAGCGCCCGGCCGCGGCCCCCTCCCCACTGCGCCGCTTACCTTTGTGTAGAGCTCGGACGCGGCCATGGCGGGGCCCCGCGGCGCCGACGCCCCCCGCCTGAGCGGAGGCCGCACCTCGCCTGGGCGGCCGCCCGCGCCGACTAGGAAGCGCCCTCCGCGTGCCCGGGGTCCTCGGGTCGCCGCCGCAGCCCCCTCGGCGGCCGGTGATGGTGATGCTGCTGTCGCCGCCGCCGCCCTGTGCATTGTGGGAGCGGGAGGAGGCTGCGCTCCAGCGCTACCTCCGCGGCTGCTCCGGGCGCCTGCCGGCTCACGCTGCCTCCCGTCGGCAACCGGCTCCGAGCATCATCCGCCTGCCAGCCTGCGCGGCCGCCGCCTCCTCTCGTGCAGCCGAGGCCCAGAAGCCCGCCCCCGACCATTCTTCGGTGGCACACCTGCCCCGGGGACGCGTCACACCCGGGTCACCCCTCTCCCCCAAGCGAGCCCTGGACCGTGCAGAATGGCCCAGCCACCACGAGGGGCGGCGATAGCTGGTGTCACTGCGTGTGTCCAGGTTTGGGCTGGGATAGCTGCTTTTGCTATCCTTCCAAACATTTCTAAGGAAAGGATTTGGGAGGAGGCTTCTTCGGAGTCAATAGAACAACCTAGAACTCCAGAAAAATCATGCTAGGAGCAGTGGTCTGGGAGCTGGGCAGTGAAGACCAGTAATCTGAGATAGAGGATCACCAAGGTCACCCTAAACACCTGGGCATCTGCCTGGATATGGTTTCTTGAATCATGATGCCCCCGGGGGTAGCCCACGGCGCGTAGCTCTCCGAGGCCTGTGTGTTCGTGGAGGTACCACTACCTCTCCTGCCCCTCCTCCTGTTCCACCTAGTGATTATCAATTCCATGGTGCCACCAGAAGCTATCCGGATGCCACCTGAAAACTGCAGGGGGCTTTTGTGGAAAGTCCATACTGCAAATTAATTATGTATCAGGGGCGCCTGGGTGGCACAGCGGTTAAGCGTCTGCCTTCGGCTCAGGGCGTGATCCCGGCGTTATGGGATCGAGCCCCACGTCAGGCTCCTCTGCTATGAGCCTGCTTCTTCCTATCCCACTCCCCCTGCTTGTGTTCCCTCTCTCGCTGGCTGTCTCTATCTCTGTCGAATAAATAAACAAAATCTTTAAAAAAAAAAATTAATTCTGTATCAAAAGGTCAAAGGATGGGGCCCCTGGGTGACTCAGTCGGTTAAGCATCTGCTTTCAGCTCAGGTCATGATCTCAGGGTCCTGGGATGGAGCCCCGCCGTTGAGCTCCCTGCTCAGTGGGGAGTCAGCTTCTCCCTCTCTCTCTGCTTCTCCCCTTCATGCCCTCCTTTCCCCACCCACATGCTCTCTCTCAAATAAATAAAATCTTTAAGAAAGAAAAAGTCAAAGGAGTCTCAGGAGTGGCATTCAATCTGCTCACCATTATCCTTGCACATCAGGCACAAGAATGTGGCCTTTCCACCCATCCCCACACTGTCTTCACCTTCTACTTGCTCTGCATTCACACTTTTACTCCTGGTTAAGTAATCTCCATTTTTTTTTCATCCTAGCCTCTTTTTTTAGTGTTCTCATCTTCCTTATTTCTTTGAACTCTTAAGTGCCTGTCCTGGCAATCTGGGATGGTTTCTATCAAGACCATGTTTCAAGGCTGGCCCCTTGGCTGTGTGTGTGTCCGGCATGTGTATGTCAAGGAAGACCATTGCCATGGGGGGTGGGGGCACTTGGGACACTTCACTCTCTGGACTTCAAGCCTGTCCTTCCCTTGCTCACTGCCCACAGTCCTCTCAGAGATGCCATAGGTAATGGCTATGGAGTCCAAAGACCCACAGAATTCTTTGTTACCTCCAATTCTAAAATCACATCTCTTTCATGTTTCCGGGTCCCACCCTTTCTTTGTCCAGATGTAAAAAGGGGAAATGTGCAGCTATAACCAGTACAACAAAAAGGACACTGGATTGAGATTTAGGAGGCTTGAACTCTACCCCTTATAATTTCTTCATGCCTTGTGTAAGGTGGTAACCACTGCCTTCTCACCCTCGGATAATACTTACCTCTCAGGACTGTTGGGAAATGCTGATGAAGGAGTTCAGGGCATATACCCCAGGGTATGCTGCTTTGGCATAGAATTTGGAGGACTTGGAAAACAGCAAATACAAGAAAAAACACTCTGACTTTCCTTCTTTTCCTTAAAAGCAGGAAATGAAATTCCTTTATGAAAGACGTCCTCCCTATACCAGAAGGAAAGTAACATTCTTATCATCAAGGAGAAGCTGAGACCAAGAGAATTCTGCACCAACAGACTTTTGTTAAAATAATTCTTATCTTCCCTTCGCCTGCCCACATAGTTTAGTCACTTTTCCACAATTGCCTCTTTGTTTGACCCAATGTAAAAGCAAGCAGGTTTTGTCGTTTCTTTGGGTCTTCATTACAAATGCTCCGGAGTCACATAAGACAATATAAATATATATGTCACTTCTTTTAATCTATCTTCGTCAGTTTAATTTTCAGACCAGGTCAGGGACCTTAAGAGGGTTAAGAAAAACTTTTTCTTCCCCTATATGGATGAAAAACTAAAAAAAGGGTCTTATAGATATAGTGTCTTTGTGTGGGGGGGGGGACAGGAAGAAAAAGAAACTAAAATTATTGTTTTCTAATTCCTGAACACATGCATTCAAGCACTCAAATTTTGGGGGCCACAGGAGAAAGGTAGTGGAGATGAGGAAGAGGAGAAGGATTCTCTACCCTTGACTTAACTGTGTACCTCATTCAGAGAAAGAGTAGACTTAAAAGCCAAAAAATAAAGCAACGAGGAACCCTGATGGCTGGCCTCCCTTAACTTAACCATGTATATTCACAGTCCCAAGCACTTTGTCATTAGTGAAGTATGGAAACCAGCAATAGGGACAACTTCCCAGGATTTCAGATTCCCCCCTCCCAAAGAGTAGTAGCCAGATGTCATTGTATATTTTAAGTCAATTAAGTTCTCAATTGTCACTTTATGATTGGGCACATTTTCATGTAGGTTGTGTTCAAATAAAAACAATGTCCAAGTTAATGTGAAAAATCCCTCTCCTCCCTTTAAAAAAAAGGGGGGGGGCGCCTGGGTGGCACAGCGGTTAAGCGTCTGCCTTCGGCTCAGGGCGTGATCCCGGCGTTATGGGATCGAGCCCCACATCAGGCTCCTCCACTATGAGCCTGCTTCTTCCTCTCCCACTTCCCCTGCTTGTGTTCCCTCTCTCGCTGGCTGTCTCTCTCTCTCTGTCAAATAAATAAATAAAATCTTTAAAAAAAAAAATCCCTCTCCTCCAAAGCATTCATATTATTTTTCACAACAAATATTGAGAGCTACCATGTGCCAGGAACTGTTTTGCATGCTGACGATTTATGAATGAACAACACAGTTAAATATCTGACCTCATGGGGGTGCCTGGGTGGCTCAGTCGTTAAGCGTCTGCCTTCTGCTCAGGGCGTGATCCCAGCATTCTGGGATCGAGCCCCACATAGGGCTCCTCTGCTGGAAGCCTGCTTCTTCCTCTCCCACTCCCCCTGTTTGTGTTCCCTCTCTCTCTGGCTGTCTCTCTCTCTGTCAAATAAATAAATCAAATCTTTAGAAAAAAAAATATCTGACCTCATGGAGCTTACATTCTAATCAGGGAGATAATTATAAAGGTAGAAGGTAAAGACGGCAAGTATTCATTTGCTGGGGCTGCCGTAATAAGGTACCACACACTGTGGCTTAAACCGTGATGTGCTGTATGATCTGGAGGCTAGGAGTCTCAGATCAAAGTGTTGGCAGCATTGGTTCCTTCTGGAAGCAGGGAGGGAGACTGTTCCAGGCTTCTCTCCTCCATCCTAGTTGTTTGCTAACAATCTTTGGCATTCATTGGCTTCTGCTGCCTGCCGCAGTCTCAGTCTTCATCTTTCCATGGCACTCTCCCTGTGTGCACGACTGTCTGTGTCTAAATTTCACCCTTTACAAGGATACAGTCATGTTGGGTTAGGGCCCACCCTAATGACCTCAATCCTAACATGATCATCTACAAAGACCTTATTTCCAATTAAGGTTTCATTCACAGATACTGGGGGTAGGAAGGACTTAAGCATCTTTTGGGGATGGAAAAGGGGGGACACAATTCAACCCATAACTGTGTGCAATGGAGAAAAACTAAACAGGGAAGACAGAATGGGAGGCCAGCAATTTTAGTGGGGTGGTCATTGCTTTATTCAAATTGGAAAAATAACTTTATGGAGGACCTATTTTGTGCTAGCACTTAAGATAATAAAGATAGAAATGAATGAAATACGGTCCTTGACCTGGGAGAGCTCACTGTAACGAGTGGCTGCAGGAGTAGGGGAAGGGGCAGTCCATGCTGCTTGGTCATTACTAATTCTAATTCTGTAAGATTAGCCCAATTCTGGAGGCAGAGGCAAAGCACTGTTCCTGGTTAATTAGTTGGCATTTACGTATCCTAATATTTAGTATTTCAGAGGATTAGACACTGGGCAAGAGTGACATTTGAGTGGGTGGGGAAGAACCCTAAATAGTTCACTGAAAGATCTAAATAATGTTATGTATGGAAGGCCATTTATTATCAAAGGATATACAAAGGAACACCATGAGGGAACTAGGCTATGAAGCAGAAAAGCCAAAGTTAAGAATAGAGTAAGACTGGGGTTCCTGGGTGGCTCAGTCCAGTAAGCCACTGACTCTTGGTTTCGGCTCAGGTCATGGTCTCAGGGTTTTAAGTAAGGTCGAGGTCCACATTGGGCTCTGTGCTGAGTTTCTCTCTCCCTCTCCCTCTGTCCCTTCCCGCCTCTCTCTCTCTCTCTCTCAAATAAATAAATCAACCTTAAAAAAAAAAAAAAAAGGATAGAGTGAGACTGACCTAAAAGACTTTTGAAAGATGGAAGGCAGGCATCAGGAACTACTGGCTCCCCACCCTTTTGCTTCTCCAACTCCAGCCAGGTTTCCTACCTCCCTCCCACCTGAGTTTAGGCCTAGCCACACTTTAAGGCTCCGAGGGCAAGGATTAAAAGTATAGTCCTTAACTCAAAAGGTACAATTATTTTTATTTCCAGTACCTATTACTCTAATTCTAGATTCTAATCTTGTGTGTCCTAAAATATCTACGTGATCTCTGGACCTTCATTCCCACTCTTCTGGCTGTGTCCTAACCACCTGCTATTTGATCAGTCTCTGCATCTCTACGCCTGGTTCTTTGGTACCTGATTCCCCCATCAGTTGATGCTCTGGTTCGTGAAGTGCTTTCTGCTCATATCCATAGCACTCACCTGCTTTATATTGCCCCGATCTTCCTGAACTACTTGAGTTTAAGTACTTATTAGCCACCCTCATCCTGTACCTTCAACAACCAGACACACACATAACTTCCCTGTGGTAGTTGGTGGAAGGTCCTCAGTAGTGAAAATGACTTAGATTCAAATGAACTTGATTCTAGTCCTAGTTCTAATCCTGGGGCTAAACTACATGTGAGCCTTCTTTTGTTTTGTTCTTTTATTTTTTTTAATACATTTTTAAAATTTTAGAAGTTTTAGATTTATAGAAAAAATTGTAAAGATACCACAGCATTCCCATATACCTTGGTCAGTGAACTGAATATTTATGCCCCTACCACCCTCCCATTCCCAGCCCCACTCCCCCACCCCTGCCTAATTCATATGTTGAAATCCTAACCCCCAAGGTCATGGTATTAGAGGTGGGGGCCTTTGGAAGGTGATTAGGTCGTGAGGGTGGAGCCCTCATGAACGCATTAGTGCCCTTTTGAAAGAGACCCCAGAGAGATCCCTCACCCCTTCTAGCACGTGAAGATACAGTGAGAAGACAGCCATCTGTGAGGAAGCGGGCCAGCACCCTGATCTTGGGCTTCTCATCCTCCAGAATTGTGAGAAATTTCTGTTGTTGATAAGCCATCCAGTCTACGGTATTTTGTTACAGTAGCTTGAACAGGTTAAGACACCCTGCATTGCCTTATTATTAACATCTTAGTATAGTATATTTGTAAAAATTAAGAACTATACTGACATTAACTAGAGTCTGTACTTTATTCAGATTTCCTTAGTTTTCACCTCATTTCCTTTTCTGTTCGAGGAAATCTCATTTAATCATCTCATTTGGATCTTCTTGGCTAGCAGTTCTTCCCTTTTCTTGTTTTTGATACCAACTTTGACTAGTGCAGGTCAAGCACTTCGTAGAATATCCCTCAGTTGGGATTTGTCTTGATTAGACTGGGGGTTTTATGAGGTGAGCTGCCATTTTCATCATCTCAGATCAAGGGCCACACTGTCAACATGACATCACTGTGGTTACTGACCTGGGTCATCTGTCTCGGGTCGTGTTCGCCAAGGGTTTCCATTGTAAAGTTACTCTTTTCCCTGTTACAGGCTGAATTGTATCTCCTCAAAACTCTTCTGTTGAGCTCTAACCTCAGTAACTCAGATTGTGTGTTGACTAACATAACATAATATAAAAAAAAAAAAAAGGTGAAAAAAAAAAAGAAACTAATATCTGGGTCTCATTGTTACTGGGGTATTGTTGCTTTTAGGACCTGTCAGCCACAGAGCAAGGATATGCTGTATACTGACCTATGTATGTAGACTTACCTAGACTCATTTCTGTACATTGCCACCTATATTTTTTAAGCTGAATATGAATTCATAGTGATCTCTCCAACCCTAAACTGTTACTACATAGGTCATTCTGGCCTCCTCCCCTAGCTTATCCATAAACTCTTCAATAGTGAGGAATCTGAGCCTGTCTTCTTTTAATCAGCACCTTATATGTGTATTATTGAAGGATTCAAATGAGATAAATGAGAAAGTGTACTGGAAACTGGACTGTGCTATACAATTTTAAGAGATCATTAATAAAATTTTTGGTCCTCTCTCCCCCTACATATTCACTCCCTGCCTTGGACTGCCCGGGCCTGTCATGTTGTAGGGTTCAATGGAAGCGCAATCAAGAATTAGGTGACTTCTGAAAAAGCATTCTGGAAGGGGAGCAAAATGAAAATAGGGATCAGCCAGAAAAGATGAATAGCTCAAAGATTAGAATTGTAGAAATGTACTGACTTATTTGGCTATACCACCTGGCTGTATAGTTTAAGGTTCTTCCAATGTGAGTGAGGCATGTCAAATCAAAATGAGTACAGGGATACTGAATTCCCTGAAGTTCTCACACACGAAGGTAGACAACACTGCAGTGTTGTATTGAAGAGGCATCTAGGAAGGTGTAATGGCATCTGTCCCCGTTGTTTGCCTGTCATCTTTTCTGTATTGGGGGAAATTTCTACATGAGTCTTGCCTCCTGATAGAAATACCAGAACACAAACCCCACTTGTCTTGCAGCTCAGATGCAGTGTATGACCCGTCTACAAAGGTCAGATCCATCTGCATAAGACTGAGGATATGGGAGGGAGCAAACGTGAGGAAATAGGCTCTGTCCAGAACTTCCATTTGCCAGTGAAGGCAGCAGCAGAAGTGGCCCAGCTCTGGAGACAACAGTGGTTATATACATGTTGGACTCCTGGCTTCCAGTGTTTGGTGGCGGCAGCAGCCGCGGCACTTTGCCTATCAGGTCATTGCTGTAGCATGTTTCTGGAGTTTCTACAAGATTTACATCAAGACCTCCTCTAGCATTTCCAACAATTTTGTAAGTGATTGGATAATTTTTGATAAATCCCTTTTCTGCTTAAGGGAGACAGTTAAGAATTTGTGATTGATGGGGTGCCTGGGTGGTACACTCGTTAAGCGTCTGCCTTCGGCTCAGGGCTTGATCCCAGCGTTCTGGGATCAAGCCCCACATCAGGCTCCTCCGCTGGGAGCCTGCTTCTTTCTCTCCCATTCCCCCTGCTTGTATTCCCTCTTTTGCTGGCTGTCTCTCTCTGTCAAATAAATAAAAATCTTAAAAAAAAAAAAAAAAAGAATTTGTGATTGAGAACCCTGACCAGTATAGATTGGAGTAGCAGCAGTTAATGGAAATGGCTAAAATTCAAGGGTATAATTTCTTTCAGAAAATATTTATTGGGCACTTAACTAAGGCTGGGCTAAATAAGTGTTTGAGCAAACTAATAAGGTACCTCTCCTGAAAAGGAGAATAATGGAATGAAGGCACTTAGAATGCACTGTGATTAAGTGCTAAAACAGTGTTATGTGGAAATGGTTATTGTGTCTCAGAGGATGGAATGATTAACATGACGTGGGGGAAGTGAGCATTCAGTTGTCACAAAGGTATGTTTGAATTAAGTTCTGAAATACAGCTAGGAGTGTATCAACAGATATTACCAACTAAGACAAGATAAGCCACAGACCGGGGAAAGATATTTATGATGCATATACTATCTACAACATTTTTTAGAAATAAAGAACTTACATTTCTTCTAGGGAAGCTGACCTAAGACAAAGGCAAAAAGCAATAGTTGCCCCATATGGAATTTAGGATATAATGGATTCAGTTCAGGAGAGCAGCTAAGTCCCAAGCTGACAGCTGTGTGTAAGGATAAAAAAGCAACAGGTTCAGACTGAAGCAAAGAAGTGTTTCCTGGAACAAAAGGAAGACTTAGAGAATACTTGATATGAGGAAGGACAGTAAAATAATTGTAGTTATGATAAAGGCCAAAAGTACAAGGGGAAAAAATAATTAAAAACACCAAGAAAAACAAAATACTATGTAAGGGAATGTGATCCTAGTATAAACTGTGATCTACTCTATCAACTGTATCAACCAATAAAGCTAACTATTAATAAAGTTATAAAATAGAATGCAAATGTCATCAACTTTGACAATGTAACTGTAAGAACACAGATGACAAAAGATGGAGGGTGGAGGGAGAGTCAAAAGGAAAGATGTGGCATTAATATTGTCATCTTACCCACCAGATAGACAAGAATTACCATTGATAGCCGATATAAGAAATAAAGGTCAGGGGACCCGGGTGGCTCAGTCGGTTAAGCGTCTGCCTTCGGGCTCAGGTCATGATCCCAGGGTCCTGTGATACAGCCCCACATCAGGCTCTCTGTTTAGCAGGGAACCTACTTCTTCCTCTCCCTCTGCAACTACTCCCTGCTTGTACTTGCTCTCTCTCTCTCTCTGTCCAAAAAAAAAAGTGAAAAAAAATTAGTAGACATTGTAAAGGAAGCCTATAAAGGAACCAAGAGTAATGATATTATAATCCTCGAAGGACGGTGGGAAGCATAAACTAAATCCTCTCAGTCTTGAAAACCATCAATTTATGTCTAAAATTAAGAAATCAAGAAACAGTGGGGCGCCTGGGTGGCAGAGCGGTTAAGCGTCTGCCTTTGGCTCAGGGTGTGATCCTGGCATTATGGGATCGAGCCCCACATCAGGCTCCTCTGCTATGAGCCTGCTTCTTCCTCTCCCCCTCCCCCTCCTTGTGTACCCTCTCTCGCTGGCTGTCTCTATCTCTGCCAAATAAATAAATAAATAAACAAAATCTTTAAAAAAAAAAAAAAGAGGGGGTGCCTGGGTGGCACAGAGGTTAAGTGTCTGCCTTCGGCTCAGGGCGTGATCCTGGCGTTATGGGATCGAGCCCCACGTCAGTCTCCTCTGCTATGAGCCTGCTTCTTCCTCTCCCACTCCCCCTGCTTGTGTTCCCTCTCTCGCTGGCTGTCTCTATCTCTGTCAAATAAATAAATAAAATCTTTAAAAAAAAAAAAAAGAAAGAAATCAAGAAACAGTGATATAAACATACTATTGAGCGGTATGGAGGCAATTGCCAGAAAAAACACAAAACTCTTTCAAGTAGTTCTCCCTGTGGGGAGCTAAACTTGCTGGTAGAGGTCCATATTGTGATTCTTAGCTTTTCATGATGTCCTTTCTGTACTACTTGACTTGAGAATCACATACACGTATAAATTTAATTTTTAAAAAAACCCACACAAACTGGTGTGTGCGCTCTTGGGCCTCTCTCGGGCCAGTGGCCTACCCGACACTCTCTCCTGTGTGCCCAGGTCTGACCCTCCTCTTCCTTTTCCTCCATCTCAGTTGGAGGTGCCACCAAGCTGCAGATTTTTGTGAAAACCCTCACGAGGGAAAACCGTCAGGATTGAGGTTAAACCCTCAGATACAATAGAAAATCTAAAGGCCAAGATTGAGCAGAAGGAAGGAATTCCTTCTGAGCAGCAGGGACTGATCTTTGCTGGCACACAATGTACTTTGTCTGACTATATATAGCATTCAAAAGGGGTCCACTCTTCATCTTCTGTTGAGACTTCGTGGTGATGCTAAGAAAAGGAAGAAGTCTTATACCACTCATGAATAAACGTTAAGAATAAGCGTAAGAGAAAGGAGGTTAAACTGGCTGTCCTGAAATACTGTAAGGTGGATGAGAATGGTAAAATCAGTCACCTTTGTCGGGAGTGCCCTTCAGATGAATGCGTGGAGTTTTTACAGCTAGCCACTTTGACAGACGTTACTGTGGCAAATGTCATCTGACCTGTTGCTTCAACAAACCGGAAGACAAATAATCGTATATAGGTTAACAAAAGACATGAACTAAAAAATAAATAAAAATTTAAAAAGAAAAAAAAGAAATTTTAAAAAAAGGAACAGAAAGAGAAATCTAAGAACAATTTAAAACCAAGTTTTTCTTCATCTATCATTCTTTTCCATATTTTTATCCTATGATTGATGTCCTGCTTGATAGCATTTATTCCATTTGGTTCTCTTAAAGAAGTTACAAATTTAAGCAATGATCCCAATGAAACCACTTTTAAATGTCTAGATCCCTTCTAGATCTGTATTAATGTACATACATGCTTTTATGAAGTTGTAAAGACCCTTCTGGGTCTCAAACTTCCATCCTCTTCTCTTATACCCCCCCAGAAATAAGACCTCACCACCTCTCATGAATGGGACTAAGGTCCGTCGGTGAGCCGTCTCCTCTACTGTCCCTTTCCCCACCTTAAGTCATGCAGCCTCTGACTCTGAAAAAGACATGCCAAGGTGATGTCTTCAGCCATGCTCTCCACCCTCGTTCTTGCCTTTTCGCCTCTTCTTCTTGGTTTTTCTTCTCTACTTCTTGTTTTGCCTGTAACCAAACTCAAGTCTTTCCTACATTTAAAAGCAAATCCAAAAACTGTACTGTCTTTCATGTGCCTCACAATCTTTCAAAAGAACCATACCCTTACCACTAACCCATCTTTATCCTTGCTCTTCTATTCCTCAGCCCCACGTGGATACATACCTTCTCTCCTGAAACTGTTGTTAAGTGACCAGGATACAAATTTCCAAATCTACCGGCCTTTCCTCAGGTCCCACTCTTCACTGCTCTGCTATACTCCACACTTTATCTTCCTTTTATTGAAAGTTTTTCCTCTTTGCTTCTGACACTTACAGAACAGATCCTCCATGGGAATGTGAATTACTGCAATCAGCTGGCAGTGTTGTAACAAAATACAGAGAAGTTACAAGACATGAAACAAGTACAATGAATAGTTCTTTAAAGTTTACATATAAACCTAGCATGTGAGAAAATAAACTTGGCAGAAATACTACTATATATGACCATCTTAAAATACCCCAACTGGCAAACACTTGAGAGACCTAACCTACACAGTTATTCAAGACAGATGTTTTACAAGACAGATGTAATAACTGTCTGCCAATTAAAAAAGAAAAAGTTATTATTTTTGGTCTTCTTTCAGCAAGTACCTTTATAGTAATTGGAGCTTCTCATAGTATTGATATTAAAGTGGTTGAGAAAAACTGAAAACATGAAAGTTTTGTGCTTTTTTAAAGATTTTACTTGATAGAGAGTGGGAGTGTGGGGGTTGGGGCAGGGGGGAAGGAGAGAGAATCTCAAGCAGGCTCTATGTCCAGTGCAGAGCCTGACAGGGGGTTTGGGGGGATGGTTCAATCCCGGGACCCTGAGGTCCCGATCTGAGCTGAAGTCAGATGCTTAGCTGACGGAGCCATGCAGGCACCCCTCATGTTCTATAAGTTTACAAACAGCCTGGCAGAAAGCTGCCCACTGGTGTGTCTGCCTTTGATATTTATCCTTAAATTAAAATATGGCTGCTCTACAGTGATCATTTCTGCAGTAACCCTTACCCTTGAACACAGGTTTGAACTGCACAGGTTTACTTACATATATATGAACTTCTTCAACACAGTATTATTAATTTATTTTCCTTATGATTTTTATAATATTTTCTTTTCCCTCACTTTAAGAATACAGTATGTAGTACATATAACATACAAAATGTTTATCAACTCTTATCAGTAAGGTTTCCAGTCAAAAGTAGGCTTAATTTGGGGAGCCTGGGTGGCTCAGCCAGTTGAGCAGCCAGCTCTTAATTTCAGCTTGGCTCAGGTCATGGTCTCAGGGTCCTGGGATGGAGCTCTGCTTCAGGACACTCTCCCTCTGCCCCTCCCCCTGCTCGCTCTGTCAAAAAAATAATTATCTTTAATAAATTTTCTTAAGATTTTATTTGAGAGACTGAGAGAGCATGAGCAGGGGGAAGGGTAGAGGGAGAAGAAGCAGGTTCCCCCCTGAGCAGGGAGCCTGACATGGGGTTCGATCCCAGGACCCCAGGATCATGACCTGAGCCAAAGGCAGATGTTTAATCAACTGAGCCATCCAGGCATCCCATAAATAAATATTAAAAAAAAAAGTACAGTTAATTGGTAGTTATATTTTGGAGTCAAAAGTTTATTTGTGGGGGTGCCTGGGTGGCTCAGTCGTTAAGCGTCTGCCTTCGGCTCAGGGAGTGATCCCAGAGTCCTGGGATCGAGCCCCACAACAGGCTTCTCTGCTGGGAGCCTGCTTCTTCCTCTCCCACTCCCCCTGCTTGTGTTCCCCCTCTCGCTGGCTGTCTCTGTCAAACAAATAAAATCTTTAAAAAAAAAAACAGTTTATTTGTGGATTTTCTACTGTGCAGGGGGCCAGGCACCTTAACCCCTGCATTGTTTAAGGGTCAATTTTACATCTGTAGACAAAGATGTTTCATTAGAAACATAAAAGCCATCTATGAAAAGCCTACTGCAAGCATTATTCTCAATGGGGAAAAGCTGAAAGCCTTTCCCTTAAGATCAGGAACACGACAAGGATGCCCACTCTCGCCACTATTATTCAACATAGTACTAGAAGTCCTTGCAACAGCAATCAGAAGACAAAAAGGGATCAAAGGTATCCAAATCGGCAAAGAAGAAGTCAAACTGTCTCTCTTTGCAGATGACATGATACTCTATATGGAAAACCCAAAGGAATCCACTCCCAAACTATTAGAAGTTATAGAACAATTCAGTAAGGTGGCAGGATACAAAATCAATGCCCAGAAATCAGTTGCATTTCTATACACGAATAACGAGACTGAAGAAAGAGAAATTAGGGAATCCATCCCATTTACAATAACACCAAAAACCATACGTTACCTTGGAATTAACTTAACCAGAGACGTAAAGGACCTATATGCTAGAAACTATAGATCACTTTTGAAAGATATTGAGGAAGACATAAAAAGATGGAAAAATATTCCATGCTCATGGATTGGAAGAATTAACATAGTTAAAATGTCCATACTACCCAGAGCAATCTACACTTTCAATGCTATCCCGATCAAAATACCGAGGACATTTTTCAAAGAACTGGAACAAATAGTCCTTAAATTTGTATGGAACCAGAAAAGGCCCCGAATCTCCAAGGAACTGTTGAAAAGGAAAAACAAAGCTGGGGGCATCACAATGCCGGATTTCGAGCTGTACTACAAAGCTGTGATCACAAAGACAGCATGGTACTGGCACAAAAACAGACACATCGACCAATGGAACAGAATAGAGAACCCAGAAATGGACCCTCGGCTCTTTGGGCAACTAATCTTTGATAAAGCAGGAAAAAACATCCGGTGGAAAAAAGACAGTCTCTTCAATAAATGGTGCTGGGAAAATTGGACAGCTACATGCAAAAGAATGAAACTTGACCACTCTCTCACACCATACACAAAAATAAACTCCAAATGGATGAAAGACCTCAATGTGAGACAGGAATCCATCAAAATTCTAGAGGAGAACATAGGCAACAACTTCTATGACATCGGCCAGAGCAACCTTTTTCACGACACATCTCCAAAGGCAAGAGAAATAAAAGATAAAATGAACTTATGGGACTTTATCAGGATAAAGAGCTTCTGCACAGCCAAGGAAACAGTCAAAAAAACTAAGAGACAGCCCACGGAATGGGAGAATATATTTGCAAAGGACACCACAGATAAAGGACTGGTATCCAAGATCTACAAAGAACTTCTCAAACTCAATACACGAGAAACAAATAAACAAATCATAAAATGGGCAGAAGATATGAACAGACACTTTTCCAATGAAGACATACAAATGGCTAACAGACACATGAAAAAATGTTCAAAATCATTAGCCATCAGGGAAATTCAAATCAAAACCACACTGAGATACCACCTTACGCCAGTTAGAATGGCAAAGATAGACAAGGCAAGAAACAACAATTGTTGGAGAGGATGTGGAGAAAGGGGATCCCTCCTACATTGTTGGTGGGAATGCAAGTTGGTACAGCCACTCTGGAAAACAGTGTGGAGGTCCCTTAAAAAGTTAAAAATTGAACTACCCTATGACCCAGCCATTGCACTACTGGGTGTTTACCCCAAAGATACAGACGTAGTAAAGAGAAGGGCCATATGCACCCCAATGTTCATAGCTGCATTGTCCACAATAGCCAAATCATGGAAGGAGCCGAGATGCCCTTCAACAGATGACTGGATTAAGAAGCTGTGGTCCATATATACAATGGAATATTACTCAGCTATCAGAAAGAACGAATTCTCAACATTTGCTGCAACATGGACGGCACTGGAGGAGATAATGCTAAGTGAAATAAGTCAAGCAGAGAAAGACAATTATCATATGATTTCTCTCATCTATGGAACATAAGAACTAGGAGGATCGGTAGGGGAAGAAAGGGATAAAGAAAAGGGGGGTAATCAGAAGGGGGAATGAAACATGAGAGACTATGGACTATGAGAAACAAACTGAAGACTTCAGAGGGGAGGGGGTGGGGGAATGGGATAGACTGGTGATGGGTAGTAAGGAGGGCACGTATTGCATGGTGCACTGGGTGTTATACGCAACTAATGAAGCATCAAACTTTACATCGGAATTTTGGGGATGTACTGTATGGTGATTAACACAATATAATAAAATAAAATTAAAAAAAAAAAAAAAGAAACATTAGCTTGTATGTGAGTTTACAACAAGAGTCTACAATACACTTGCCAGCCTGTTATTGGTAACAGGGCGGTAAAGAGCCTTGGATGTCACATGCAGAGTGCTTGCAAGGTTATGATCACAAGCAAGAGCATAGAAGCAGTGCCTAATCCATCCTTGCTATGGAATCAGGTACATCAATATCAGTATTGTGAGGGTTCATGACAGCAAAGCTCTTTGACACTTTCTCATTCAGAGAATAAAGTATAAAAACCTACTTCAATGAAGGAAAGGCTAGGCACAGCTGAGACTGCATTTTCCCTGCATCCATGTCCTTAACCTGGTTTCCCAACTGCATGGCCAACCCAAGATTCCAGTTCATTTTATTCATTCAATAAGCATTTGAGTATGTATAAACTGCTAGGGATACAATAATGAATTAGATCTCCAAGGAAGTTAAAAGTTGAGCTGAGATCAGTATGAGTCAACCAAGCTATGCATCAGGGGAAATGTCTAATGGAAAAGAAATATATCGAATACGGACAGAAATAAGGTTGGAACATTTTTAAGTGGTTATAAGTTAAGAATGGAAGCAGGTGAGGCAGGGGGATGGATGGGAGCACAACATGGACAAGGTAACAGGAGTGGAACGTGATGTGTTAGGAACCACAGCCAAGTGTCCAGCTAAGAAGTATTAGCAGCTTGGGGTATGGGGCCAGCAATGGAGAGTGATCAGCAAATTCAGTATATTTTGGTGGCTGTTGGTCACCGCGTTTAAGGAATCAAGTATGACTCCAAGGCTGGTTTGAGTAACTGAGTGGGTAAATGCATGGTGGTATCACTTACTGAATTGAAGGCTAGAAAGAAAGGACAACGTTAAGGAGAAAAATAAGAGTTCCTTCCTTCACATGCTACCCTCTCCAACCAAACTTCCTTTATCGGTCCACATTTCCCCAAGTCCTTGCCTATTTGAAAATAACAATCCCTCTACTAAAATGCTTTTCTCTCTCCCTTGCCTCCCACCCATGCCTGCAGCAACCCACCTTTCCAAAGTCCCTCCTCTACCACTCATCCCATTTATCCCCTAAATTGAATAACTCATTCCTCTCAACTTCCTGGAACTTTATTTCTACCTCTCCTAAGGAATGTAACACCTTCTACCTTGCGTTAAATACTATATAATTTCTCAGAATGTAAGTTCCTTGTCTCATCCATCTATTTCCAACATATGGTACTTGAGTGCTTTATACATGAGACGAAGACTCGCAATATGCAAACATTTAATGTTACCTTAATCACAAAGCCTTTTACATATATATTGCTAGGATCTCATTACCATACATTATTTAAATTAAAACAAAAAAGACTAACAAAATTCTTTTTGCATGTAGTAACTGAAATCTAAAGGTATCAACTCAAAAAATATTCTAAAAAACAATGTAACATTTAATTAAGACAAAAACTGCAAATTAAATGAATAGAAATTAAGTAGATCAATTTATTTTTTTTGTATATTTCACAAGTATAATTTTGGAAGGGCTATTTGACAAATTTCAGCATTAACTGCCAACTCTATAGACATGTTCAACAAAAAAAAGCATTTACTCTTGGCCCTTTTAATACAGGCAAAGTATCCTATTGCACCACAAATGAGAGATGCAGTAACAGATCTGAGGGCTTATTAAAGAAATTAGGTGTTTTTTCCAGACGCTATTTGGTTGATAGTAACATAATACAAACATACATGAATGGCTTCATGACCACCAGCAATTTGCAGAATAAAACCCATAAGTATACCTACTTTAAAGGCCAAAACCAGTAAAACAGTATTAAAATTGGTATTTTTTAAATCCTTAGATTAACAATCCCAGAATGAGATTTCTTTGATCCCATTTTTATGAGGTGGGGGTGGGGGGGCGGGGGGGGAAGACTGGCAGTGCATGCTGAGTTGTGGAGTTGGGACAGTGGCTCAAATTAGTCATCCAGATTAGGATAGTGTTTTAGAAAATTAAAAATGTGTCCTAAATGTGGCATACTGGGAAGGATATTCAAGGTTGATAATTCATCAGTCCTAAACGCCGTTTAATGAATGCCATCTGGAGGCTTAAGAAGTAAGCAAGGATGGGGGGTGAAGTAAAATGAAGTGAAAAAGGAAAACAAAAAGTACAAGAAATGTGTTTGAATGGTGGGGAGTATGAAAAGGCCACCAGAGAAACTTACTGCAGTTGCCACTCAGGTGTGCTCTTCCTACAGGCTACCTGCCCCTGGATCACCAGACACCAAATTTACAGCACAAGTTAAGTAGAGATTACATTTAAGCTTTGATAAAACATCACTAATTTGGACTGAGAAAGAATACATGGCTGATTTAGTAGTAAGTATCAATAAATATTCAGAGGTACGGTTTCATTACATCAAGTAAAAAGAGCAACTAATTCCAACTTTTGAAGTAAGAACAAGCAGAGAGAGGCCTCACCCGGACTGCCTTGATGAATAGTTAAGACTTATTTTTAGGTCAGCAGCGCATGAGTATTGAATAACTTGTAAATAGACTGCAAACATGCTGCCGCAAGTTCATCAAAACAATCCAACAATTCTTACTATCCCAACATGCCAAGAACTATAATCATTTGTCAGAACTAGCCTTCAAAAATGAAATGTTTCTCAGAATGTACTATCAAAGGAGCTACTGGACATAAACAGGTAATTTATTTGACTTGAGCCAATTTTCATGAAATATCTGTTACCCTGAACTTCAGTTCACTCCAACATTCATTTATAATAAACGAGACAACAACTAAAACTAACCATTTTTCAAACCACAACTCTCAAATTAGAGAAATGGAGAATTAAACTCATCTAGTCAACATCTTCACTCAAGCAATGGTGAAACAGTCTGCAAATATGTCTTCAATAAACTGAGACTTGAGGCAGAACAAAAAATAGAAAAATTAAAAACCTCTGTATCCCAAGCACCAATAATGGAGGCTAAGCAATTATACCTAAAAATTCTTATTGACAGGTCTTTCCCTAATGGAAAATCCTGAGATTTTAAGCACTGTGACTTTACAGAAGGCAGGCTGGTTTAATGAGGAAACTTACTTTTAATAAAAAGACAATCAACAGTATTTTATTTTGGGCACTTACTCAGTATTTCACAGATCCTCAACAAGTTTTGAGGTAGGTTAAATGTCAGCATTGTATTTTACAAATAAAACTTAGACAGAGGTTATATCACTTGTTGTAAACTACAGCAGTCCTATCATGGTCAAGAATAACATGGTCTCTGTGATCTTTCAGATTAATCATCTCCAATGTGTAAATTTAATGTTGACAGCTTGCAAATACTCACCAAAGGGGGAAAAAAAAAGACTAGACATTACAGAAATTCTACTTTAGGGCACTTTCTAATTCTTAAATGGATCCTACAATGATTATACATACATATTGTGGAATAATCTACTTGCTCCCTTCACAAAATATTTATATATAACTGATCCTTAAAATTACAAACTAGAACATTACTGATTTCATTGCTTTTCTGCCTTTTGGGGTGGATGGAACAGGAAGATAATCAGCAAGCCTTACTCAGAGCGCTGGGCAGCCTTTAAGTGCAGGTGCTATGCTCAAGGCACCATTTACAATGATTTCAGGTCACAGGAAAGCAAGTATACAGATGGAGCCAAGATCTGGAAAAGATGCCTGGATCCAAAAAAAAGGGAGGCCCTGCACAAGTCAAAGACTAAGAAAAAAAATACTATCATCTCAGGCTACTGATCTTCACTGTCATGCTACAGCATTGTATCACCTATGGGATGAGCTCTTAAAAGAGCAGTAAATGTATCCCAATAAAGTCTGTTAATTAAAATTCTTACTAACTAGATAAACAAGTAAAATTAAATTGTTTTATTAAAGTGACATCTATAGAAGGAAAATATCTAAATATTTTAATATGAATATGTTCCACCTACCACATAAATGACTCTAAGTGTCACGAGTATAATTCACTTAGCTTACTTAAAATTATTTACCAGAATTCGGCTCATCCCTACATGAGTTCCTGGGCCAGTCTTCTCAAGTATTTGTTTCAGTATAAAGTTCCTTTTATTTAAACAAGTGTCAAATATTAGTAATAATACAGGATTAAGAGTGGTTAATTAACAATTGAGAAATTATAAGAAAAACATCATCCTGTTATAAAATATAGCATTCAGTAGAGCAAATCTCAAGAGTGAGGATATACGCCTATGCTTCTGAACAGACTAAACAGCACAGCCGAACACGATTTGAGTCAAAGAAGCAAGAAAAAAAGGAGGGAGGGGCCACAGGAGGCAGAGGATTGAAGCCTTTTATTCTAGTGTCCCCCAAATTGACTGTGGAAGTAAAAAGTTTCTACATTAAAAAAGTTTATATAAATTACATGAATTGCAATTTTCATAAAATTCAAAATGAAATGTTCTGCATAGGACAAAAGATATGCCTAAGCAACATATCATATCTGCACAAGGCCACCAAATGTCATGGATATTAATAACAAATGAAAAAGCTTAAGTCTATGACAGACTAAGCAAAGATTTGTTTGGTATTCTATAAGCCCAAGATTGTAAACTACTCTTACTATACAAAGCTCTAATGACATAAAGTGTTTTGTGTAGGAACTCTTGTGCTTCTGGTTGGCACATCATCTACTTTTTAATATGTGAAATTAATACAGACATTTGTGAGAGGTTGTGCAAAACTATTGTATTTACAAAAATGGCACAAAAGTGAATTCAACAGTCGATGCACATGCACACTTCATTCACATCTTCAACCAAAGATATTCTAACACTACAGAACTGAACAAGAACACTAGCTTCAACGGCAGCTGTTAAGCACTAGAGTCACGTAAGTTACACCAAAATGGGCAAATATTGCCCAAGTAAAATTCTATTGTTAAAGCTGAAACAGGTTTAAGGCCATTCAAGTTCAAGCACAGAGAAACGAAATCTTTCAGAGCCCCATCTAGTTTTGTTTGAAGAATGTGACCCTCCTTTCAACTTGTGGTCTTAAACTTCTGTTTTACAAAATCCAAAAGGAAAATACAGAAGAAATCAATACAATAGAGGTTATATTAAATAAAAGTAACATACAAAGCTATAATTAAGATGAATTAAAGAAAGCCAAAACATTACAATTGTAAAACTTGCTTGTTACTTGTTGAATCAGTCCTACACTAGAAGTTAGGTAATATATACAATTATTTTCAAGTAGATTACTTTATGATGCTCTAACATGTTCTCTTTATCAGTGCACTGTTAAACTAATCAAAAACTCTACACACGTATATTCCCTTACAACAGCAGCACACACTACCACTACCTGCAAAGCTGTCATTCTCAAATGACTTAGTGTGAATGAAAGGAAATAAAAAGCAGAGAAGTAACATATTAAGGAGAAATAATGAGAATTAGAAGATTCATGCAGTTCAGCTCTTTTAATCAGCCAGCCAGCTTGCTAGCAACAAGGGATGGTTTCCGTTGAGGAAGGTCCTGTGGAGTAGGAATGTGGTCACCAGTGACCTCTGTCTTATCCGGAGCTGCAGTAGGAAGCTGCTTGTTCTTCATTTTTGCTTTAGCCATGTTGTAATCCCCAGAATCAAAATATTTTTGCTACAAGAAAAAAAAAAAATTGAAACTGGATTTTAAAACTTTCATATGCAATCACAGTGATTTAACATGTAGATATGACCCTATACTGTCAGTATAAAATAATCCAAAAAAATTTAAACAAAAACATTATATAGATGAAATAGCAAAGCTTTCATGTATAACAGAAAAACCAGACAGAAATTCTTGCTTAAATTATTTTCAAAATAGGGGCGCCTGGGCGGCACAGCGGTTAAGTGTCTGCCTTTGGCTCAGGGCGTGATCCCAGCGTTCTGGGATGGAGCCCGACATCAGGCTCCTCCGCTATGAGCCTGCTTCTTCCTCTCCCACTCCCCCTGCTGTGTTCCCTCTCTCACTGGCTGTGTCTCTATCTCTGTCAAATAAATAAATAAAATCTTTAAAAAAAATTATTTTCAAAATAAAAAATAACCTTGTATTATTAGAACCATTACTTTATAGTTCCTGATACCTAGGACGAACATTTTACAAGGATTTAAAATCATTTATTTGAATTAGAGCAGTTCACTAAAATCAAAATAAGGTTAAAATATAAATGCTAGGGTTAACAGAAGAAATAAACTCATTAGAAATTATCACTTAAAATGTACATCCCTATCCTAGACCTCTTTTTTTTCACTTAAGACACTGCACAAGTTAAACTATCACTCTTTTTAGGTGGAGGGATGAATAAGGTAATGGTACCCTTTATCACTAAAATAGAAATTGCAAGGAGAGCTAAAGATGAACCTCAATATAGCTAATCTACATGAGTTACCTGTTTCAGAGTAAAAGCAGATAGATTTGCCTGGTTTCTGACTTCCATCTATCGTGTTTGACCTACCTTTACTGAGTGCCTGTTATACATGAGGCACTGTGTGAGTCCTGGAGAGAGACGCAAAGATGCACAACAGTCAAGTATTCCAACCATTATACTGTTTTTAGTACACAAGGTGCTATGGGTGCTCAAAGGTGGGTAATGTAACCTTTTCTAGGGTAAGAAAGAGGGAATCATCCAGAAATAAGAGGAGTGCCTCATGGACAAAAGCTGAAGGGAGGAAAAATAAATTCTCTTTGAGACTTCCGGGATATCTCACGTGGTAAATCAAGCAGATGAGAATTCACAGCTTAGTCTAAGATTGTTGAGTGGCCTGGGAAAAGGTCTCAGTGGCTGCCTCCCTCAAGGGACTATTCTTTGATAAGCCAGATCAGGCCTAAAGCCAAAGGGCCTAAAGCTAGAAAATTGCTTTTTATGTGTCACTATACGTCTAACGCACTGAGCAGTAACAAGGGAATTTGGACCAGGTCCTTTTAAGGCTTGCTGCAGCTTTACTTCTTTACTGAGTCAAAAGCACAAAATGAGAAATTTAATACACAGTATAAAATTTAGGAATATTTTCCCCAATGATGGGGAAATGCTAATGATACCTATTTTATAGTAAGCCAAAGTTCATCACAAGGGGTTCTTACTTCTTAGGCTACTCTGCTTGGGGAAAAGGAATTAAATTTATATAATGTGGCCAGAGACAAAACTAAAATCAGTGCTTAACAACTGTAACTGCTAGCGAGGGAGTGAACTAAATCAGTGGCTCTCACAATATGACAGACACAGTCTAACAAGGCAATAGTAATTGTCTTTAACAATTTAAAAATTTTGCATTTTAAGTGAAAATCTTTAAAAATTAACCAAACATATTCTGGATCATCTGGGTGACAAGCTTATAAAAGCCTCCTCCCACCCAAATTTAGGAGCCACACTTACATCAGTATTTATAATTGCATTGACACTAAGTAATCACCTAAAGTGGCAAATTAAATTTTAAGGCCATGTTTCTTAAAAGTGAATCCTTGGGGAGCCTGGGTAGCTCAGTGGGTTAGGCGTCTGACTCTTGATTTCGGCTCAGGTCATGATCTAGGGTCGTGAGATGGAGCCGTGCGTCGGGCTCTGTGTCAGTGCAGAGTCCGCTTGTCCCTCTCCCTCTACCCCTGACCCCCATGCGTGCTCTTTCAAATAAATAAAATCTTAAACAACAAAAACTGAATCCTCAGTTTTTCTGGGGCTTCACAAACTCCACAAATATGAAAAAATATGGGCCAGGCTGCTTCTTGATATCCCTCCCAGCTTTAACAGTCTATATGTCACAATATACAAGCCATGCTGTGAAAAGCCTAAACTAGATATAACAACATTAACAAGTACAGTAAAACAGAAAGGGACTAAATATAAATATCTAATCAACCCTCCCAAATGAAGAAGAAACTATTTAAAGATACTAAGGTAACTTAAAAACTAAAACCCAAGACCCTGTGATCTAGACATCTAAAAAAAAAACAAAACCCTTTTAAAATAGTAAGAAATTATATAATTGAATGTAAGACTTCATTTCCCTAATACAGAAGTGCTTATTCATTGACATTTGGGTATAATGCAAAGTCATTCAAGAGTTCCCTTCTCAAATTCTGTACAACTAATTCTTAATTTAAGCAGCATTTTCTCTTTCCCAACTATTTACAATACCAACTCCAAGATACAATGTTTATAAATTCTGACCTGAAGATGCTTAAAAAGCCATAAACAGTTGAAGTTAGAGGAAAATTACAAAGACAACAGGCCAATGTACAAAGAAAGCTTGTTGGCATAAATTATGCTGGGGATTAGCAAAGGAAAAAAGTTTCCTAAACACTTAATAATCAAATCTAAGTAATAATTTAATAGTCAGAGATGATTACATAATTTATTTCATAACTAAAACCACACCTGATGGGACCATTTCAAAATTAGACATGATACAAATACATTCTACATAGCTATATTCATAATGAACATGTTTCTCATTCTGCTTTTCTATTTATTCCCCACATTGCATTATTTTTGTAATAATGCTTTTATTTTTTTTAAACATTTTATTTATTTGAGAAGGAGAGAGAGAGATAGCAACAGAGATAGTTAGAGAGTACACAAGCAGGGAGGAGAGGGAGAACCAGGCAATCCCAGGACCCCAGGACCATGACCTGAGCTGAAGGCAGCTGCTTAATTGACTGGGGCACCCAGGCGCCCCTAGAGGTTTTATGTCTATATATTTGGTATAATTCCTACCTGCCACCCTAGTATTTCAAAGCTGTGAACATTATTCTTTCATATAAAACAAAAAAAAATTCTGTATTTTACCACTTTTAAAAATAAGTTTTTATTTATTTTTAATTGTTAGAATTTTTATTAGGTGAGCTTTAATTTTTTTTTTTTTAAAGTAACCTTTACCCCCAACATGGGGCTTGAACTCATGACTTGGAGATCAAGAGTCACATGTTCTACCAACTGAGCCAGCCAGGTGGCATGTTACCATACTCTCTTGGTATAAAGAAAAAGAGTGTATGATTTCACTTACATGTGGAATCTAAAAACATTAAACTCATAGAAACGGCAGAACGTGGTTGCCAGGGGCTGAGGGGTGAGGGAAACGGAGATACTGGTCAGAAGGCACAAACTTTCAATTATAAGATGAGTAAGTTCCAGGGATCTAATGTACAGTAAGTTAACAATACTGAATTGTATACTTGACAGTTGCTATGAGTGTAAAGCTTTAATATTTTCACCATAACAACAAAATGGTAATTATGTGAAATAAGGGATGTGTTAACTAACCTTACTGGTAAGCATTTCACAACATGTATATGTATCAAATCATCACAGTGTACACTTTAAACTTACACAATGCTATGTCAATAGTATCTCAATAAAGCTGGAAAAAAATATCTTTTTGCAATTTGAGAAAATAATCCATATATAACTATAGCCAATACCTATACATATAAACATACATATACATATGGACATGTATTTGTTAACCAAACAGCAGAAACCAGTATGTTCAAGGTATTTATTAAAGGAAAAACATCATCTGGCACCTAATTCAATACAATTCTCTTCATATTTCCCTGTTCCCTGTGTGGTAAATAACGAACAAGTCGCATTATCTCAATTCAGATCTCATTATTGAGCAATAATGGTTTCTACATCATAATTGGTAAGATTCTGAAAAAACGTTTTCAGTAATATGAACTATTAAAATTACCATGTATAAATTGTATTAGAGTAACTCTGTAAAATGTATTATGTAAAGGAGATAATAAGCTCAGCTTTTATAGGTGAACATTTCTTCCAAATAAAAAATATTTTTAGTCTTTGCATGGAAATCATCTCTAAAACAGGTAAAAGTTAAAAAAAATATATGGGCAGAAGAATATATGCCAGCTTCTATACAGTCGGTGCTTTTGCAAAGAAGGGTGAAAGGAGATATATACATACATGTGGTAGGTTTCAACTATATCTACATTTTCTTTCTTACAAAGATAAAACTGAAGTAAATATGGCAAAATAGTAACATATTAAATCTGGGTAGTGGGTACACAGTTCTGCTATATTGTTATCTGTACTTTCTACATGCTTGAAACAGTTTAGTTAAAAGTGATGAGCTGTTCATTCTTATCATACATATTTATACAATAAACAGTATAAAATATATATCTCTATGTATCTGGTAAGGTACCGAGTTATATATACACAGGCACCCATTTCATAACTGCAATCGCACTGAGTATTTCATAGGGTTTAAGCATTAGAAGATTACACGTGAGAACTTACCCCTTTCTGTAATCGTTTCCTTAAGAAATCTGAACCTCCAGGCTTTTGTCCCAGGTGAGGATACCTTGCTTTTAATTTTGCTTCTTCAGCCTTCTCTGGACTAGTCACTTTATCTTCCATTTCCTGAAATAATTTAAAATAAATTACTTGTCTATTATAATTCACTTATTTAAAATAATTCACCTTTTAATATCTGGATCCTGACTTTAGTTGTCGAGTGCCAAATAATGCAGCATCTGACTAAGAAATCAAGCACAGAAGCTTTTAAAACATCTCTGTCTTGTTTTTCAAATGATCCATGTGATAGCTCTATTATAGCTGTGATACATGTGTACACCCCACACACTGGATAAAAATATCAAGATAACTCAGCTCTGAAGTCTTGCTTGCCATTACTTTCCAGTCATGTATAATACATTTATATTTAGTCACCTTCCATGGAACTCATCAGCTCTTTGCCTATATTTAGAGAACCATCTTAATACTGTTAAAATACAAAAAAAAAAAAAAAAAAAGATCTGATCTCCTGTTAATCCAAAACCATGTATGACTGGAAGCTCTGAGATTCTTTAATAGGAATTAACAACCGCTTATTTACCAGCAGGTTCTCCCTAACTCAATATAGAAGACCTTGGTATTTTTTTTTTAAAAAGATTTTATTTCTCTTAAGTAATCTCTACACCTAACATGGGGCTCAAGCTCACAACCCCAAGATCAAGAGTCACATGCTCCACCGACTGAGTCAGCCAGGCACCCAGCCTTGGTATTTTTAAAGAAAAACATCTTTGTCGACCTTCATATCAGTGTATATTATTCCTGCTCATGCCAAGGTCCCATTCTTTAATGCATCAAAATGTGTTTTCTGACCAAATGACTGTCAGTATTTTAAGCCTATTCACTTTTTAAAAGATTTTATTTATGTGACAGAGAGAGAAGTGAGCAGGAGCAGGGAGAGGGGCACAGGGACAAGCAGACTCCCTGCAGAGCACAGAGCTTGATACGGGGCTGGATCTTAGGACCCAGAGATTATGACCTGAGCCAAAGTCAGATGCTTAACCAACCAAGCCACCCAGATGCCTTTTTTTTTTTTTTAAGTAAGCTCTACAACCAACATGAGGCTTGAACTCATGACCCCAAGATCAAAAGTTGCATGCTCTTCCAAATGAACCAGCCAGGTGCCCCTAGCCTATTCACTTTTTTTTTTTTGAAAAGCATAGAAATTTACTTAATACAAATTTTATGCAATAGAGGAGGCTTCACAAGGATGAAGAACAAAGATAGTTAAACCTGATTTTTATACTAGGTTTAATCAAAAGTAGAGAGAAAATGAAAAAAAATACGACAGAACAAAAGGAATATGAGCTGTAAATGGAGGAAAACAGCAAGGCCTATTTTTTCAGTCTTCTCAGTGTCCCTCTATCTCTGATTACAGGGAAGGCACCTCTCACTTGAGGATCTTATGACCTGCTTCAGGGGAAGGTCAAAAAGTCCTTCCTGAGCATGCCATTTCTCAAATTCCTTCAGCTTATAATATCCAAAATCCCAAGATGCCATACTTTGGGGTAGCATGTCCTAAATCCCATCATTCCCCCATGTGAAACTTTCCCAAGAAATTTCACAGTCCAAAAACTGAGTTGATAGATTATCCTATAACCCACGGAATCAGTCTCAGTCCTGGGAATAGGTCAGTCGTTTCAAATAGTCATGTCTCATTTCAGGACATGGCGGTACACCCCCTACATTAGGTCTCTATATAGTATGATTGCTCATACCACTGGCATTTAAGAAGGGACATTTTTCTTGCAGTGACTTTTGTCAGTTTTCCCAAGATCCCACCTATAGACCCTGTAGTGACTGCGGGGTCCTAGTCATCCCTTCATGGTCAACAGAAAGTATATGTCAAGTTGAAAAAGGTCCCGTCTCTTCCCCTTATTCTTTCTCCTCTTCTCAACTCCTCTTCATTCCCCCTTCCAAGCGTATCTGGTCCCCATCTGCAGGGTAGGGCACAGGGCCGAGAGGTGGAGCCCACTCACTTTTTTTTTAAAGATTTTATTTATTTATTTGACAGAGATAGAGACAGCCAGTGAGAGAGGGAACACAAGCAGGGGGTGGGAGAGGAAGAAGCAGGCTCATAGCGGAGGAGCCTGATGTGGGGCTCGATCCCATAACGCCGGGATCATGCCCTGAGCTGAAGGCAGACGCTTAACCGCTGTGCCACCCAGGCGCCCCAAGCCTACTCACTTTTAACACCAGTCTTGATATAGTCTACGTTCTTCCCAAGAGCCATATTTTACGGGGGAGCAGTGTTTATCACTTTATGGTAAGTACTGAAGAAAAATGAATCAAGAAAAACAAAGTTTCCCTGACAGGCAATGCTGGCCAATGGCAAAGTGCACCTTCCAGCTAATGGACTCATTTCTGCATACCAGTTAGACAAAATCACATACTGCTGTATATCTCAATTTTTCCAGGTTATTTATGAATGTCAAAAATGAATGAATACCCATAAATGCCAAGCCTTCTGTTCCTGTAGAGCAAGTGAATCATTTATGCCCAAAATTTATTTTTGCATGCATTTTCCTCAAAATTATATCCATACATGCTTTATAATCAGCTCTGTTTAGCTTATATATCATGAATGCTTCCTTATTCTTGACCAGCTTCCTCATGTGTCAGTACATCTTCTCATTTTTTAGTCTTACAGTATTTTGAGATTAAAGCCACTGCTGCTGTCAAATACACTTTTTCTATGGGGCTTCCTTTGTATGTATGCTCCCTTCTGCTTCAAGTGTTCTACCTTCCTTTTATGCTACAGTTTCATGCATCTACTTAGATTTCCAGTCCTTTAAGTGGTCACATCACTCACCTGATATACACAAAATTCAACTATATGCGCTCTGCCAGAGACAGAGACTCTAAATAGTATCAGTGATTCTGCCAGTCATTCCATTCAAGAGTATGCCCCAGAGAGAGCTCAAGTGTGAGGTGTGTGATGCAAACCTGCTATTCCCACGATGATCTGAGTCCTGGGTCTCTTGCAGAGTTCAAGTGTATCAGTGTTTTGTTTATCATACTGGTATTTAAAAACTCAGCCTCTACAAGTCTACCACCTCAGCTGTCAATCAACTGAAGAATCAGCCCAGACATCTGTTCAACCACTAGATTAAAAAAGTGATTACTTGTCCCATTGAGAATTGATGGGGCTGTCTCCAGTATGATTATGACTTCTTTGGGATTTTTCAAGGGCAATTTTAGTTATATGTGATTCCTGCTTACTAACTTTAGGATCTAACCCCTATGTAGGTAGGACTATACTGTATTCATCACAAAAGCTAAAGAAATAATGTAAATTTAAGGTTACCAGTTTAGTGCAGGAAGGTGAGGGGCAGCTTCTCTTCAGTGGCTCAGCTTTCACTGTAGGCATCCACCATAGGTCCAGCTATATTGACTGTGGTGTTTAGAGGAACTGGGAGAAGGAACCTGTTCTTGGGTCCCCCTATACACTTATTTTTTAAATTGGTTAACATTAAGTTTGGATGTTAGTTGAAAAGGACTGTGACTTGATTACAGCCTTTGAGTCCTCACACATTCAAATTAGAAGGTGTTAATACAGTCCTACATTTCCACTAAAACCATCCAGCTTTCTTGGGCCTGGGAAATAAAGGTTCTCCACTTCCTTTGAGTTGAATTATTAGTTCTCTGTATGTAAGAGAAATCCCTTAAAGTTCCTGGTATAGGGGTAGCAACTTTCCCTAATTTCCAATGTTTCTGCAGGTTTCCCTCCTTTTATATAAGAGAGGGGAAGAAAGTTGTACACAATATACCACTGTACCTGGCATTCCCTTATTTTCTAAATAAGGAATACATTCATGTATGTTTACATATAATATTAATATAAAATTAAATCGAAATAGTCTACCATAAAAAATGTTTTGGGCAACAGCATCTACAGAAGAAAATATCATTTAGGTTTAGAATGGATATATAATATGTCCTAGAAAAACAAATTAATCCTTGAACTTTCTTGCCATATACATATCACAAGAGCAAGTGTCTGCTAGCTCCAACTTTGTAGCTGCGTTCAGAATTTCAGCTGCATTTAACACCGAAAGGGGGAAAATATGACCAAAACTCCATTTTTTAAACACAATACATACCATCAAGACATCTAGGATACTTTTCATGGATCATACAGAAACATTCTTAACTTTTTGCAAATGTACAGTTATAGGACCTTACTGACAAGGAAGTTGAAATGCCTGGACCTTGTAGAGGGAAGTATAAATAATACATCAGGTGGCAGACTGTGTCCACTGGCATTCAGCCTACACTTACCCTTCTTTAAAACACTCCCCATAATCACTATAGTTAGAAGCCTGAAGCTGTACTTCCCAGACTGAATTCCTATTGGGTTCTGCCAATGACATCTACACCTGATTAAAAGGCATGGGAGAAACAATCCACTTTTCCTGGTGATGGGCCACGAACAATGTGAAGGTGAGCAGTAGCCCAGGAGCTCCTGCAGAGGGGCATCCAGCAGATAATCAGGGGCTACTGCAGCTGCCACATGAGAGTATGCAGAGCTCAGAATAGTGCTCACCTGTGCAGTCAACAGCTTTCTGCAATTCCTCACCTCCAGAAACATCATCTTCCCCCTTTATTCCTTCACACTTCTTCTAATAATTTGTATCCTTATTCCCTAAATCACATCCCTTTCTGTTAAAAATATCCAGAGTGGTTTCTATTCTCCAGACAGGACACTAGTTGATAAAATCAGGTAAAATAAGGGATGACCAATTCATCCCTACTGTCATGTTAAAAAATGCAAAAGGGCACACAGAATTTGGTGTGATTCCATGTTTTTGGACATACTTCAAAGTAATTCCTAAACATTTATTTCAGCTAGAATGAAAATAAATCTTGAAAAAGGCTTGATATTTAGGAAGTAATAGCAAAGAAACTGGCATACGTTAATGTATACTGACAAGTCACTTTAATAACTTGCCCCCCAACTTTGCTGAGATATAACTAACACATTAGCTTTTCAAATTTTAGTGTCTTAATATATGAGTTTAAAAACAAAACAAAAGGGGAGCCTGGCTGGCTCAGCTGGTAGAGCACGTGATTTTTGATCTCAGGGTTGTGGGTCCAAGCCCCACGCTGGGTGTAGAGATTACTTAAAAATAAAATCTTAAAAAAAAGCCTCAAAATATAAAAAGCAAAAATTGACAGAATTATAATAACAACTAACAAGTCTCTCAGCATAGATTTCAACACACCTTCGTCAGTAACTCATAGGTGGAAAAAAAGTAGTTAAGATATCAGATTTTATTTCTGTACCCAATAGCTAGGAAATATATATTCTTCTCGAGCACAAATGGAAAAATTGACAAAGTACTAGGTTATAAAGTAAGTTTTAACCATTTTCATCCAGACCACCAACTACAACTATGATTCATAAGATTAAAAGTCAATAATTTAAAAAGTTATATATCCCTACTATTTGGAAATTAAAATACATTACTAAAATAGCTTAACTCATTAACTGCAATCTGTATAAACTTAAAAAATAGATTACTGAAATAATTGATGGTTAAAAGAATAACAGGAATAAAAAAAAAAAAAACACCTGGAACTAATAATAAAAATTCTATACTAACCAAATGTGTAGGATACAACAAAGGTCCCTAAAAAGGGTTTATATTAAAGAAGAAAACGAAAACTCAGAGCTATGTATCCAACTTTAGTAAACAAAGACGGGAACCCAAACAGAATAGGAGAAAATAAAAAGCAGAAGTTAATGAAATAAAAAACAGATACAATAGAGAGGATCAACAAAACAGGGGAATGATAAGCTTACCCAAGAAGTATTTTTAAAAATTCAAATCTGTTTTCAAAATTTTATCCTCCAAGAAACTTTTGTGTCATACAGCAATTTTACTACTTTGTAGAACAGATGCTAGAATGTGAGTGGATTCACCACCTAAGTGGTTTCTATGCTGATAATACCTTTGGTGGGGAGAAGTGTAGAAGGACCATTAGAAGGAACATTTACTCTGGCTACAAACTGGGAAACCGGAAACCCAGGATTATCATAACAAAAATATATACTTATCATGTAAAAAAAACCCAAAAACCTAAAAACAATATTTTAAATGAGGACTATCCTCGACAAGTACATAAATTTATCTTCATTGTATACTCTATACCTAGCACACAGCCTAATATTGTTAGGCACTTGAATATTTGTGAACTAGTCTATTGAAATATATTAGATATCCTTTTTGTAAGTAGGTGGGGCATAAAGTATAAAAACATACAGAAAATAGAACATTCAAACAATTAGAATTTATGTAGTCCGTCATGGACTGGTAATAAATCTCAATGATTGATAACATTTTTTAGCCTTCAGCAGAGAAGTTACACAGCAGCATCAGCAATAAAAACCTGATCACTCTAAGCAAATTCTCCTCTATCTGCTCAGCAGTATGTTCACTGATGCAATGACTGATGAATAAATAGAAAAGATTAATGAAAGCCAACAAATCCTTTGGGATATTGCCAGGAAAGTATCAGTACTATTATCAGCTCTAGGGGAAAATACTGTGGTCCAATTAAGTCCTTGCTACTTGCACAGTGCCTGGCATTTAACAGGTGTTCAGTAAAAGCCTACTGAATGAACACAGTGTACTCCTATTGTTTCAAAAAGGCTAAAAACTTTCTAAACACCTGACAGTTTCACCAACAGTTTAATCTCGAAATAGTTCATGTTATAGTTGCATAGGTCCAGGAATCAAAAGTCTAACAACAGAGGCAAGCCTAAAACAACTGTGTATAGGGGCGCCTGGGTGGCACAGCGGTTAAGCGCCTGCCTTCGGCTCAGGGCGTGATCCCGGCGTTATGGGTTCGAGCCCCACATCAGGCTCCTCGCTATGAGCCTGCTTCTTCCTCTCCCACTCCCCTGCTTGTGTTCCCTCTCTTGCTGGCTGTCTCTATCTCTGTTGAATAAATAAATAAAATCTTTAAAAACAAACAAACAAACAAAAAAAAACAACTGTGTATAGCACTCTTGCTAAGACAGCAAAGAGAAACGTTTTAAAACATTTTCTGAGGTTTACCTCTAGATTGTTAAGAATCAATGCTTACACACAAAGCTGACCAGCAGGCTGTGGTTTAAAAACTGAAATTAAAAACACCCTTGAGCCTGTTACCAAAGGCTGTGTTAAGATAGCCCCAGAAAAATGCCAATAGCAATGGCAATTCCTTAAAAACTGGGAAAATAGGAAAGAAATTTGTATCCACTCTTCAATGGTGATATATGGAAGTAATTTATGCAATATTTCTCTTCCTTTTTAACTACTTGCAAAAGCACCAGGCATTATCTTTATTTATTTTTTTTTAAGATTTTATTTATTTGTGTGTGTGAAAGAGAGAGAAAGCAAGTGAGCACAAGCGGGGGGAGAGGAAGGAAGAGGGAGAAGCAGGCTCCCCGCTGAGCAAGGCGTCCCATGTGGGACTTGATCCCGGACTATGGGATCATGACCTGAGCCAAAGGCAGACGCTTGACCAACTGAGCCACCCAGGCATCCCACCCAAGCATTATCTTTTAAACTGACAAAACTACTTTGGTTGAGGGCCCTACTTGAGTTAGCTTCTCCAAGACATCTTACTAACTTAATTTGATGAATCTTGCAATAAAATCCCTAGAAAACCTGCTATTGAGATCTTTTTAAAAAAAAACTTAAAAGCCATAATATATATGAAAAATGCATATATAATATATATATTATATATATATTATATATACACACACACACACACACATTCCTCTACTTTCACTCAGATTTCTTAAGTGGGTCTAAACAAAGGTTTTTATATGACTATAGTCTATCCCTTCCCTTGCAGTGCAAGCAGTACAAGCATCGCTATCTGTATTGAAATAGTACTTTGGCAATGGTTTCAACTGAAAATTTCTGAGAAAAATTCATTCAACCAACATTTTCTGAACAATGGAATCAATCGGGTAAGACAGATGCTATGGGAGAAGATAAATAAAGGAGGGTCCCTGAGTTTAAGATGCTCACAATGAAAACAGAACTATATGTTTTAAGTCTCCACAGGCCTCTTCTCACCCCAGGACAAGAGCACACACCAGTCTGACTGAACTTAGTGTTATTCAAAGTGGAATTCACAGGTGACAGATCCAGGAGATCTCTGCTAAATTTTAAAAAATAGTTTGTTTTCACTTCATTGATAATCTAGGAGAAAAAAAATATAACTATACCCTAGCACATCTGACCTGCCATCTCATATCTAAGAGCTACAAGAGTTCTATCTGAGCTTTCATTCATGATGTCAGAGACTAAGCAATACTACTCTGTCCAAGATAATGAGAAAAGAACACAACTGAATTTAAAATGTAATGATGTATTTTTGACCTTAGAATTAAATGATCACACAGATTTACTCTTTAAAAAGGAGAAGTCAGTCGTCATATGACCAGAGGAGCAATAACTTGCCGTATTTAAAGACTTCCTGCACTTTAACAGTTGCCACCACATTCTCAATATATTGGAAATTTACTTTCAGCAAAATACCATGCCACAACGAATTAATAATTTACACTAATTTTGTTGTATTTGTTTTAATTTTTTAAAAAATTTTAAAGTAATCACAACGTCCAGTGTGGGACCCAAACTCATGACCCTGAAATCAAAAGTTGCTTGCTCTACCAACTGAGCCTTCCAGGTGCCGTTTTAATTTTAAAGCAGTGTTAAAGAGATAGATGTTTATGCTTATTTTCATGTTTGTATATATTTAATTAATATCCCAATAAAAAACAGTGGTCTATACAGTTTTCTTAACAAGGGGCACTCAGAGAAACAGTGACTTAGCTCTTACTCCGTGCAGGCTCATTTCTTTACCTTAATTTTTCAGAGGCAATCGGCTAACATACCATAAAACTATAAAAGTATTTTAGCTGAATAATTTGGCTTTAGTTGAAAGGTCAACTGGGTACACAGAGAATAATCCAATTTTTTAGGTCATCTAACTATTCTTCCAAATAGAAGAAACAGGTGATTTGGCCCATAGGAACACAGAAGTGACTCTGCACATTCTCCTCATGTTTAGGGATGGTATCCATGCTACCGGCACTTAACATCTACAGCCAATCCCTAATTCAAGAAGGGACATTATATTACCCACACACTTTGGTATTAATGACAGCAACCCTAAAACCAAAGGACTTGAATTTTTAATGTAGACATTCATAAAGAGAAAACATTCAAGACATGCTTAATACTGTTAGGGACACAGTATTAGGCTGTTCCAAGTAAAAGCATTTACACTGTAGAAATCAACACTTTACACTCTGGCAACACACTAACAAATCTCATAAAAGAAAATTACATAGCACACTATTGTACATGGGAAGTCAAAACTGAGGTTGATTCCAGTGTTTAGGACAAGATAGCGCAGACACAGTTTGTATTACTTTTCTGGGTTCTTAAATCCCAACCAATTATGAACACCATGATAAATATTTTTCAGTTAATAAATTACATTTCATGTTACAGTTAAGACTGTAATCTTTAAACTATATATTTTTTGCCCTAAAATTTTGTCCATGTATTTGTCAAGTGTAAAAAAATATACATCATAATTTTCATTGGAATATTCCCAGATAATATCGGAACTTGGCCTATTATTTATGCTGTTGTTTTCTTTTTAAAAAATATTTACAATATAACAAAACCATCCAACTGAAGAAAAGTTAACATAGTTAAGAACAAATGGAGTGGGTTTAGAACACTAATACACTAATCAAATTTCCAACCTGATTAGGAGCATGGGTAGAACATTAAGCAGAAGCCCTTACAAAGTCCAAGCATTAGGCCAAATCTATTTATGATAATGCCCTCTGATTCTTCAAGAAAAAGTGCTGGTAACTTTCCATAAACAATTTAAGAAACAAGGTATTATGGGCCTTTGCAGGCCAGCCACAAGTACCTAGGAGGGTAGGGCAGCAAAAATAAAAATGGTGGAAGGGGTTAAGAAGTAGCGTAGATAAAAGAGTAAGCTTTAATAGTCATAATTTGAATTACACTGATTTGTGGCATATTTTCCCTCAATACAAGTGAGTTTAAAAAATATTCCTGTTTCTACGAAAATCCAGACCAACTAAGATGGTAAAAAATTTTGAATTCCAAGCTTCTGATCAAATACCATATGCAGATCCCAGGGGCTCACATTTCTGCGCACAGACGGCGCGAAATATTTTAAGTTACCTACCTCATTTAAGCCTCACAACAGACATATGAAGTATTATTACTCTCACTTTATAGATGAGGAGACTGAAAAAAAACTAAGGAGTTGAGCGACTGGTCAGGGTTACACAGCAGACAAGCACTGGAACTGAAATGCCACCCCAGGTCTAACTCACCGCCCAAACACGAGATACCGTAGCCTTAGGAGTTAAAAGCATGCGGACAATACCAGTAGTTGGAGAGCTAGTTCTCCAAGGGAGAAATAAAACTTCCTACGCAAAGTGAAGCTCACGGAAAAACTTGAGTTCCACGCACAGAAACTGCTCGTATGTACAGTCGAGTCTAAGGAAAAACGCGACACACTGAGGCGCTAGAACAGGAAAGCCTCAGCGAGGACGTGGACAACGTTCAAACTCCCACCACGTTGGCGCTAAGCACCAGAGTTCCAGCGGGCAGCAGATGTGGGATCGAGCTGGTCCTGGAGGGCCGAGGCGCACAGGCTCCTCCCGCTCTCCGCCCCGGACGCCCCGGGCCGACTCCGGGCGCGCCCCTCCGCACGCGGCTGGAGCAGGCCGCCCGGCAGGCCCGGCCCCCGGCAGCCTCGCCTCTGGGGTCGCTCCCCGTGCACACTCACCTTCTGCTCCTCCGCCGAGGCTGCCTCAGGGACTTCCGCGGACATACTGCTCCCTCTGCAACGAAACGCCGGGAGAAGATGCGATCACCGGGTGGCCGAGGCCGGCCGGCCGCCGCACCGCCTCAGGCCTGCCCGCCCCCTCTCTCCGAGCGCCCGCTCGGGCCGCCTCCGCCCGCGAAAATGGCCGCCGCCTTATGACGACACGGAGCCTCGCAGCGCCCGGCAGCCGGCTACTGCGGCCCGCCGAAGCCCGGCCGCCCCTCCCGCGCCGCGCCCCTACCTACCTTACCCCGCTTCTCCGGCTCTGCGACGCCGAAGCACTTCCTTTCTTCCTTCAAAGGTCGCGGCTCGCGCCTCACCTCACATCCGTCTGCCACATGCTTCCTGGGAATTGTAGTTTATAAGTGGAACCGCCTCTCCCCGCCGTTTCCTGCCTGTTCAGGAGGTTTACTAGGTGTACTTTCCCGGACTCGCGTAGTCCGATTCTCTTACTCGTTCGGCCCTGTAGTCATGCATATTTTCTTTTGGGCGCTCCAAAGCTCTGTGCTGCTTCCCTGCACAAGTCTCTCCCCGCTCCGCTTTGCCTACTTAACCATTTTCATCTTTCACATCCCCTCCCTCCTGCGTCATCGCCTCAGGCTTTTCTCGAGCCCTTACGCTTGGTCAGGTCACATCTCTGTATAGCTTCCCAGCACACACGCTGTATCGTTAGACGCTAATTGTTATTACTCTATTAATGTCACCTTTCCTGCTCAGATAAGCCACATCAGGGCAGAGACCTCGTCCATATTTGCTTATATTTCCCTCCGAGAGCCAGCATGTCCTAGATGTTCAATAAATACCTGACGAAGGAATTAAAATTACATTCACTTGTCTGCTCCTGGGGGTCCACTCCCACAACTTTACTGAAACCCCTGGCACCAAACTCACCCAATGACTTTCTTAATTACCGTAATCTGTTGACTTTACATTTAATCCTCATTCTAATTGACATCTGAACAGCTACTGGCGATACTATACACGGTCGTTCGAATGAAGTGCCTCTCAGAAACTTGGAAATAAGATTGCCCTCTAAGAGTTAAACTAGTAAACAGCAACAGATAATGAATGCGCTTCTGTGGGAGTTTGGAAACCATCAAAACATTCAACCAGAGTGTCCTGGGAAGAATCTCAGGAAGAATTGCATTGGTATTGCAACTTGAAAAACAAGCTGTTATACTGCACTTCTTTTTGAGAAAAGAAGGAAGAGGTTTGTCAAGCAAGCAAGTACTTAGAGCGCAAAGAGTTCCAAAAGGCCAACTCTTTGAGGACTATATCGAGAGTGCTTTAAGCTGGGTCAGCTGAGAAACTTCGTTAAGATCAACTATCTGTTCGGGGTGCCTGGGTGTCTCAGTCGTTGAGCATCTCCCTTTGGCTGGGGTCATGATCCAGGGGTCCTGGGATGGAGCCCTGCATGGGGCTCCCTCTCGGTGGGAAGCCTGCTTATCCCTCTCCCACTCCCCCTGCTTGTGTTCCCTCTCTTGTTATGTCTCTCTCTGTCAAATAAATAAAAAATTAAAAAAAAAAAAGATCAACTATTTGTTCTCACTCCATAACGGCAAAGCAACTTACTGAAAATTTGCCTTCCCTTCACGCAGAACTATAGGGAGAAAGGAGAATTCACTAGTTAGGCTAACTGAAGCATCTGACAGTTGTATTTTTATTAATAAATTGGCATTCAGGTATATATCTTGTATCAATGTATTTGTGAGCTTGAGTTAAAATCAGAGAACACATACATAAAAAATCAGTATATGTGATCTTGGATAAAAGGATTCTGTTTCTGAAAGATAGTGACACAAGAGGGCAAGTCTGAATTTCTGGGAAGCAGACTTTGGTCAATGGGGAATTTACAAAGGTCAGTGCCACACTGTGGGGACCTGAGAAGACATCCTTCCCCAGGTAACACTCCTCTGCATTATTAACCATGTACCTTAATGTTTAAAATTGCACACTGATCACCAACATCCTGTTTTTCAAAACTTACTTCTCTTGACCTCTAGGACACTACTCTCTTATTCTCTCCTACTTCTCTGGCCGTTCCTTCTTAATCTCTTTTGTTGAGTCTCTATCTTCTTCTTAATGGGAGGATTCTAACAATTCCGTCCTCAGGTCCCCTTCTTTTTCAAGTTTAACCCTCTCTAGATCACTTCCACCTCATAGCTTCAAGTGTGATCTATATATTCCAGATCAGTGCTGATCAATAGAACTTTCATTGATGACGGAAATATTCTGTATCTGTGCTATCCAATACAGTAGTCACTAGTCAAGAGCACCGGGGTGGCTCAGTTGGTTAAGCCTCCGACTCTTGATCCCAGATCAGGTCTTGATCTCAGGGTCATGAGTTCAAGCTGTGTTGGGCTCCACGCTGGGCATGGAGCCTACATTAAAAAAACAAAAACAAAAAATAAGAAACGGGCACCTGGGTGGCTCTGATGGTTAAAGTGTCTGACCCTTTTTTCTTTTTTTAAGATTCTATTTATTTACTTGAGAGAGACAGAGCACGAGTGGGATGACAGGCAGAGGGAGAAGCAGACTCCCTGCTAAGTAGGGAGCCCAGCGCTGGGCTCCATCCCAGGACTCAGTCCCAGGACTCCTGGATCACGACCTGAGCCAAAGGCAGACGCTTAATTGACTGAGCCACCCAGGTGCCCCAAAGTGTCCGATTCTTGATTTCTGACCAGTTCAAGATGCCTGCATAAGATTCTCTCTCTGCCCCTCCCCACCCTAAAAAATACAAAAAACAAAAAAACAATTGCCTTTAATTTGACTATCAAGGATTTGAGATGTGACTAGAACAACTGAGAAACTGAATTTTAAATTTTATTTAATTTTAATTAGCCACAGGGATTAGAATCACTGAGAAACCCTGTGAAAGGAGATCCTCGTTAGCTTTGGGGCAAGGTTCAAGTATTTGTATTTAACCAAAGCTCCCCCTGGTGATTCTGATCCACACATGCACAAGATTTTTCAGGCTTAGAACTTGGTAGGTGTGAAAAAGCTTAAAAAAGATCAGTGGTCTTGGGGCACCTGGGTGGCTCAGTCGTTAAGCGTCTCCCTTCAGCTCAGCGCGTGATCCCAGCGTTCTGGGATCGAGCCCCACATCAGGCTCCTCTGCTGGGAGGCTGCTTCTTCCTCTCCCACTCCCCCTGCTGTGTTCCCTCTCTCGCTGGCTGGCTCTCTCTGTCAAATAAATAAAATCTTAAAAAAAAAAAAAAAGATCAGTGGTCTTTTAGAGGGGTAGGTGCCCTAGCGCACGAGTTGTAGGAGTAAAGGGGATAATGTCCCACCCCATCCATTCCTCAAGCAGCTAAGAGAGGAAATTCATCTGCATCATCGCTGGTATTGTAGCAAGTATCAAGAACAGAATACATTCTTTCCCCCTGGGGTGGCTTTTCGCACTGTATTGTCCACAGGGGAGGGGGCCTCCTCCATGCTGCCGGAGGTGCTCACAATTTCTTCAGCCATTCCCAACTGGAGACCTGGGCATGTTGGGCATGTCCCCATCATCTCGGAGGGTCACTGGAGAGTTGTAGTGTGTGGCCTGGTTGATGATGGTGGTGTGTTTGGTGAAGGGGCTGAGGGTAGGCAGAATTATAGTGTGGCCCCCAAGCCCTGGCCAGCCCTGGCTCCTTGGCCCAAGCATCCTTGAGGAAGGCTGAGTCTCCTGTCCATCTTGGTTGTAGTGGCAGCGGCACCAGCTCATTTTTAAAAAAGATTTCATTTTTAAGTAATCTCTATATCCAATGTGGGGCTCAAATTCACAACCCCGATATCAAGAGTTGCACACTCCACCGACTGAACCAGCCAGGTGCCCCAAGAACAGCATACATTTATGAAAGGAAGATATAGGAAGAGCCTGGAAGATGAACTCAGGAAGCCAAGTGAGGTACAGAATGCCAAAAACCCTGAATATAAATGGTGACTTCTGTGAGCTAAGCCCAGGAAACAAACATTACCTGAATAAGGTCTGTTAACTGTAAAGAGAGAGAGCAGTTTCAAAAACTTCAGTGTTGGAAATGGAACCTAGAAATTGGAGGATGCCATTTCTCTAGGAACTTAGATGAGAGATCTTCATATCAATTGAAAGTACAAACAGGAAAATGTCGAATGAGTTAAAAAGAAAGATGAACAGTGGGGTCTGGAAGAGACTCCACAAACTTTAAACCTTTAAAATTTCTTAAAATGAGGTGCCTGGGTAGCTCAGTTGTTTGGGTGTCTGACTCTTGATTTTGGCTCAGGTTGTATGATCTTGGGGTTGTGGCATTGAGCCCCATATCGGGCTCTGTGCGGCTCACTGGACATGGAGGCTGCTTGAGATTCTCTCTCTCCCTCTACTCCTCCAACCTCCCAAACTGCTTTCTCTCTCAAAAATAAAATCTCTTAAAATATTTACAATGAGTTTCTAAAATTTCCCTCAACGTTATTTGCATGCTTCCTGACCGTATACTAAGTTGAACGGCCTCTGAGTAGCTTTAGGACATTTCTTCCTAAAGTCTTTTTTTTTTTTATTCTCTTTTCCCCTAATGATTAATAGGCATTACCTTATATATCTCACTTATCACACGCAACTTATAAACTTTATTGCCAAGAATATTGATGAAAAGTATATTTTATGCCAGACCATAATTACTAGTGGAAAAACAATGAAAAAAGAGGCAAAATGCCGGTAGTAGAGTGGAAAAGACATAAGCTTTAACTCAGATTTGAATCCTGAGTCTTCTGACAGTGAGATCTTGGGCAAGCTCTTCAAGCTTCCTTTTCTTTCATTATAGATCTATCCTCTCTGCAGTATGGCTTTAAAGTATTAAGTAACATATAAATTGTTACACTGGCTGGCACATTCATAGTAGGCATTCATATGTTCTCTTCCTCCTCCCAGGGTCCAAGTTTAAAATACATATCTCACCAACTATACTTCCACAATAAAAATTTTTAGAAAAGACATCTTTCTTATAGATGACCCATGATGGAGTAGGATGGGCTGATTCCAATGCACATATAATTTTAGAAATTGAAAATGAATTCCTACTATGATGAAAAGTCTTCTTCCTATCTAGACTGAGACTGAATTCCTAAGTCTAGTAGACCATATGGAGTGTCAAATACCAAAATTTCAACAGTGACCACCTCTGTAAAGTGATAGCCAAAAGGATGGACAGAGAAAGGGACTTTCTTATTTACTTTACATAATTAGGTACTATGTGAAAAAATCTGATAACATGTATTGCATGAATCTTTTAAGCTTGAAAAAGAATCACTGCTTCATTCACAAAACTAATTAGGGAAGAGTGGGAATCCTTAGAATGAAGCCTTGAAAGAGAAATGTTTTCCTTTCTTTCATTCTGGGAATGACAAAGACCTGGTGGGGGAAAATGGCAGAGGAAGGAATTTTTTAAGATTTTTATTTATTTATATGAAAGAGAGCAGAAGTGGGGGGGGTGAGGTGGGTGGGAAAGTGGCAGAGGGAGAAGCAGGCTCCCCGCTGAGCAGAGAGCTGGATCATGACCTCCGAAGGCAGATGCTTAACCAACTGAGCCACCCAGGCGCCCCAGGAGGGGATCTTCCTTTGGATGCCTTCTATTCAGTCCCCATTTCATCACTTAATCTCATCTGATAAGAAAATTTCCAAAGACTTTCTGCAGTTTGCTTGTGACCTGGAAGTTGTTTTGTTTGTTTTGTTTGTTTGTTTTAAGATTTATTATCTTGTGAGGCACCTGGGTGGCTCAGTTGGTTAAGCATCTGCCTTCAGTCAGGTCAGGATACCATGGTCCTGGGAGAGAGCCCACCATCGGACTCCCTGATCAGCGGGGAGTCTGCTTCTCGCTCTGTACCTCCCACCCCTGCCTCGTGCACTCTCTCCCTCAAATACATAAATAATATCTTTTTTTTTTAAAGATTTATCTTGAAGGGGGAGGGGCAGAGGGAGAAGGAAAGAGAATATTAAGCAAGCTCCCTGCTGAGTGTGGAGACAGACATGGGGCTCCATCACAGGCTTGATCCCACCATCCTGAATCATGACCTGAGCCAAAATCAGGAGTTGGGGCTTAACTGACTGAGCCACCCAGGGGCCTCTGGAGTTCCTTTTTAAAGCAAGTTATCAGAATGACTCATTTTTTTAGTCTGCAAAACTGCCCAGTGATCCTGCAGGAAGTGAAGAGATCTCTATTATCTACCACAGGTGAACCGGTTGTCTGCTGGTAGCTTTACCTACATGCCAACAATTAATCTAGTGACAAGGTCTGTGTATACAAAGAGGGGTGACATGGGAAGTGTAGTCAAGTCTTAGCTTGTGACAAAAGAAGGGTGGGGAAAGAACTATTATGTTAGAGATAGTGCCAGGGCAAGTGGGAGCAGACAGGCGCTGGGGGACCATACCTCAACTGGAAAAAACAATGTAGGCATGAGAGGCCCTAAGAAGAGGGACAAAATGTCAGTACATGTTTCCCTTGCACAAACTTGCCAGCAAGAGCACAGGATGCACCCAGGTGTTCCACTCATCTTTTTAAAATTTTCTTTAAAATGCCCATAGAGGGGCCTCGGGGTCCTGGGATTGAGTCCCATATGGGGCTCCCTGCTCAGCGGGGAGTTGTCTTCTCCCTCTGCCCTTCCCCTCCTGCGCATGCACACACGCATGCACACATACACACACACACACTCATGCACACATACACACACACACACTCTCTCTCTCTCTCAAATAAAATCTTACCCAAAAAAAAATTTTTTTTTAATGCCCAGAAACATGGAAAACCATGTACTAGAAATAATTCTAGAAAGGTGGAGTATCCACATAAAAAGGCACCTGCATACAACATACATCACTACTTTTTGAATTACTGGAGAGCTCAAAGAAACAATAACATTTAATTTTTAAAAAGGCATTTTGATGGTTTAAATGCTTGGTGTTTTCCAAGTTTTATATAGAATAATCAATATTTACTTTGGTCAAATGTATAAGAAATCAAGATACATATATTGGGATACTTATTCCAAGAATCAGATGACCAGAATTTAAGCAGGCATATCATCAATATTCTCACCCCATTTTCTCAATCATACAGACCCAGAAAGGTCAGAGAATTCCTGGAGTCAGTCCTATTAGATACTACTGGAGCTAGGACTACAATCCAAATGTTCTGGGTCCTGATTCTATGTTGTTTCCACAGCCTGAAAATTAAGACTAAATCTTCATAAATTTGTGCCACTGACGTTTTGTTTCAGCTTTATGGAATATCAATAGACTTTTCTCTCTTAGCTGGTATTTTATTTTAAAGATTTATTTGAGAGAATGAGCACATGCGTGCAAGTGGGGGGAGATGCAGAGGGAGAGAATCTTCAAAGAGACCCCCTGCTGAGCACAGAGCCTGACAAGGGGCTCAATCTCACAACCCATGAGATACTGACCTGAGCCACATGAAATCATGAACTGAGCCAAAATCAAGAGTCAAGTCACTTAACTGACTGAGCCACCCAGGTGCCCTGCTGGTATTTTAAAAGAAATTTATAAGAGGCTTCTTACTGGCCACCCCACAACCTATAGCCACATACTCATCACTGGTCTGATTTCCCCTGAATAGTCATCCGTTAGCTGGGTTCCAAAATAAACTTTTCAGTCTCCCAAATTCCAGAGCACTCACCTGGTCCTTTACTCCCAGATCTCCTCATATGGCCTACTTGAGGGGTACGTATTCTCTAACCTGTATCTGCACATTTGTACCAGCATGCCCAGTATCTATGTCTTATTATCTCATCTGCTGTTGTCAGTGGTCCCTGCACAAACATCTAAAACCACTCTTCTTTCTAAGGGTGATGGAGGGAGGGCTTTCCATGCATTCAGTCAAGTTCCCTTGCTTAACAGTTTTCCTAGCTGCCAAATGCCTTCCTTCCATCGTGACCCTGAGCAAGAAAGTGATAAATTTTTGGGCACCTGGGTGGCTCAGTTGGCTAAGCATCTGCCTTCAGCTCAGGTCATGATCTCAGGGTCCTGGGATCCAGTCCTCCATCAGGCTCTCTGCTTAGCCAGGAGTATTCTTCTCTCTCTCTCCCTCTGTCCCTCCTCCCTGCTTGTTCTCTCTCTCCCAAATAAATAAAATCTTTAAAATTTTATTATTATTTATTTTTTTTGCAAGAGAGAAAGAGAGAGGGAGAGAAAGTGAGCAGGAGCAGTGGGGAGGGGCAGAGGGAGAAGCAGACTCCCCCACTGAGCAAGGAGCCCGATGTAGAACTCAATCCCAGGACCCTGGGATCATGACCGGAGCCAAAGGCAGACACTTAACTGACTGAACCATCCAGGCACCCCCAAATAAATAAAATCTTAAAAAAGTGATAAATTTCTTTGGGGAAGAGGCTCAAGACATCTTCCCTCTCCTCTTGTCTGCTGTAAAGCTAGAATGGAAACTATCTGATGGCTACCAGAAATCACTCAATCACATGAATGTCTCATCTAAAAATAAAAGCCAAATACACATTTCTTTGTTTTTTGCATATATTTACAATATAAATACTAATTTGTTTTCAAAGTACATACTCTTTTTAACAATTTGCAAAAGTTATCTAGCATGGGACAGCAATTTAATGTAAAGCCTCTGTAGTGGTAATTAAGGGAAAACAGAACTGTTTGGGGGAGAAGGAGTTCTAGGAGTATGGATGGGCATAATGATTTGAACTTGCAAAGGGAATGTGAAGCAGCTTAGTCCACATTGCACTGCCAAAACAGCATGTTAAAGGACTAGTATGTGAGACAGCAACCTGGATGGGGTAAAAACTAGAGCTGGGAGATATAAAAAGTACACATGCTTGCATAGTGCGTTAATCTTAAAGAAGCTCAACATTTCATTCTCATTTTCAATAAATTAAATGAATAGTACTTAAAACACATCACACAAAATTAAAGACTTGTGCATATATTTTGGATTTCAACATTAATGTCAAAAATACATAGTATGATTTTACATAGGATTTGTGCTACATTAGAACACTAGAGACAAACATCACTTGAGTATTAAGGAAAACATTAAATATTAAATAACTGAGAGATAAAATGTGTAAACACTAATCTAACTGGGGGGGGGGTTTGCTATTGCAACACGTCCAATGAAGTGGTTTCAACAGTACAAAAAGGATTATTAGGACATGAGTGTTTCCAGTCTACTTGGAATATGTGGATCTCATTCCAGGAATCCTTTAATAAAAACTGGTCCAGGATAACAGGAGAGGATCCACTCTCCTGGTTGTTAATTGGTACACTCCGTTCTACGCTAATTTTTACTTTCAAACTTGGGTACTGAGCAAATGCTTTAAACTGTCACTCCTTATCAACATCTTGGTGAAAACTGAGGGTTTGTTGGCGATTCAGTGTAAGATTTGAGTTCATATGCAGCACCGCTATCAACTTCCATTGACTTTCTTGAGAACAGGAGCCGTACATCTCTATGGAGGTAGATCTTTCCAGATTTAGAACTCTGGAACCTATACAAACAAGCAAACAGAAAGATACAATATTTCAGGGACTGAGTCTTTAAAACAAACAAACTTGAGTCATTAAATTTTGAGAGCAACAAGAATTAAGTCTTGCTACAATATTAAGAGTGCCTCTTTAACAAGATATTTTAGCCTTCTATGGCCAAAGTATGTGCTGCTAGTTAAGTGCTTCTCCCTTATTACTCCCTAAACAATCCATACGCCCTTTCCTTCTCGTATTATCAGAGATGTTTCTTTCTATAACGCTTGTTTCACATACCATCCTACTTTTCATCCCTGACACACGCACCTTCCCTCACCTAGAGTGTCAAGTTTCAGTTCACATCAGTCAATCAGACAACATTTGGGATTTGTAGTCCTAGCATCTTCTAGTCACATCCATTTCACATAACTTGTCCTCTCCCAATTCTGAGTGCATTAAAATGGATTCCAAAGTTGAAAACTCACCACAGAAAATAATCAAGTACTGAGGAACTACTGCTATCATCAGTAATGGCTTGCTAAATAAAGCCTAACCATCATTAAAAAGACAAGTTTGTAGTGAAATGAAAATGGTTATCAAAACTGTGTATAGAACTGTGTCTATCTCCTGCTAATATCTATAACATAATACCGGGGGCTAGAGTCTTTTGTCATTTAAACTTATCTGGAAGATAGTCAAACATACAAATATACTCTTTAGTGCTCATCTCTCTGGTTTTCCCTTTGCATAGAAGAAATACTCTTTGGGTTTATGAATTTTACTCCTAAATTAGCTGAAAAATCTGGTGGTCAGTTGTATGTGAGCTGAATGTTAGCTCACTCTTTCATTCTGTCTGAAGTTTTTTTAAGTTAATCTTAAAATCTGCTACCATATACACTACTATAATCTTTCTCCTTAATCTGAAGGAGAAAACTGAGACATTTTGCAAGCATAATACACTCATACATATGTGGTATACTTCCCAGAGAGGTTTCTTTACAGCATTTAAAGTACCTAATCACTATGTGGGGGTTAGAAAGCCTGGGGTAGTTGATGTTTACTTTAGTGAATGTTGGTTACCTATGGCTATGGTGGTGAAACTTCAAGAGGAATGGTATCAAATGGAAGTTTAGAGAGAGTTGAATCTTACCCTAGATTGGGCTGGGAGCTATTCTTATAGTCTGCTATTTCATACCATTTCTCTTTTTAAAAGTCTTCCAAGTCTGTTTTCGGATTTTTCGTTCCACAGTTTGTATAACACTCCCCATTATGCTCATGACAGTGGTGTAGAGTTAGGTTTAGAAACACTGAGCCAGTTCAACATGTCCTTAGGATTCAGAATACCAGGCACAAGACCCCACGGTAAGAGTATCAATTAAGCAGTACTAGACTTTTTCAAGTATGGGACTTGAGTGGCCAGCTCACTCTTTATTCACTCCAGACCACCACAAGGCAGATCTATTGAAAGATAGCTGGTGGTCACCATTAGTCGCAGATTAAAGAGGTCTTCTGCCTAGGCCCTGGATGAGAGATGCCTCCTTTTCACGAATAGTGACTTTTGGAGCAAGGAGTTAAGCTAAAATTATTCTCTGATGTGACTGAGAACTTACTATGAACAACATCAGAAAATTACTAAGAACAAAGTAATAAGCAAAAGGCTATTCAGGGGCGCCTGGGCAGCTCAGTTGGTTAAGTATCTGCCTTAGGCTCAGGTCATGATCCCAGGGTCCTGGGATCGAGCCCCACATCAGGCTCTCTGCTTAGCGGGGAACCTGCTTTCGCTCTCCCTCTGCTTGCTGCTCCCCCTATTTGTGCTCTCTCCCTGTCAAATAAATAAATAAAATCTTTAGAAAAAAAAAAAAGGCTATTCAGCTCTCTCTTAACCAACAGATTTGCTCATTGCGTGAGAGCTACACTAGGATTTCAGGGCTGAAAACCTAACCCTAGAATACTGGCAACTAGGACCTCAAGGGCAAACAGTTTCTCACAACCTAGCGCTGTGACCTGGGTAGCAAAAGTTAGAGGAAAAGGTAGTTTTGATGGAACTACTAGAATATAAACTCTTTGAGAACAGAGATTTTCACACAGATTGCTGTTTCCCTAGTGCCCAGAAGCATACCTGACACATAATTATTTGTTAAATGAACGAATGAAAGTTAAAAACTTCTCTGCTCAATACAGTAGCCACTAGCCACATGTGGATACTGAGCACTTGAAATGTGGCTAGTTCAAACTGAGTTGTGCTGTTCCTGTAAATCTATACTCGATTTCAAATATTTAGTACAATAAAAGAATGTAAAATACCTCATTCATAATTTTTATGTTGATTATATATTCAAATTATAACATTTGGGTATGTTGGATTAAATAAAATACATTAATCTTTCCTGTTTCTTACTACTTTTTAAAATGTGGCTACTAGAAAATACAGAACCACATATGTGGTCCATATTATAATTCTATTGGTTTCAAGAATGTGTTTCACTGCCCCAGATATGTCAGCATTTGTTTTGATATAAAATATTTGACATTACGTCGCTATAAATGAAAACTCTCCTAATTCAACAAGTAACAATGACCACAAGAAGATATGCCATGTGTCTTCTGCATCTTGGCATATGAAAAGTTTCCAAATTAAGCAAATTTCAAAGGACATTGGTCCAGCTACAGGTGTTAAAATAAACTAAAATTTTGAAGTTGTTCTTCTGAAGTAACATATTTTCATATTTTTTTGAAACATTACCTCAGATGTATGAGGTAGCGTAATAACCGTTCTTCTGTATGTCGGATGTTCTCTTTATTAACACTTCTCTTCATTTCTTGTTTAACAGGTACAGAAAAAGTTCTTTGTCGTAGGAATGTCTGATGATTGGCTGGCATATCTCGTAAGTCATATATCACAACAAACATCTTCACCACAGTCTTATTAGGATTAAATAAGGTCTGAAGAAACAACATAAAAATTACTCTTTAAAAAGTGATTTGTTGATTTGATGCAAAATGATTGTGCCAATAATAAAATAGGTTTTTTAAAACAATAAGTTAATCCCAGGGGATATAATTCAGTTTTGGAAACTAAAGTTAATAACATTTTTAAAGTTTATTAAGTGATATTCGATATTTTTTTTAAATGGTTCAATTTTTTATTTCCCAATACTATAAAATCCTGTAACAAATCGAAATTTTTAGTCACAAAATTCATATTAGACAATACATAGCTTTTACTCTTTGTTCAGATTTTAAGAAGTGTTTCCACTAAAGTAAGCAAAATACACCCTTACTGAATTAAAAACATTCCAGTTCACTTATTTCAAACATTAGCTTTATTAAAGTGTGTCAGCTGCAAAATACTCAGAATGTTAATTTTCCTTACATTTTAACAGTGACTAAAAAGAAAATTTTAAAAATAAAATAGCTAGATAAAACTAGACTTTTTGGTATATTAGGTATATATAATTACGTAAAATTAAAAATATGTTCTCAAAAATGAGAAATTTCCTTATTTGGAAAATTTTTCCAGGTTTAGAAAATAAAGTTCATTATTATTAGTTACAAAGTAGGCTGAATAATACTTCATGTTCTCACAGTTGGATTCATTGCAAAAACTGTAGTGACACTAAGCTTTAAAAAAAATCATCAATATCATAATAGACCAAAATATGTATCCTCAATGAAGACTGAATTAAATTCAATTGATACTTGGCTATTAATAATTGGAGGAATATTATTTTTTAAAGTACTAATTCTTAAACAAGATCCCAAGCTGCTGATCTGACTTTAACCAAATTACCAACACATCAATAGGTAACTTGGTGCCCATGCTTTCAGAAGCTCATCCGTGGCACTGGACATCACTCACTGAATCAAAATGAGAAATATATCAATATTATGATCCAACTTTTGAAATCTAGTGAGTCTTAAGATTAAGGCTAATACATTCAATAACCACAACAACTAGCAAGCCAGTTCAAACCATGTTTATACATAATTAAACTATATAAGGAATGAAGACATACCTAAATTTCAGATTTAAAATTAATCACTTTAAAAGTTGGCAGTCCTCAAACAAAGAGGTACGAATATACTGCCTCTGGGTTTATGCCTTATTATTATGACAACTGATAGCTAGCTTTCCAGTGACCCCCTCTGTCACACGAACCACACAGCCAGAGGCAAGAAAACGAGAAGATTATCACTCGTTTTAGTTCAAGAAATCCATTTAACATAAAAGTCTTACTTTAATATGCAGTGATTCTTCCTTGGTAAAATTCATGTATGTGTATATACTGCACTATATGCACACATATGTATTGCACAGTACTATGTTTCATCCTTGTGTGACAGGAAATAAATGTACAGACTCCTTGCTGTATTCAAACACTGGTGATGAGTAAAAGTGGTCTGGTGAAACACTGATTACATTGAGGCCAAAAGTCTTAAGCAGCCTTATTGAATTAGACCAGATACTGAGTGTAAGGAACTTAGCTAGACTTTTTTCTTTTTTAAATTTCAGCTTTTTTATTGAGGAATAACCGACAAATATCAATTAGATTCTTTTTAGTCTGCAAGAGCCAGCTTTGTAACAGACTTCTGGGCCTACAGGATTATCCTGCGTCTGACTTGGAGATGAACTCAATTGCAAACTGGCCTTGATATCAAATTACTCTTCTGAGACCACGAGAACGATGATGAATGATTGCTCTGGGCTAGAGGAATTCTCCTGAGCCCAAACTAGACCAACACCTAGACCAAAAGGAAAGGATGCCTTCTCTGCCCTCGTATCTGTCAGACTACATTCCTAGTTTGTATAACCATCTTAGTAGATTAATTTAGAAATTATTACACTAGGGTTAATTTTGTTTTCGAAGTTTTTCTGCCAAAGCAATACTAATATTCGAGGTCTCCTTTTAAATAGGTCAATCTCAGTCTGGCTAATCATATTAAGTAGAAGGCACTAGTAATGTTAAGTTCTAATTACATTGAAAAGAGCTCTATTTAAGTTGTGTAAACTGTCATACACTATTTTTCTAAAGCATTCACCTTCATTAGATTATTTATGCTTTCCTTTTATGAAGGTCCCCACATGGCCATTCCTGGGGCAGAGCAGGGAAACTCCAAAGAAAGCTGCAGCCCCACTGTTACTTACCAAAGTTGTTGCAGCAGCAGTAGCAGGAGAAAGGGCTAAGTTCTATATGTATGTGAGAGAATGATTATTGCAATTGTAGGCTATAAAACACATACCACTTGTATTGTTCCTGAAGGAGGTACTCGATAACCCCTTTTACCAAGGGACTCTAAAGTAATCACACCCTTGAAATAAAAGAAGACAAATTAAGTACAAACTGATGCACATGTATATAAAAGACTAAAAATAATAAACCATGTAATAACTAACATTTTAGAATTTTACTTGTATGCAAAAATATTTCCATCAATAGATACATTCTGAGTATGGAACAGTGAGGGTCCCACCCCAAAGGAAAAAATTTACTGTTCTTCCTGGAAATGTTGCAATAAATAATATAACATTACACTGCTTGAAATTTATATTAAGGCATACAATATAGAAGAAGCTCCTTAACTGAAAAGGAAATAAAGGGAGAAGATAGGATTATTTCCTTGTACCACACAGGAGGAGGGAAATGAAGAAGCGACCAATTTATTGTTCTTTGGACATACAAAAAATCAGGAATGCAGAAGGGTCTAAAGTCGTAGCCAACACTGAAGTTAATTTTTCAGTAAGTGAGTTAAATTAATATATGGATTTCTGACTAGAGACAAACCAGCATCATCAACATCACCGATAAACTTCTTAGAAATGCACAATTTATAGTTCTCCCTAGACCTACCAAATCAAAGCTGTATTTTAAGATTCCCCAGATGATATCATATGTACATTAAAGTTTGAGAAGTATTACTGTACTAAATAGTTTCCTGAGAAGGATGTTCTAATCACTACAGAAACCCAAACAATGGCAAATAAGCATAAATTAAAACAAGGAAAGCTAGAATTGAATATGTGAAAGTTTCTAGATAAGCAAGATGACCAAATGACTACAAGTGGTAATTGTGAAATTTAATTTGTAGATAGCTTTAAGAAAGGAAGGGTGATTCATTTAACTGGGGTAACAGTTTAAAGTAGTTATGTAGAATAATTGCACGCTCTACATTTCATATCCCATTATTTTATATTGTACATGCCAAAACATGTCGACCTTCAGTAAAAGTAAATATAAAACAGGACTGTCCCATCAAACATCTCTGTTATTTGTAAGACAGACCAGGGTTGGAGGGTATAAAAAGGGGCGCAAAGGGAGGGCCAGACTCTGCTACATGAGTCAAGTGCCATCCTCAGACTATTTAATTGACACATTAATATTAGGAAATATTCACGGAAATGGTCACTGAAAGGACACAGGTTGTTCTTGTCTAATCTGATTTACCACATGGTCATTTAAAGCACGAAAAAAAGCATATCAACAAACTGCGTTCCTAACCAAAGCGGTAATGAAGCTTTAACAATTTCTCTCTTACAATCTTCTTTATGTGAAAAAAAAGCTATGGCATATAATGCCCCTTTTCTTCCTAGTTCCAGAAAGAGAAAGTAAAATATATCTAAATAATAGCTACCTTTATAATCACATTGCTGTAGGCAATACATTACTGTTTCACTTGCTACCTTCCCCTAAAAACATATAAGAAAACTGGTGGGGCAAAAACTATTGTGAAGCCTACACTTATTTCCTGTAATACATACAATTTTAATAGTTCTCAGAACATGGTAACAGTAACTAAATCAATTTATAAAGACAGTATGTGTATTTTTAAAACCTTATAGTTTATGTATGCCAACACTTTACAACCATTTCTAAGCAATGTAAGATCAGTGGGGGCATCAGCAAATTAGGAATTTTAGATACAAATTGGGAAATTATCTGGAATTTCATTAATATTAATTTATTATTTGTTATATTTTAATAATTTCATTATTTTAGTTGGTCAGCATATTAATGTATTTACCTATAAAAATTTATTGTATTTAACATAAGAAAAATACTTTCCTTCTGGCATTTTAGGATGGAAAAGAAAGGTTAAGATAAACTAATTTGAGTCAAAAGCTCACACAAAAACTCCTCAAATTACTCTGCTATAGAGAATATGCAATAAGTAAAACAAAAAAGTTTACCTTAATTTGGTGAATTACAAACACAAAAAAATAATATATGGTCCTGTTAATACTATGATAATTGAAGTCATACCATGAATTTACCACTGGCATACATTCTTTAGACCATTTTACCTGGTTCCACCATTCAATAGTTTCTAAACAGTGAAATATTGTTATGTAGCAGTTGGAGAACATTTTTACCACTGATACCCAAATTGGAGAGAGAGATTATGTGGCTTTGCGCTAATATTTGAGGAATTATTTAATGAAAAGTCCCATACCACTTCTACACCACAAAGACAGAATTTTCTGTGCAAAATTTTACCTTTATGGTCATTCGCGGTATTTGTGATGAGAGATCCCAAGGTAACAAGTAGGAATCCTGTGTCTCAGTTCTGCTGATCTGTGATATATACTATCTTATCAAAATGTGATCAAGCCTTTGAAAATACACTAAACTACCAAAATGTAAATAAGATTCCCTGAAGAAACAAGATTAATTTTATTATAATAGGAAAGATTTGTGGTCTAAGATTTGAACTAGGTCATTTACAAAAGGAACCTATTCCTAATGAATAAATTAACCTAGAAAAAAATTAATTATATAATGGGAAGTTTATTGAAGAATATTATCAGAGAAGAGTAAGTCAGGGATTCTTAAAGGACAAACTGAGCCAACCTCAATAACCTGATTCATACCCTTTCCAATATCAAAAGCTGTAATCATTTGTTTGTACTTTCTGGAGACAAAGACACAAAACCCTTTATCTCTTAATCCTATGTGTTTTAGATGTCAACCAAAGTCATGGATTAATGCCGGTCTGCTTTTTAAAAGCGTAGTTCAAATTCACTCTTGCTTGTAAATTTCACTCAAAGATATTTACTGGAGCTGATTTCAGCCATTTGCTCTTTCATCTTGTTTCTAAATCATCCTAAGTCATTGGGGACTTTGTACATTATGACAGATTACAATACTGTAGACCTTACATTTCCATTCTGTGATTACTAAGCGCCAATAGAGTATGTGAAACTGACGAGACTTGTTGCTGTCCTGGTAGAGAAAAATGGATACCTTTTATAGTTCTATTTTAATATTGTAAGCACTCCAGAATGATACATTTATTCTGATATTGAACGTACATCAGTTGTACTTTCCATGTTACTAGTTATCAATATTAACTATTATTTTTTCAAAATTTTACTGGAAAAGTAGATATATCTTTCCATGGTAAATGAATAACAAGAGGCTTTGTGATAACTGGACAGATTCGTGAAGGACTGGGTCTTTGTTTTAGATAAGAGTTAATGTGCATCTTTATGACTATGATCCACAAGTATAAATATTATTGGGGGAAGAAAACTTGGAATAAATGAACAGACACCACTATTGTTTGTTTTGTTTTTTTTTTTAATCAAAGTATGAAACACTGATCAGGCTCTTAAATGAAATTTTCAGGGACGCCTGGGTGGCTTAGTCAGTTGAGCATCTGCCTTTGGCTCAGGTCGAGGTCCTGGGATCCTTGGATCGAGTCCAGCATCGGGCTCCCTCCCTGGTCACTGTGGAGTCTGCTTCTCTCTCTCCCTCTGCCCCTCCCCCTGCTCCTGCTCTCTTTCATTTGCTCTCTCTCAAATAAATAAAACCTTAAAAAAATATTTCACTCTTAGACTGGAAAAAGGCTAAAATAACTTTCCTTGAGCAAACTGGGCCAATAATGAATAGGTTATATTTCAGTGCCCCAAAATGTTTAATTTCCTTTCCTCTGTTGTTTCTCAATTGCATAGAATTCCCTTTTCACAACTTTTAGTCCTTGAAAATCTAGAAGGCCAGAGAGAGGGATGTTAGGAGAGGAGTTAACAGGGCCATGTGGTAAGCTAAGAAATTCAAGTAGCAAGGCCAGAGCTGTACATTTTTTGCTATAGCAAGTGATACTTCTCAAAGTAAGACCTAACATGAAAACACAGATCTGACTCCATATTTGATACCATCACTGTAAACTTCTTTATAGAGTTGCACTGTTAGCCTCTTCTCCATCTTTCTCTTTTGTAAAGGGCTGATATTAAACGTACACTAGGACCCAGTATCACTTTTGCAGCTGAAGGCTTATTTTATCGCCAAGCGATCAAAATTAAAAAAAAAAAAGGGAAAGATGAAATCATAGGATCGTAAGGCTCAAAACTGCTCTAAATTACTCTTGGCTATCCTATTCTCCCCATTAGAATATAAGTATGGAAACAGAAATAGCTAGGATTAGAAAACAACTCTAGGATTAGAAAAAGAAAATGGTCTCAAAACGAATAGGAGAAAGGGGGTGAAGGGTCTTACAGAAGACTTAATTCACCAAATCTTTACCTAAATCTTCCTGAGATGAGGATCACATGTGAAGCCAACACTTGTGGGACCAGGGTGCACAGTAAGCACTTGAGAATTGGTGTGAAGTCAGCAAGATATGAAATTATAGTGTTACTAATCTAAGTTTTATCATGTTTTCAAATCACATAGAAACAAGTAAATTTTCAGCAGATCCTCAAATACAAAAGAGGAAATTCATTGTTAGAGCTAGTTGGAAAAGAAGTTGTGAGGAAATATCTATTTTTTTTAATTATGTTCAGTTAGCCAACATATACTACATCATCAGTGTTTGATGTAGTGTTCAGTGACTGTGAAGTAACATGTTGGTGCTTAATCCCTATTCAGACTTTAGTATTCTCTTAGGAAATGCTGTTTTCAAGCATTGCTAGAAGGCAGTCTTAAATCTCTTTAAAGGCATTTGTCATTAAATTGGTTGATTTTAGCAAAGACAATTTTTAAAATACTTGCCATATAAGGAGAGGGAGCATTATCATCTGAAACACTGTAGAATGACACTTCAACTGGAAGAGTCAAATGTGTGGGGCAGAAAACACCACTTGCCCCGACCTCGGCAGTAAAACCATCAACAATGCCAAGAGGATCTAACCGATAGTTTAAGACAGATTCCTGGAAGACAAAATAATTTTTAAGAAATAAATTTTAGAAGTTGACACACATTCATTTTTTTTTTCATTTTTAAAGAAATACATTACTATGCTTTCTGGTTCTAGAAAAATGGTTGCTATTCAAACAGAATCCAACAATACATTAAAAAAAATCATTCACCACAATCAAGTGGATTTATTCTGGGAATGCAAGGGTGGTTCAATGTTTGCAAATCAATTAATGGGATGCATAACTTCGATAAGAGAAAAGATAAAACCCATATGATCATTTCAATAGACACAGAAAAACATCCATTAGTGATAAAAGCCCTCAACAAGGTAGGATTAGAGGGAACATACCTCAATATAATAATGGCTATCTATGAAAACCCCACAGTGATAACCATAGTCAATTCCCCCAAGGTCAGGAGCAAGACAAGGATGTCCACTTTCACCACTTTTATTCAACATAGTACTGGAAGTCCAAGCCACAGCAATTAGACAACAAAAGGCATTCAAATCGGTAAGGAAGAACTAAAACTCTATTTGCAGATGACATGATACTATATATAGAAAACCTTAAAGACTCCACCAAAAAACTACTAGAACTGATAAATGAATTCAGTGAAGTCTCAGCATACAAAATCAGCGTGCAGAAATCTGTTCCATATCTATACAGTAATAATGAAGCAGGAGAAAGAGAAATTATGAAAATGATCCCATCTACAATGCACAAAAAATAGTAAAATACTTAGGAAGAAGTCTAAGGAAAGAGGTAAAAAAGACCTGTACTCTGAAACCTGTAAAATACTGATGAAATTGAAGATGATACAAAGAACTGGAAAGACATTCCATGCTCATGAATTAGAAGAATATTGTTAAAATGTCTATTATACCTAAAGCAATCTACATATTTAATGCAATCCCTATCAAAATACCAACAGCAGTTTTCACCAGAACTACGAAAAAAATCCCCTAAAATTTATATGGAACCCCAAAAGACCCTGAATAACCAAAGCAATTTTGAAAAAGAAAAGCAAAGCTTAAGGTATCACAATTCCAGACTTCAAGTTGTATTACAAAGCTGTAGTAATCAAAAGAGTATGGTACTGGCCTAAAAACAGATAAAATAGATCAATGGAACAGAATAGAAAACCCAAAAATAAACCCACAATTATATGGTCCATTAATCTTCAACAAAGCAGGAAAGAATATCCAATGGGAAAAAGAGTCTCTTCAACAAATGGCGTTGGGAAAACTAGGCAGCCACATGCAAAAGAATGAAACTAGACCACTTTCTTACACCATACACAAAAATAAATTCAAAGTGGATTAAAGACCTAAATGTGAGGCCGGACACCATAAAAATTCTATAAGAGAACACATGCAGTAATGTCTCTGACATCAGCCATGGCAATATTTTCCTAGATATGTCCCTTAGGCAAGGGAAATAAAAGCAAAAATAAACTATTGGGACTACCTCAAAATAAAAAGCTTCTGCACAGCAAAGAAAACAATCAACAAAACTAAAAGGCAACCTACTAAATGAGAGAAGTTACTTGCAAATGACATAGTGATAAAGGGTTAGTATCCAAAATACATAAAGAACTTATATAACCCAACACCCAAAAAACAAATAATCCAACTTAAAAATGTGCAAAAGACATGAACAGACATTTCTCCAAAGAAGACAGACGGCCAAAGGACACATTAAAAAATGCTCAACATCACTCATCATCAGGAAAATGCAAATTCAAACTTACAATAAAGGATCACCTCACACCTGTCAGAATGGCTAAAATCAAAACCATAAGAAACAACAAATGTTGGCAAAAATGTGGAGAAAAAGGAACCCTTGTGCACTGATGGTGAGAATGCAAACTGGTGAAGCCACTGGGAAAAACAGTATGGAGATTCCTCAAAAAGTTAAAAATAGAACTACCCTGTGGTCCAGTAATCACACTATTGGGTATTTATACAAAAAATACAAAAACACTAATTCAAAGGAATACATACACCCCTATGATTATAGCAGCATTTACAGTAGCTAAATTATGGAAACAGCCCACACGTCCATCAATAGATGAATGGATAAAGATGTTGGGTGTGAGGGGTGCCTGAGGTGGCTCAGTCTATTAAGTGTCTGCCTTTGGCTCAGGTCATGATCCAGGGGTCCTCGGACTGAGCCCCATGTTGGGCTCCCTCTCTTCTATCGCACTTGTGTACTTGCTCTTTAACAAATAAATCTTAAAAAAAAAAAAAAAGATGTCGGGGTGTGTGTGTGTATGCAATGGAATATTGTTCAGCCATAATAAAAGAATGAAATTTTGCCACTTGCAACAACATAGATGGAGCTAAAGAATATAGTGCTAAGCAAAGTAAGTCAATCAGAGAAAGACAAATACCATTATGATTTCACTCAAATGTGGAATTCAAGAAAGAAAACGAGCAAAGGAAAAAAGAGAAACAAACTAAGAAGCCGACTCTCAACTATTGAGAACAAACTGATGGTTACCAGAAGGGAGGTGGGTGGGGGGATGGGTGAAATAGGTGTTGGGGATTAAGGAGTAGGAGTGCACTTGTCACTAATGAGCACAGGAATGGGTATGAAATTGTTGAATCGTTATATTATGCACCTGAAACTAATATAATGCTGTATGTTTACTACACTGGAATTAAAAATCAAATTAAACAGGGGCACCTGGGTGGCTCAGTCCATTAAATATCTGACTCTTTAGCTTGGCTCAGGTCTTGATCTGAGGGTCATGAGTTCAAGCCCCACACTTGGCTCCATGCTGGGCATGAAACCTACTTTATTTTTTTTTAAAAGATTTATTTGAGAGAGAGACAGAGAGAGAGCACACGAGCAGGAGGAGGGGCAGGGAGAGAAGCAGACTCCCTTCTGAGCAGGGAGCCGGATGAGGGCTCGATCCCAGGACCTTGAGATCATGACTAAGCCGAAGGCAGCCACTTAACGACAGCCACCCAGGTGCCCCTGAAACCTGCTTTAAAAAAAAAATAAAAAAATAAAAAAATAAAATATATATATATATATATATATGTCAAACCTAAAAAATAAAAAAATAAATAAGGTTGCTACCAGTTCCATGTCCTCATTTCAGATGTTTATCTGACCTGCCATCAACCTGTCCTCCATCAATCTTCTACTAACATGAAGTTTGGCCTCCTCTCACTATTCCAACTCATGCCTAACTATTTTTAAACTTTACTGTCAGTTAAACCTAATTGTTTAATATGTTATTCTTATCTCTGCAAATAAAAATATATTCTACCAGAGATATAGGTATAATATCAGAAATTTTCTTACTCTTCACAGAGCCTATCCACCAGGTACCAGCCACAGAGAAGCACTTCAAATCTTGTTAACAGGTCGTATGCAATGAGAAAGCCAAGTACCTAAAACTTCAACTGAAAAATAATTCCTTCTTTAAAAAATATTGTTATGTGTGCCATATGTTTTATAGTTTAATTTTGTTAACATTGGACAAAAACTTAAAAGCAGAGAAATAAAGTGGCATCTTGGTGGTGTGGTTGGTTAAGCTTCCAACTCTTAGTTCCAGCTCAGGTTAGGATCTCACGGTCATGAGATGGAGCCCCATGTCAAATCTGCTTGAGATTTATTTTCTTTCTTTCTTTCTTTCTTTCTTTCTTTCTTTCTTTCTTTCTTTCTTTCTTCTTTCTTTCTTCCTTCCTTTCTTCCTTTCTTTCTCCTTTCTTTTTCTTTTTCTTTCTTTTCTTTCTTTTCTTTCTTCTCTTTCTTTCTTTTCTTTCTTTCTCTTTCCTTTCTTTTTTTTATATTATTTTATTTATTTATTTGACAGAGAGACAGCCAGCCAGCGAGTAAGGGAACACAAGCAGGGGGAGTGGGAGAGGAAGAAGCAGGCTCATAGCGGAGGAGCCTGATGTGGGGCTCGATCACATAATGCCGGGATCACGCCCTGAGCTGAAGGCAGACAGCTTAATGACTGAGCCACCCAGGCACACCTGCTTGAGATTTTCTGTCCCTCTGCTCATGCGCACTCTCTCTCTCAAATAAATAGATGAATAAATAAATAAATTTTTTTAAACCACAGAAATACAAATAGTAGAGAAGCTCTTATTCATTTCTTTCAAGCTCACTTGCTGAAAATCATTTTTAACAATTTAGTGCTATCTTGCTAGGTATGAAAAACATTTTAAACTTTTCACAAGCTCTTTTTTATATATACACATATTATATGTATATACATGTATCATGAAATGTGACTACCATTTCTTTGATTCAGTAGTAGTCTGAAAAGGAACACTGGCACTATTGATATGTGAATCAGATAATTCTGATTAGGCCATCACGAGCCTAATAGTCTGTGTACTGTAAAGTTCAAACTGTGAGCAATTCTGAAATTCCCAAGCTAAAAGCCAAGAATGTAAGACCTATATTATAACCAACCTTCTAATCTCCCTCCTGCCCTGCAATCAATCCAATGCATGTTCTGTTCATTTGACCACTCAGTCTCATGGCCCTTACTCTCTCCCCCACCACCATTAACCTAGCTCAGACCCTCACAACCTCTCCTCTGAACAAGCACATCTTCTAATTAAGTCCTTCCGACTCTAGTGTATCCTCTATATTACCAGCAGAGTTGTTTTTCTTAAAAGATAAAAGTATTATATCACCCATCAGACAAAAAACTTTAGGCTTCCTACTGTCTATCAGATGAAGTAAAATCTTCCTAGCATGGCAGATGAATCCCACCCTATGTTTCTCGACTCATCTCTCCCGAGTTGCAGAGTCTCATGCTCCAAGTCTAACTGATGCTTTCCAACATCACCATATTCTTTTACTACTTTTGCAAATGTAGTTCCCTGTCTAGAATCCTTTCCCACTCCTCATGTAAGTTTACTTGACAAATTTCTACTCATCTTTTTAACTAAGCTCAAGTGACAGTTCCTCAGTAAAGCTTTCTTCAGTTTGTTTAACAGAGTGAATATAGGAGGATTGAGTTAATGTCTTTTACAATGATAATTACTCGAGTTTATAAATTACTTACATATTCAGTTCACTGTAACATCTATGAGTCAGGAACTTTATCATCTAGCTTCGTATTCCTAGCATATATACAACACATGGTAGGTACTCAAAAATGTTTCTTAAATAAAATAAATCTAAAGATGGATAACATTTTCATAGGAAGAGGACATAAAAAATTCTATGAATAAGGCCAATGACCTAAATTAGTTTCTGACTTTACTCAGGTTTTTATGACTTTAATACATTAGCATGCATGCTAGGCCCTCCTCAGTGCAAAACAAGAAAAGGAAATAAAGGTATGGATTACAAAATAAGAAACAAAACTGATCCAATTTGTAGAAGATATGAGTGTCTATGTAAAAAACCCCCAAATAACAACAACAAAATCAATAAAATAAATAAGCAAACTGAACAAGGTCATAGGCAATTATACATATATGCGTGCGCACACACACACACACAATCACTTGTATTTTAATACACAGCAATGCAGGACTGAAAATTTGAAAACCTTTTCATAAAAAAATTTTTTTAGAGAGAGGGAAAGAGAGCATGCAGCAGGTGGAGGGAGGTAGCAGAGGGAGAAGAGAATCTTAAGCAGGCTACGTGCTGAGTGTGGAGCCCAAAGCAGGTCTCAATCCCATGACCCTCGAGAACACAACCCAAGTGAAAATCAAGAGTTGGACAGTTAACTGACCATGCCACCCAGGAAATCCTGAAAATTAAAAACTTTTTAAGTATAATTTATAATATCACTTGAAAACATGGATTAGTTAGATATAAATCTACAAAAGTGTTTAAACATGCACACTGAAAACTACAAAACATCGATGAAAAAAATAGCTAAATGAATGCAGAGATATACTATATTCAGATATCAAATATTAATATTCTGGGGCACCTGGCTGGCTCAGTTGTTAGAACAGGCGACTCTTGACCTCAGGGCTATAAGTCTGAGCTGCAAGTTGGGTTCGTAGAGGTTACTTAAAAATAAAATCTTTAAAAAGAAAAAATGATTTAATATTCTTTTTTTTTTTTTTTTTT